>NC_048229.1:36741863-36868192 GCF_002007445.2 Ailuropoda melanoleuca | reverse complement strand
GGCTCACCTCAGGGCGCCCCAGGCCGCGCGGACGGCCCCGCCCCCTCAGGGACCCCGAGCCGCGGGCGGCGGCAAGCGCGGGCCTCGGGGATCCCGGCCCTCGAGAGAATCCCCCACCCCCGACCCCCGAGTCGCCCGCCCAGGCCGCCTGGGAAGCTTTCCTCCGAAACCCTTCTCGCACCCTGGGGACCTCGAGGGGCCGGGCCGGGGGGATCTTCCCTGTGACCCCCCCGCAGGTCTGCCTCAGACACCTCCCTGGAGGGCGTTCCCACAGCCCCGCGAAACCCGCCCCAGAGCACCCTGAAAACCCCCACCCCTCCTCCGGCCCGAAATCTTTCCGAGAGACCCCCCCCCTTACGTCCCCACAGTCTTGTCCAGACGCCGGCTTAGGTCTCTGAAATCTTCCTCAGCGAACCCCTCCTCTGGCCCCAGATCCCCCATCCTCCTCCGTCCAGAAATATTCCCCGGAGGCCACTCCTCATCTATTCCAACAATGTGTGTCATATCTCCTCCCGGAGCCTCCCTCATAAGCCCTAAAAATCTTCTGCAGTCTCCGTGAGATCCCCTCCAGACCCCGCACATTCCAGAAATCTCCCCCAGAGACCTATTTCGCACAATCTCCCCAGGTCTTCCCTCTCACAGGCCCCAGGAATTTTCCCTCCTACCTACCCCCATTCCAGAAATCACCTGGGAGACGGTCCACGCATGGCCCCCAAATCTCGGAGCCCCCTCCTTGCCACCATGTCCTTTGGAATGTCCCTGTATACCCTGAAAGTCTTCCTCAGAGACTCCATGAAATGTCCTCACATCCCCGAAATTCACCTAGAGGACCCCCCCCCACCCACACACCAGCTGTCTCTCATATACACTTCCCCTTCGCAAAGTCATCCCTTAGGACCCTTCCACAGATCCCGAAGATTTCTCCCAAAGATTTCCCAAGTCTCACCAGCCCAAAACGGCCTAGAGATCACCCTCACATACCCCAAAAATCTCCCCCCAAGACCGCCCTCTCTTATCCCAAATATCTTCTCCAAAGATATGCTGAAATCTCTGGAGAGCTCTTATCCCATAATCCAGAAGCCTTTTCCACAGCCCCTGTTACCTATCCCAACTCTTTCCTGGTAAGTTACACCATATGTTCCACAGATTTCTTCAGGATTCCAAAAAGGTCCCTTGCAATCTCTGATATTCTATAGAATCCTCTTTAGATGACCCTTGAAAATCCACCTTTGTAGACTGACTTTTGGTTGAAGTTTCAAAACCCGTTAAATCTTAAGACTCTCTTCATGACCTTTGTGAGATGCAGTTTTTCCAAGACCTCCTTACATCTTCTCAGAGACCTCAACCCCTCAAGCCCTCCTGGGATAAGCCCTTGAAATCCCTCCCAGAGACCCTTCCAACACCCCTCAGAACCCATTGAATCACTGCTCAGAGACTTCTTGACTTACTAAGACACTTTTCCTAGAGACTTCCCTCCCTAAACTCTTCCTCACAGGTTCCCTCGGGTCCTCTAGAACCTCCTCCCCATTCAGTCTTCCCTCAAAATAACTGAGCTCCTGCTCTTAGAAAGTCCCAGAATTCTTTCTGAAAAAACCTTCTACTCTGACATTCCCACATCCCTCTCAGAAGACCCACTATTCCCATAATATTCCCTTTTGAAGACTTTACTCAGAGGTTTCTCCTCATCTGAGCTCTCTTAGGAGTTCCTGAAAAGACCTCTCCCATCCTGCTCTAGTACATCCAAGATCTCTCTCAGGAGACCACACATCCCCCAGACACCCTTTAGAGAATTTTCTTCAAAATTGCCCTGCATCAACAACCTAACCCCCAGCAGTTTCTGAGACTTCTTCAGAACATTCTCTCATTTCCACCTGTGACATCTGCATCCATTCAGGATCCTATCAGATTTACCCCTTTTAGGATTTTTAGGATCCTATTTATACCCTCTCATCACCTCCATTCTCTTTCCTTTGAAATCAACTTAGAGATCCTTCTCAGATCTGAGCCTCCTTTCCCCCCATTGTCCCTTTAGAGGCCCCCAGCATCTTCCAGGCTCCCCTCACCCCAAGAGCCTCCACTGTCTCCTTTTAATAAAAAGATCCTCAAGAGACAACCTCATCTCTTGAAATCTCAACCCTCAGAGACTTCTCAGGCCATTTGTCTTAGGTTTCATCCTCATAGACGACTCCTCCCTTCGGAGATTGAGAGATCCTTAACACCCTTCTTAGAGACTTCTTGAGGACTCCCATTTTCTTTTCAGCAGCCTTCTTCCTTTTCCCCTTTGAGGGCCTCCTCACTAAAGAATCCCTTCCCTGTAGCGTGGTTCTCAAAGCATGGTCCTTGGACCAGGAGCATCAACATCACCTGGGAACTGGTAAGAAATGCAGATTCTTGGGTCCAGCCCAGACCTACTGAACCAGAATACCTGAGAGTAGGACCCTGCAGTCTGTTTTTAGGGACCCTCCTGGTGATTCTGATGCATGCTCGAATTTGAGAACCATTGCCCCCTGAGAGGATTTCCCTTTCGCCATAGAAACCCTCCTAAAAGTTGCTTTAGGATATGCCTCTGAACTCCCGCCCACCCCCATTTTCCTGAGAGTCCCCTTTGTGAAATATCCACCCTCCAGAAAGTCTTCTTCCCCTCCTTAAAAGGATTCTGGCTTGTCTCAGAGGTTATCCCACCCTCTGAGCAGTTACTTCATATTCTACCTTTGGATGGTTTCTTTTCAGGTCTTCCTCAGCACTTTTACCTTCTGGCTTCCCCTCTACACCATACCCCAGCCTTTGGTGCTTCTGCTTCAAATTGCTATCTCCTTGAACTCGTATGTCCATCTCTAATCTTCATCTATTCCTCTCCACGTAGGCACCCTCCCTTTAAGGCACCTTCAGGTCTTTTCATTCTCTGTGTCTTACTGTCCAGAGTCTTCCCTTTTACTTCTTACGGCACCACTTGCCTTCTCTCTTGTAGTTTTTCATGTACTTGTTCACTCACCCTCACTGGACTAGCAAGTTTGGAAAGTTCTGGGATGTGTCTTATTTGTCTCTGAATCCCACAGTGGGATCTGCCCTCTGTAAGTTATTGGGAATTATTAGAGAATGGGCAGCTCTTCCTTCTGCATTTGGCCAGAAATCTCTGTTTTTCAGATCTCACTCCCCATTCAGGTTCTATATACCTTTCCCACCCCCTCCTGTCTTCTCTCTCTACCCAGCCTCCATTGCCTCTCCTCCTAGAAGAGGCTGTCTTGCCCCTCCTACTGCTATTTGAGGGACTTTTTTTTGTGTGCTTACTCCTGATTCCGAGCTGCCTTAGGTCCTATTCTTGATGACCTGCCTCACTCCATCCTGGTTGGCTTCTCACCTTTATAAGTCTGAAGCCTCCACAGGGCTCTCAGCTTTCTCTGAGGGACTCTGTTTCTCTCTAGCGTTGAGAAGAGGAAACAGAGATCACAGGATAAACACTGGGGCCTGCCTTCAGTGAGCTCACAGTACATTAGAGGGGTTGAGCAGGTACATGGGGCAGAACATGAGGTACAAATTATACACTGGAAATTTGGCAGTGAAAGAAGGAACGCTTTATCTGGAAAGACTTCATGGAAAAGGTGGTATTTGGGCTCGGTGATGTTCTACAGGAGTTGGGACGGTGGTGAGTAGCCTTCCAGGCAGAGTTAACAGCTTTGCGATGGGTCAAAGACAAGAAAGCCTTCTCATCTCCCACCCATGGCATTTCTTCTCTTCACTTAGAGGACAGAGATGAAAGAAAACAGATCTCTTCCATCTGTATTGTATTTGCCAACTGCACTTTTGTGACCTATAGAGTGATAATATTAATGACTACTGTTTATTGAGTAATTATTATTTGCCAGTCACTGTTTAAATGCTTCGCATGTATTCTCCCCTCATGTTCCTCATAGGAACCCTATGAGGTAGGTAAGCTACAATTAATCTCATTTTACAAATGATGAAATTGAAGACAGGTGGCACAGATAGATGGTCTGTGGACCCTGTCTATCCCAAGATGATAGTGCCATGAGTCACAGAGTTGGATTTTCTGTTCAGATAGGGTTGGGTGCAGTGAGGCATTGTAGCGTAGTGGTTAAGTATGCAGACTCTGGGGCCAGACAGGATTTGCATCCCACATTGTCACTTACTAGTTTTGTGACCTAGGACAATTATGTAAATTCTCTTGTTCTTAGTATCCACATTTAAAAAATGAAAGTAATAATGATATTCTATGTTATAAATACTACAAGGATTGAATTAGTTAACACATTAAGTTCCTAGAAAAATGCCCTGTGTATAAGTGCTCAGTGTTATCAAAGATAAATGGCTCATAAATAAATAAATGGCTCATGTCAGCCAGCACTCCAAAGACATAAATGACAGAACCTTCAGTTCAAACTGGTTTAATCAAAAAAGAGAATTAATTGGCTGTGTTACTAAATGGGTTATCTTCAGACCTAGCTTCATCCAGGAGTTCAAACAATCTTCTCAGTAATCTCTGCCCATTTCTCCAAGGAGTTAGCTTCATCCTCAACAGGTTTCTACTTTGTGGTGACTAAGATGGCCTTCAGCAACCCCAGACTTACATCCTGCCTCCTTAACAGCCTTAGTGGAAAGAGAACTCTTTCCTGAGAGCCCCAGTTTGAAAACAATTTCTTCCCTGAATAAGTGTGAAATAACAGAAGATCCTTAAGGACATGTTTGGGGTTTTGTACCCTGGAATTCTCTCTTGCTTGCTGAGGTTGCTGTGATTCCATCCCATGACCTTTCTGAGTGCTGGTGGCAGTCCCCCTCCTCCCTTGTTCTCCAGCCCTGGTCATTCTCCACTCTGATTATTTGGATCCGGAGAGACTTTATGGCTAGTCTGACCCAACCAGACTTTCCTTTGGGATCTCACTCATAGAAACAGGGAAGAGATGACTGCCTGGGTTTGGTGGTAGCCTCAGGGTAGGGTAGTGGAATCCAGGAGCAGTAGTGTTCAATCCTATACCTCAGCTTTGGGTTTTCTGGACTCTGAACTTTGTTAGAGGGTTAGGTAAATTACTTTGAGTAGTTTAGTTTTCTTTGTTTTAGTGTAAATTTGTTGAATATAGAGTCTGATTGAGGGCAAGTTACAGAACAACGGTGTATGCAGTATATAAGTCTCAACTCCAGTAGTTAAATAATTCATGGAGGCACTTTTCTGGGTACTGGGCATACAGCAGCGAATGAAACAGTCAAGGTCTTGGAACTTGTGGCACTTATATTCTGATAGGGGATTGGAGAGGACACGTAAAAGAAATAGGTGATATGTGCTATGAAGGAATTAACACAATAGAGTGAAAAAGAGGGTGGCTGTGGCCACTATATTCAGGGTGGTCAGATTTGGCCTCTGAGGAGGTGACAATTGAGCCTGACAACCTAAAAGATGAAAAGGCACCAGTTGTGGGATGATCTTGGAGTGGGGCATTCCAATCTAAGAATTGTTCTCTGTGGAGAAAGGACTGCTGCGGGATGCCAGGGGGGATTTTTCACAAATACATTGAGGGTGTGCTTGCTGTGTGCCAGGTGCTATACTAGGAACTGAAAATGTAGCAGTGAATAATACAACCACAGTCTTTCCTTCCCTCATGGATCTTACAGTCTAGGCATTTCTGGAAGAGCTGCGGTCTTCGAAGAAATGCCTTTTGATGCTATCAGACGAAAAACTCCTTCTTGGGGAAATGAGGAGGACTGGGGCACATATGAACCCAGATCTGATTGATGAGAGGGAACCAGCCATGTGGTGATCTGGGGAAGAACATTTCAGGTAGAGGGGTCGACGGCAACAAAAGCCCTGAGATGTGTTCAAGGAACAACAAGGAAACCAGTGTGAGGGAGAGTGGGCAGAGGATTGGAGAGGTTGATAGAGGTTAGATCACATAGGGCCTTGTGGGCCATGGTAAGGAGTTTGTGTTTTCATTTAAGAGACTTGGGAAGTTATTAGAGGGTTTTTAAAGCAAGACAGCAGCATGATCAATTTTTTTGTTTTTTGTTTTTTTAAAGAATATTCACTGGTTTCTGCAAGAAAAATGGATAAGAATGTAAGCAGGAGGTGGATTAGGAGGCATTACATTGGTCCAGATGAGAAAAGATGGTAACTTGAATATGGTGGTGGCAGTAAAAAATGAGAGAAATAGATGTATTTTGGGTATAGAGAAAACAGGACTTAGTGATGGGATTGGAGAAAGAGGAATCCAGGATGACAATAGCTAACAACTCTATGAGAGTAGGTACTATTATTAAACCCATTTTACAGATGAGAAAACAGGCACAGCAAGATGAAATCTCTTGCCCAAAGTTGCACAGGTAGTAAGTGGTAGGATTCTGTTTCCAGCCCAGATAGTGTGGTCCCAGAGCCACTTGAGTTTTGGGAAGGAAAAAGGAGGGCATGTTTAGCTGATGTTAAGAAAAAAAGAATTATCAAGACCAGATGAATAGATCTTATGGAAGAGAAGGGAGTCCAAGATGACTTTAAGAAGTTCTGAGTTGTCCACAGAAAGGTGATAGTTGAATCTGTGGGAGATGATTATCAGGTGATAGGATACAAGTATAGGAAAAGGAAAGGGCTAAAGATAGTTTTATCAGGGAAGGGTCAAACATTTAAGCGTAGAATGAGTGAAAGAGAGCAATACGTGGGGGCAAGGGGGAAGGGATACGAGCTTCCTCTCTACTCCAGGGTTTCCCACAGCTTCTCAGGCTGGGCTTATCTTCCAGGAGTCTCTGCCTGGTTTCTCCCCTCCTCTCCCTCTGTTCCCCAGAACTATTCATACAAAGCCTCATTCTTGGCTGAGGCAATAATATGCATATTTTGTATACATATTTCAGGAGTTTCTGAAAATAATGGTTGGTCTTTACAAAAGAGAAGTTGAGCTCCCTTGGCATCTGACATTCCCCCTGTTCTTCTCAGGTCAGGATAGTGAGTTAAACTTAGGTAACTAGCCTGTTACCTTGTTCATGAAATATGAGTTCCTCAAAGGCTTAGGTGGGTGCTGTAGAAGGGCTAGGAATGGGTAAGAAGGCTAATATGATGCCCTTACTTATCCAGAGATGTTGGCATTAAAGGGTGTACCTTTTGCCCAACTTTTCTAGGCAGTGGAAGGGAATTTACAGGAGGCTGCAACATTCTTAGGAACAAGCAAGAGCTCTAAAGCCAGACTGTCTGGCCTTGAAAATCTCAGCCTAGCTGTGTGTAGTCTTAGACAAGTGACTTAACCTTTTCTGTGTCTCAATTTCTCCATTTGTAAAATGAGGATAATATTGCGTGTGTGTGTATCTGTAGATATGTGTGTAATGTGTATCCCACATATATGTGTGAAATACAGCATATATGTTATTTTTAGAATCAAATGAGCTCATCCACAGAAAGCTGTTAGCATAGGGTCTAGCATATGACACGATAGGTGGTATAGGAAGATATGCTAAGCATCACGGTAGGTATTTTTATATACATTGTTTCATTTCATTCTTATAACAAGCTTCACTGAGGAAGAAACTGAGTTACTTGCCTAAGGTCAACACAGCAAGTAAGTATCATCAGGAGAGTCCAGGTTTCAGCCACATCTGACTCCACAGCCTGGCTTCTGAATGAGGAGAGCTGACCTGCAGAGGCATCTCCTATATGTGGGCCACTTCTTGCTATTTGGAGCCAAGGAAGGGAGCCTAGTGAACAGTTTTCCTAGAACCTCTTAGCCAATTTTGGCTCCATTTCCCACCCTCCAGGGTTGGTAGATGGTTCCAAAGAAGGTTACTTGGTTCCTTAGAGACCAAATATGGCAGCGGTAATATTGGACTGTTTGAAAGGCTTTTGCCATAGGGGTTCCCCTCTAGTGTCTTGCCTCAAATGAGGGAGTAGTTTTTGGTCACACAAAGACAAGACCATATCATTGGTGAATTCTGTTTTTGTATGGGAGCAGTCAAGGCTCTTCCAACTTCAAGTGATAGAAACACAACTTAAACTGTCCTTAGCCCAAAAGGAATGTATTGGTCCATATAACTGAAAAGTCTGGTGTGAGGAGGCTTCAGGCTACCTGGATTTGATCCAGGCCTTCAAATGTGAACAGGTCTCCCTCGTTGTCCCCTTATCTCTTGACTCTGCTTTCATCTGTGTTAGCTTCATTTTGAGATAGGCTCTCAGTGTGAGGTAGCAGAAGTGGCAGCCAGTAACATCAGGAGATGTTGTATAGGGGCGCCTGGGTGGCACAGCGGTTAAGCGTCTGCCTTCAGCTCAGGGCGTGATCCCGGCGTTATGGGATCGAGCCCCACATCGGGCCTCCACTATGAGCCTGCTTCTTCCTCTCCCACTCCCTCTGCTTGTGTTCCCTCTCGCTCGCTATCTATCTCTGTCAAATAAATAAATAAAATCTTAAAAAAAAAAAAAAAGGAGATGTTGTATAATTTGAGCAACTCTAATGGAGAACTTGTTTTCCGCAGTAGTTTGAGGAGGAATGCAGTGAGGACTTTCCTTGGCTAGTAGATTTTCTATGTCTACTCCTGGAGACAAGGAAGACAGTTAATTTTCTAAAGGTACCAGAAGATGGGAATAGATGTTTGGCAGGCAGATCCACCAGAATCCATCACAGTAAAGTGCCTTGTAATAGTCAGTGCTGATGCCTCTTTCCTGGCCCATCATACCAACCCAGGCCTTCCCTTCTCATTGCTGCCAAGCATCCAGGACAGGAGGTAGCTGGGGACCTCTGGCCCTTCGATGGAAGGCCATACAGTCCTCCTCTCCAGTCACTGTCCAGACCAGCATCCTTCTTCTGCACTAAAGTGACTATTTCTCTAGGGCCCCCAGTGTTTACTGAGGATTGTCAGAGCCGTTGTTGGGCATTAGATTCTCTCTGCCAGTCATGTTCCCGAGCAGCTGGGTGGCTTGAAGGTATAAACAAGAGAGGCCTGAGGGAAGGATAGTTAGCGGACTTCTTGTCTTTTCCTAGTTTGTGTCCATCTATTCCAAGGACCGCAGGCCACAGGCTTTGTTTGTTCCTTATAGTGGCTCATTGTTGCTGTTCTAATGTGAATTTGTTTCAATATTTAAAAATAGGGGAATTTTATTTAAAAATCCCGATTTCTGGTTCCTCTTTAAAAAACAAAAACAAAAAACCCTCAAATTTAACAATACCGGACCCACATTCCCCCATGGCAGCAGTTGGTTAGAGCTAAAATAAGTGACTTCTCCCTTTAGACAGGGTATGTGCTTTCCAGCTCACCATAGTCCTCACCAGCCTGCTTCATTCAAAACCTGGCCTTATTATTAAGTGTCATGTTTGAGACGCTGTACCCTGCTCTGTCCCACAGCTTTGCTTATTTGGGGGAAGAAGCTGGTTAGCAGCTTATTTGGGGGGCACAGTGCTGTTGCTTAGGAAAAGTAACAACCCAGTAAAAGTTTTTGGGAGAGAGAGTGCACAACTTTGGTCTGTTTGTGGATTTGGTCATCTTTTTGCCGTAAATGCTGTTGGCATATCAAACCTCTCGTCACAAATGTTCCCTCTGAAATAGTAACATGTCCTTCTGTCTTATGAGTTGCCACCCAGTGAAGGAATCCCTCCCACTCCCAAGGGATGTTCATCTAGCCTCCACTTGACCACTTCCAGCAGCCAGGGAGCTTATTACCTCCTCACATGGCAGCCAGTTTCTTTCTTGGACAGATATATTATTTTAAAATTCTTCCTTATGTTGAGGCAGCTGCTGTCTCCTTGGGGCTGAAAGCCACAGAATGCTGGAGCTGGGAAGGGAAACTGATTTTTTCAGGCATGTGAACTACCATTCATCCATCCTGCATGCAGAGCCCGTTGATAATCCATCACAGTGTTCTTTCTCACTGAGCCAGGAAGTAGAATGCAACCTTAAAATTCTTTAAAAATTACAAAAGTAATATGTGTTTACTTACAGCTAGTGAAATGCACAAAGTTACATGAAAAGAGTTAATAATTCCTTCTTCTCTCCAAGATAACCAATGTGAACAGCCCAGGGTGTGTCCTTATACACATTTCTTTATACACATGCCTATGTAGATGTTATAAGATATCTAAGGGTTTTTGTATGGCTTTTTATTTTATTTTTATAAAAATGGCATCGTATTGTATATATTACCGTGGAGCTCATGATCATCCCTGCAGGTTGGTGGTTAAAGATCAAACACTATATATAGTTCTGGGGTTTTTTTGTATTCTGCTATCGGGATCAAGCATGTTTTTAATAGCTACACAATATCGCATCATGTGAGGTTTGTCCCCAGTTTATTAATCATTGCCCTTCGATGGGTATTTGTATTGCTTCATTTCTTCAGAATCCTTCTCACCACAGTGCTCCACGCAGCCACTACCAGTCGTTTGGAGTTAGCCTGTGAGGTAAAACCCATTTGTCGTGTCTGATCCAGTCTGGCTCCTTATCTTACACATTGCAGAGAAGGCGAGCAGACTAGCTTAAAGATCAAAGTGAGTCAGTGTCTGGGGCAAGACTAGAACTGAATTTTCTTGACTCTCAACATTTTCGGTGTCACCTCTCACTTCCAGCCATTTTCCCTGGTTCTCCTCTGGAGTAAAAGAACAAATCTAATTGCTCTTCTTTGTGCTATCCCTTCAGATATCCGAAGTCAGTTATGTCATTCCTTCTGAGTCTTCTCTTCCCCTGGGGAAATTTCCTCAGTGCCTTCAAATTTTTCTCTTAGAACAAGGTTTCTAAATCTATTTGCCATTCTGTGGACCATTCCTTCTATCATCTTCTCGCCCCGAGGCTGTAGAAATCTCAAGTGTGGCTTCCATGCTTACCTTCTTATTCATTCTTTCAACAAATACATATTGAGCACTATCTATGTGCCAGTCACTGTTCCGGGCACTGGGTAACCATATAGCTTGCTTTTTGGTGGAAAGAGAAACAACAAAAATAAGATGATACCTGAGGATGTCAAATTATATAGAAGAAATAGGGTTAGTGTGACAGACTCCTTAGTATGGTCAGGGAAGCTCTCTCTGAGGAAGTGACATTGAGCTCAGACCTGAGTGACAAGAAGGGGCCAGCCATAAGTAAGTCTGGGAGAAGATAATTCCAGTGAATAAGAAGACTTGGTACAAGATGAGGTTGGAGAGGTCACAGGAGTCATGCAGGGCCCTGTAGGCCAAGATATGTTCAGGTTTAGTTTAGGTTTCATTTAAGTGCACTGGGAAGTCATTGGAGGATTTAAGCCAGGAGGCAACATTTTATTTCCTTTTTAAAAAGATTTCCGGGGGCGCTTGGCTGGCTCAGTCAGAAGAGTATATAAATCTCGATCTCAAGGTCATGAGTTCAAGCCCCACATTGAGTGTAGAGATTAATTAAAAAAAAAAAAAAACCTTAAAAAAAGATATCTAGGAGGTCTGTTTAACGTGGAACAAGGTTTTATTTTCATCTACACTTTTCCTTATATCCAAAGGGATTGACATCTGGGCCAGTTTGCTCTCTTCAGGTGTCCCACAGAGGATCTGCCAGGTGAGTCACAGCCATCCTCAGATGTACCTTATAGCCCTCTTCAGCAGGAGCATGGAAGTTCAGGGAGATGGCAGTAGCTCCCTAAGACCTGAGCCCAACAGGTTCAATCGGTCTTTGTGTGGAGTTCTCAATCCTTTGGCAGCCAGAAGGAGATGGAGCCAAATGTGGTTTGGGGATAGAGCCAAGGCTCTGGTTGCAGGAGAGACAGGGAAATGTGAGTGGAGACCTGGAGCTTGAGACACTTAGAAAAAGGCTTCAGAGTAGTGTTCAGAAATCAGTCAGCTGAAGAATAGGCCTGTTGTCTGCCCAGTTAACACAGCTCCTGTGTAGTTCCTGTCTAAGAGAGGAATTTGGACACTTTCTTGCTTGGGAGTTTTTTTTACTTTGGATATGACCCTTCTCAGGTTGGCATCCTTTGTGTTCTTAGGAGTCTAGATGATAGTCTGGCATTTTCGGGACCCAGGGGGACTTCCCAACCCAGGGGGCTTGGGTCAGGAGTAGCCTTCAGGGGAATAAAGAAGAGGTCTGGGGGAGACTCACCACAGAGCGGAGACGAGTGGGATCTTAGAGATCAGAACTGCACCTTTTCCAGAGGGGGCAGAGCTGGGTTGAAGGAGGTGAGATCCCCCAGCCTGTTGGAAATCTTTGAAAAAGCCTTTGTCCATGCCCTTACCTGTGGGCACTGAGGCAGTTACTGATCAGTTAGCTGTCTGCATACTCAAGATCTCTAGTGGGATCACCACCCCATTATCCACTCACATCTTAGCTTTGTGAGTCTTAGATTAAAATAATATAAACACCGTGGAGTCCTCTTAGCAGGTGAGCAGTCACTCTTTCCCACTCTCAGAAGAGGTGGCCAGAGACCAGCAAGGTCAAGGCATGTTCTGGGGGTCATGTGTCACCAGGGACCAGGTCTCCATTAATTCAGATATTTCCCTATAGTGTGCAACCTCTCTATTTCCCATTTCTGGAAAATCCTACCAACTTACTCTGCTTCCTTTGGTCCTATGACAGCCAGGCCTGCTGGGCAACATCATCTCCTTAGTCTCTCTGAAATCAATCAAGCCTTTTCTCTGAATTTGGAGTTTGGAGGGAAAATTGGTTTAGTATCTGGTAATTGGCTTCATCTTTCTGTGCCGGGGCTCAGCAGAGCAGATACCCTGAGAGAGGAAGGCATGAAGCCTCCTTACCCCCTCAACCCGCACTAACCACGCCAGTTCCAGCCCTTTCATTCTGTCTGACCCCCTTGCTTCCTTTTCTAGGAGCCTGGAGAGGTGTGGCTGGACCAAGACCTCCCCCGATGTGAGCAGGTTTCCTCCTCCCCCCACTGCCCGTTGCCACCACGCCAGGGAACGTCCTCAAGCCCTGGCCCTCAGGGGAGAAGTAACAGGAGCCCCGAGCCGAGACCATGTGACGGCGCTGGCCCTTGCCACCGCCGTCCCCCCCACCCTGGCCCTAGGCCCGGCACCATGATGTTCCGAGACCAGGTGGGCATCCTCGCTGGCTGGTTCAAGGGCTGGAATGAGTGTGAGCAGACAGTGGCCCTGCTGTCACTTCTGAAGCGGGTCACTCGCACCCAGGCCCGCTTCCTGCAGCTCTGTCTGGAGCACTCACTGGCGGACTGCAATGATATCCACCTGCTGGAGTCGGAGGCCAACAGTGCTGGTGAGTCTCCACCCCTAGAGACAAGCACAGTGGAAGGGAGACCTGGAACAAGAGCAGGTGTCAAGGCTGAGGGGCCCCACCCCCACAATGATGCTGAGAAATGTGGGTTCTGAGCTTGTTGGTGGGTGGGGAGTCCCTGACCTCCCAAGTCATCATCATAGATCTCCTGGGGCTTTGTTGCCAGATGTCCTCAGATGTGGAATGAGGGATTACTAGGAAGAACAGTGCAAACTGGAAACAACCCATAACAGGAAAAGTTACATAGGGTGGCCTGTCTAGGCGACAGAGGAAGAGACTAAAGTCATTACCTGTTAAAGGGGGTTGGAAGCTGAGCAAATAATTCATTTCTCAAGCTCCAGGACACCAGAGCTAGGAAGGAATTTTAGAATTCTTCTAAAATTTACGAGTCATCTGAAACTATTCTTTATTCCCAAAGGTAAGTTGGACTTAAGGCATAAACAGCTTCAAGAGAGTTTTGAGTTTAGATATAGTCCTATCTGTTCCCTAAGCACTCAGTAGAGAGGTACTCTGGGTCCCATGAGGTTGGCATTGGGATGGCTGAGCCAGGCTTCTCTAGAACTGTCTGTCCCAAGAGTCCTGGTCGTAGACATGAGTCAGGACAGGGAACCCTCTCTGGACACTGCTGAAGCCATTCTGGCCTCTAGGCCTCCACAGGGCTAGGGAGCTGTCGACCTCAGCGATGGGTGAGAGAGAGATGGCGGTTAGAGAAGAGGGCAAGTCGTGCTAGGGGCTCTGTGTCAGCGCATCCAAACCCTTCCCACCTTCTTCCCCATGATAATAGTTCACGTCGAGCCCTTACAACAAGCCAAGTACTGGCTTTACTTGTATACTAACTTCAAAAGCAGTCTTCTTTGGTGGCTCTAGAGTCAGACTGTCTGGGTTTTGTTTTTTTTTTTTTTAAGATTTTATTTATTTATTTGTCAGAGAGAGAGCACAAGCAGGGGGAGCTACAGGCAGAAGGAGGAGCAGGCTGCCCACTGAGCAAGGAGCCTGATTCAGGTTTTGATCCCAGGACCCTGGGATCATGACCTGAGCCAAAGGCAGATGCTTAGCTGCCTGAGCCACCCAGGCATCCCCAGACTGCCTGGGTTTAAATCCCAGTTCTGTCATTTGCTATATAACGAAGTAACTTAATCTTTCTGTGCCTTGGTTTCTTCTTCTTTAAAATCAAGACAGTAACTGTGCTTACCTTCTAGGGTTGTTGTGAGCTCTGAGAACAATACCTGGCATGTACTAAACTCAAATGTACATTGTTTTTATTGTCAGTAACTCATTTAGTCCTCACAGCAATCCCATGAAATAGGTACTGTTACTATCCCCATTTTATTGGTGAGGAAATCTACATGGGCTGCTAAGATTGGGACTGGGGAGCCACAGAGTTGCCTGGCTTCCCTCATCTCCCCAGGCCCATCCGCCTTTGTCACAGTCACCTTTATTTTTCTGAATTTTTATGTACAAGTCACAGAAGCACCACGGTTATGGGGTGAGGTGGCTCCTCAGGCCAGGAGTCACACTGGCTTAGATCCCTCACTGGAGGACAGTAAGAGCAAGAACCTAGCAAGGCTGCAGCAGGCTCAGAGCTTAGCAGCTTCACACCCCACCCTCCCTACCCACCGTGGAAGTCTCCTCTTTAGCATCGGGGGCAGGAGCTCTTGGTTACGATATGGCTCTGCACCCAG
The DNA here is from genome assembly GCF_002007445.2 of Ailuropoda melanoleuca. Taxonomy (NCBI): domain Eukaryota; kingdom Metazoa; phylum Chordata; class Mammalia; order Carnivora; family Ursidae; genus Ailuropoda; species Ailuropoda melanoleuca. The sequence goes on along the minus strand of NC_048229.1, from coordinate 36,853,340 downwards.
ATTCGGACTCCTTTGGGGCAGGCCGTTGTCTTATGCAGCTTTGGCACACATCCCTCCCACCCCATCCTGAGCGGGCAGTTGCATGAGCACTGGGTGCCAATCTAGGCTGTTTATCAGAACCATCAGTGGTATTTATTCTTTTTTTTTCTTAGAGCATGTTTAATGTTTGTGTTTGTTTTCAAAACTTGTAAAATCAAACCGTATGAAGGTAAAAAGTGAGATCTCCTCCCTTCCATACTTCCACGTTCCCAGTTGGTATATGTTTTGTGAGATATTCTGTGCATGTATGAGTACACACATTCTCTCCCTTCAGCTTCTTCATTGTTTGATCATTTTAATACATAGAGCAGAATACTGTGCATGTTAACTGATTTTATTTAACGGTATAACTTGAAGATTTCATATTCAGGAGATAAATATATATCCTTCATTGTTAATGGCTACATAATAGCAAGAATAGGTAGAACAGGTAACATTTGTGGAGCCCTACCTGGGTATCAAGCAATACTTTATCTTTATTACTCATTTAAGCCTCTCAACAGCTCTGTAGGTCTTACTGTTCCCTCATTTTATAGATGAGGAGACTAAGGTCTGGAGAGGTTTAGGGACTTGTCCTGGGTCATACAACTGACTGGTCAGAGGTGGAACTGGAATTTGACTTCAGAGCTCTTGCTCTTGACCGGTAGTCTCTACCATATGGTATATTTGATCTTGCTCTTACAAACAGTGTTGCAATGAGTAACCTTTAAGCATCTCAAGGATAAATTCCTAGAATTCTGTGGAACTGCTAATTTGAAGTGATGTGCATTTAAAATAGTCCCTAGGGGCACCTGGGTGGCTCAGTCAGTTAAGCCTCTGACTCTTCTGACTCTTGATTTCAACTCAGGTTATGATCTCAGGGTCATGGGATCTAGCTCCACCTCAGGCTCCATGCTCAGTGCGGAGTCTGCTTGTCCCCTCTGCTTCCCCCCTGCTTGTGTGCTGACTCACATGTGCTCGCTTGCTCTCAAACAAATAAATCTTAAAAAAAAAAAAAAAAATTAAATATATAAATAAATAAAATATTCCCTTTTACCAGGTTGCCTTGAAAGACATGGTACACTTTATACCAAGAACCAAGGCCCATCCCAGATGGTTTGCATTGGGATTTGGGGGGGTAATGCCTAGCCAGGGTTGAGAATTGATGAGGAATGAATTTACTGGTGAATGAAAATATAAATCAAGGTGTTCAGCCACAGTCTATGTCAGATGGTGAGAATATAACAAGCTGGTACTTGGATGGAGAGGTAGGGAAAACTTAGAATGAAAGAAGAGAAGGAGGGTTATGGTGTATATTGGAGTTGGCAGGAATCCTGCCAGGATTAGAGCAGAGCATGACTGGAGAGAAGTGATCACAGAGGTAAGTTCTATAGAACCTTGAGTGCCTCTTTCTTAATAGACATGGGGGCTCCAAGACTAAGGAGGCCTGTGTCTCCTGTCTTTGTCCCACCCTCAAGTAGAACAGCCCCCTTGCCTTATTTGTGAAGGAAGGAACTACTTCCTGGGCCTAGAGGCCTGCCTTATGGAAGGAACTGTGCGCCCTCTGCCTTTTTCTCTTCCCTTGTTCATTATGGCCTTCCCGTTCCCTTGTGTTTCCCAAACTTGCATCATCATCCACCTCACCTGGTGGGGGGTAGTGACTGTTAAAATCCAGCCCCTCCCCCCAAGCCAGGCCCACCGAATCAGAATCCTGAGGGGATCGGCCAGGGAGCATGTACCCAGATTCTGCTGACCAGGCAGTTTGAGAGATGATGCCCTGCTGGATGAATCATTTGTCATGGTACTTGAGAATAGGAATCGGGACATCCAGGAGTTCTAGATCCATCTCTGCCACTAACACCTCTCGTGTGTTGGCCTAGCTCTACCCCTCTTGAGCCTGAGGATCTGTATCTGAACACAGAGGGTTGTTGTAGATAAAGTGCCTCTTGGGCTCTGAAATAACGCCCCAAAGAAGATAGAGCCACAGCCAACCATATTACTTCCTTTGTTTGGGAGCCCAGCATGTTCTTCTAAAAGAATAGTTCTTAATATTTTAGGAGATAGACTGTTCAGAGAATCTGTTCCCTGCCCCCACCCTCCACCACCAAGATGCACACTTACCCCACAGATCAAATCATGAATTTAGTTGGTGCACCTGTCCAGGGAAGAGCTGCCTCTTATAGGGTCTGAAACTCTTCAGCTTTTTAGATCCCTTCAGACCAGGGTGGCTGAACAGTGGGGTAGATCCTCTGCCATTTTTTGGGTTTGTATTCTGTGTCTCAGCCACCCAACCCTGCTCCTCCTTTAAGTTCTCCCAAGGAGACCTGGGTTCAGGTTTGGGTTTGGGTCAGAGCTACCCACCTGCCCATCTCCTTAAAAAGGGCAGGGAATGCAGAGGGCTTGATCTAGGCAAGTGTGTCCCAACGCTGGCTTCATATCAGAATCACTCAAGGACTTTATAAAAATAATCTGAGGGGGGCTCCTGGGTGGCTCAGTCGTTAAGTGTCCGCCTTCGGCTCAGGTGGATCGAGCCCCGCATCGGGCTCCCTGCTCATCGGGGAGCCTGCTTCTCCCTCTCCCTCTTCCTGCTGTTCTTCCTGCTGTGCTCTGTCTCTCTCTGTCAAATAAATAAAATCTTAAAAAAGTAATAATAATAATAATAATAATAATTTGAGGCTGAGTCCTATGCCCAGCAAGTCTGATATTTTTTAAGCTCCCTAGTTGGCTCTTGTATGCATCCAGTGGAGAACCACTTGTCTTGATACTGGCGATGATTCTGGGTGGGCCCAGGAAGGTGGTGAGGGTATGCAGCCTACTGGGAGTGGGGAGTTAGGGCTGTGTAAAGGGGATCTGGTCTGGGTTTTTCCTTCCTCTCAAGCAGCTGGAAGGGTTTAGGGAAGTCCCCCAGCCCAGGCAGCCAGTGTTAGTTTCATGGAAGCAGAATCTGAAACAATACCCAGGAAGAGAAAAGCAGTAGTATCCTAAGGGTCTCTGGAACAGGGAAGGACAGGTCCCAGCTTTCCCCTTGCTGTCATCCCTGTTCCTTTTCCCAGTGCTGTTTTCCCTTCCTGTTTGGAGCCATAACAGTAATCCTGGCTCTCTCTTTCCCCCTGATGCAGACTTGGACCAAAAGGGTAGAGCCAGGGAAGCTGAAATCCCCTTCCCTCCCTGGTCCTTCAGTTTCCTGGGCCACATTTCCTGCATTTCTTTCCTCCTCCTGTCCTCTGAGTCAGAGTCCCTGTATCCAGCAGGTTTAAACTCCTCCCTCTCTGGCTCACTGAATCTGGGTGGGGAAACTGAGGTCAGGAGGGGGCCGAGGCTGAATGAGTCACCAGAGCTCAGCTTCATGCCTCCACCCTCCCCTTTCAGGCTCTACTGACACAGTTCATCAAACAAAAATGTGAGCCCCCTGGCCCTCCCCCATGTTTGTGCGAGCTGGGGTGAGGTAGAGAAGGGTGTGTTTGCAGCCAAACCCCAGCCCCTGTGACGAGTGCCTGAGGCTGCCACGATTGTTGCAACAGCCCAGCACATAAAAATGGATTTGCTCTTATGGTAGTCTCCAAGATATATTTGGCTCCTATGATTTGCCAGAACCCAGGGTCATGACCTACTTAGCTCTGGTCACCTGGCCAAGGAGGGTACTCATGCACAGTCTCTCTGGTCCTCTCCGTGCCTGCAGAATCCAGGTTTGCAGCTTGATGTGAAGCAGCCATTGGCATCATGGCATTCCCCAGCCCCCTCCCCCATCCTCCCACCTCCAGAATTTCATCATTGCTTATTGTGTCTCTAACTCAAAGGAACCAGCGATATGTCTGTTTTTGGTAAATAACTGCGTGAAATTCCCCACCCTTGTCGGGAATCTTAAGGGAGCATCCCAAATGTGCCCTCCTATGTTAATTACTCCCCACAGCCCCAAAACAGCGTGGGCTCTAAATCTTCAACCAGGAGCAATGACAATAATAGTTAAAATGCATGGAGTACTTAACACATGTTAGGTGTTTCGCACGATTTTCTCATTGAATCTGTGATGTAGGGTTTTTACTACCCCTGCTGTACAGAAGAGGAGACCAGGCTCAGAGAAGTTAAAGGACTGGCCCACAATTATGTTGACTAGGTCTTAGAAGCAGAGGTAGATTTTTAATCCAGGCAAGTCTGCCTGTTCAACCTGTGTTCTTACCCAGTATACTCTGCTAGGACATGAGACAGGGTCACCTGAGGTCAGGGTGTCCTCGAGAGGGCACATGATACACACATAGACACCACTGCCTTCCAGGAGACCATCTGGGTTCAATTGTGCAGGTATTCATTAGGCCCCTGCTATGCCTCAACTCTGGGCCAGACTTTTCTGATCTGAGCAGGAAACGAAGTTTCATCCCCACCCGTCATCTGCAGCCCCAGCTGGGCTCACCCCAAGGGGCCTGAGGCTGCGCAAATTCCTTGGACCAGTTCCAGTGCTCACTGATGCTTCCCAGTCATGGGAGGCCCGCCCTCCCCACCGCACTGCTGCACAGACACATGAACACACATTTCCCCAGGGTCAGCCTCCAGTCGTCCAAAACCACTCTCTCCTCTCTCCATAGTAGAACAAGGTCCTTCATTGAGCCCAACCCTTGGGGCTGTTTTGTCATGTCCCCTGGCAGTACCAGAAGAGAGGCTGTGTCCCGTAGCCCTGGGGTCCTGGCAGTATTCTGGGGTGGGGGAGGGACTAGACAAGGCTTCTCTCTGTCCCGGATGCCTCTGGCTACCCTGTAAGGCCTAAACAACAGCGATTGAGAACATCAGGGTAAGGCTGGAAGGGGTAGGCTGACTGCTGGAGAAGGGAGGAAAAACACCAATCATTGAGTCACATACTAAGTGCTTACTGTGGGCAGACTCTGTCAGGTGATTTACATGCATTGTCGCCCTAAATCCTCTCAGTAGCCCTGTAATCCCCCTTTTCCAGAGGAGGAAACACATTGCCCAGGCAATTGTATAACATAGCCAGGATGCAAGTCTTTGACTTTCTGTCCTTAATCTTCATCACTGTATTTCTTCTTCCTTCTCATCAAGAGCAAAAAATTCAGGGATTAAGTCAGGAAAATGGAGTACCAGGGTATTCATTCCGATGTGATCAAGTGCCAGATGGAGGTAGGAGGGTGGGAAAGGTGAAGGCTTCCGGAAATCAGAAAGGCCTGTCCCACCTTGGAAACATCCTTAGGTATGAAGATGACCTAAGAATCAGCCTTGGAGTCATGGGGAGCTGGTTCAAGAGAAGACTGGAGGAAATGAGGTTTCCTAGCCTTGAGTGGCAGGTCCTGCATGAGATCTGGAAAGCTAGGGATGGCGAGCGGGTGGAGAACAAGAGACTTGTCATTGGAAAACTAGTATGGTGTTACAGGTAAAAGTTCCTCCCGGTTCTGGAGGCTGACTGACCTGGGTTCAGATCTTGGCTCTGTCACTTTGGGGAAGTGATTCCACCTCCTGAAATCTTATAGATGAGGATGTTAAAAGAGGGTTGAGGTGAGGTTCTTAGCATAGTGTCTGGCATATAGTAAATGCTCAATAAATGCAACCCGTGATTACTGTTATTGTGTAGTATTACTGTTCTGTTTTGGCCAGTACTATGGGCATAACAGAAATTGATGACTGCATAAATGGATGAACCCCTGGGTACTCAAACAGGGGTTCTCTAGGAAGCTTAGAGCAGAGAGTCACAGGCCAAGAGAATGTGTAGTTATATGGCCAGGAGTTGGGAGTTGTGTGTGATTCATTTAAGCTACAGATTTAAGCAGAATTGGAAATTTATGTGAATTCCTAGACCATAGATTTCCACACAGGTCATTAAGAGAAAGAGAGGCGTGAGGAGGGGGTGTTTCTCACGTTCTTATGCAAGGCTCCCTGTGCAGAGGAGACCAATGGTCCTTGGAATCTTAAGCCTTTAGGAAGTTGGGTTGAGACACTGTCAGATACAGAGGGATCTAGACCGGGGCTCACTTGAAATCCAGATGTTTAGAATTCTGAGGCTCTCCTTATGTAATATATGCCCATTCCCAGCCTCTCCGTTTCCAGGACCAGGAGTGGGCATGTGGCTTTAGAATCTCTGGAGGTATTTGAAAAGAAGGAGCCACAATAAGATACAATAACCGTGATGTTAGATAGGGTGGCTAAGATTTGCTGAGGACTTAACTTTGTGCTCTGCTTTGTGCTGTGGTCTCATTTAATTCATAGTAGCTGTGCCAGGTAGGAATGATTTGGACCCCCACTTGACAGATAGAGAAAGTAAAGCTCAGTGAAGTTACCACATTTGCCCAGAGTAACATGGTCAGTAAGTGGGAGAGGAGGGACATAAGCCACATCTCTGCCTGTTCTTTTTCATCACTCACCCCTCAAGGATCCTAGCTCTGTCAGGTTAGAGCCAGCTTCTTTACCCCTTCCTAGGACCTTACCAATAGCCCAGTAGCTCATCTCTCAGAACACCCGTGTTAGGTGTTTGCAAATTGTCACCCTGGCTACAGGTCTGAGCTCAGTTGCCCAAGAGAGAGGACATAGTTGGCTCTAGTCCTTGATGATTATATCTTTTCTCAAGTATTGGTATTCTTTGTCCCTTTCCTTTGCCCTGTCAGCATTTCCTCCCATCCTCTACCCATTGAGCTAGCTACAGAAGTGGTAACAAGGTTTTCAAGGACGACACTTAGACCTGTAACAGTTCCTTCCCAAGGCCTCCTTTATGTGGCCAGGCTATGGCCTTATTCCTGGGGAGTGCCCTTCTGGGTCAAGAGGGGAAACCTGGCTCATCTCCACAGACAGACTTAGGCTGTCACACTGTGGGATGGGAAGAAGACGTCACCAAATCACTATGGCATGGAGCAGGCAGGGGCACTTCCCAGAAGAGGGCAGGTTTAGGCAGTCCAGAATTTGGGTACCTGGGTGGCTCAGTTGGTTTAAGTGTCTGCCTTCGGCTAAAGTCATGATCCCAGGGTCCTGGGATTGAGTCCCACAGCCTGCTTCTCCCTCTCCCTTTGCCTGCCGTTCCCCCTGCTTGTGCTCACTCTCTCTCTCTCTGCCAAATAAATAAAAAAAGATCTAGAATTTGGATGGGAGGAAGGAAGATTGTTGCAGGCTTAAGCCATAGATCTCAGTTTGAGTGTGGAAACTTGAATGAATGTGGTATGGCGAGAGCCCCATAGAAGGTGGGGATATCCCGCATCTTTATCTGGAGAACTAGAGGTGGGAAGTGCTCTAAAAATGAAGGTGCTGTTGGCTAGGAGTTGTGGAACTTGAGTCTGTTGGTTGCCATTGTGAGCTCTTTGTCAGGAACATGACATCTTGGTGTGCTTTTAGGAAGAGAAATCCATCTTGGTGAATGGGGCCTATTGGAGGGGGAAATCTGGAGGCAAAGAGACCAGTTAAAAAAAAACAGCAAGCAGGGGCCCTTGGGTTGACTCAGTCAGCCTCCCACTCAGGTCATGATCCCAGAGTCCTGGGATTGAGCCCCTTGTCAGGCTCCCTGTTCAGCGGGGAGTCTGCTTCTCCCTCTCTCTCTCCCCCTGCTCCTTCTCTCTCTCTTGTTCGCTCTTTCAAATAAACAAATCTTTATTTTTTTTTAAAGATTTTATTTATTTATTCGACAGAGACAGACACAGCCAGCTAGAGAGGGAACACAAGCAGGGGGAGTGGGAGAGGAAGAAGCAGGCTCATAGCAGAGGAGCCTCATGTGGGGCGATCCCATAACGCCGGGATCACGCCCTGAGCTGAAGGCAGATGCTTAACCGCTGTGCCACCCAGGCGCCCCTCAAATAAACAAATCTTTAAAATAAAAATAAACAGCAAGCGTCTAGTAAATATATTCTTTCTGTATGCCTGGCCACTTTCCATTCTTTATTAGTTCAGTGGATCTTAGAACAACACTGTGAATCGGGTACTGTAATTATCTCCAAAACTTTTCAGGTGAGGAAATCACTGCTCAGTGAGGTTCAAGGTGACTTGCCCAGGGTCTAGCTAGTAAGTTGGAGAGTCCAGACTGTCTGATTCCAGAGCCCAAACTGTTAAACATCATATTCCACTGTCATTCCCTGTCAGGAAAGAGGCTCTTTTGAAAGGGGAAAGGGGGTATGGGTAGAGGCCATGAAGATGATAAACAGGGATACAGCAAGAAGGGCAGGCCTGGGGACAGCAGGAGGAGCTCAGATTCCAGAGTAGCAAGTTTGGCTGATGGGGAGCCACAGCAGGTGTTGGAGAGTAGGAGTGATGGAACCAGGAAAAATTACTCTGGCAGTAGGGTGAGTGCATTGGGTCTCACTGATAATGAAGGACAAGCTCAGACGTCATGCGGGGAAAGGGAGAGGAGATTGGAGCTGAGGGAGCAGATTATAGGTAGCACTCCTGGGTTTATAGGGAAGCCTGCACCCTGGCTCCTCTGACATTCCCTTTTCTCCCCTCTGCAGCCATCGTCAGCCAGTGGCAGCAGGAGTCCAAAGAGAAGGTGGTATCTCTCCTGCTGTCTCACCTGCCCCTTCTTCAGCCAGGCAACACGGAGGCCAAGTCGGAGTACATGAGGCTACTGCAGAAAGTGCTGGCCTACTCGATCGAGAGCAATGCCTTCATCGAGGAGAGCCGCCAGCTGCTCTCTTACGCCCTCATCCACCCGGCCACCACACTGGAGGACCGCAATGCGCTGGCCCTCTGGCTGAGCCACCTGGAAGAACGGCTGGCTAGTGGCTTCCGCACCCGTCCTGAGCCCACCTACCACTCACGCCAAGGCTCAGATGAGTGGGGGGGCCCTGCAGAGCTGGGCCCTGGGGAGGCAGGGCCAGGCTGGCAGGACAAGCCACCCCGGGAAAATGGACACGTGCCCTTCCACCCATCCAGCTCAGTGCCGCCAGCCATCAACAGTATTGGGAGCAACGCAAATGCAGGTGAGGGAGTGGGGGTCCCAGGAGGCCATGCCTACTTGAAAAAGGCCAAACTGGGCTCTCTCTTCACTCGCTCTCTGGCCTTGGGCAAATCACATAATCTCTCTGGACCTCAGCTTTAGGAGGCCGTGCAGAGGTTGTGAACTGCATTCTGGGAGCTGTTAGCTGAACTATGGACATGGTTTGTTGAGCCCAAACTCAGTGAATCTTTGATTTTGTCTTGTTACGTTTTAAAATAAATTCGGGAAATAAAAAATTGGGAATTTTCCCCTAAAAATCCAGATTTCAGTTTCTCTTCAAAAGTTTTAAAAAATCTGACAACTCAAGTCCTGTAATCCTGTAGCAGCAATAAGATGGGGCTGAATATTGTGTGCTCCCTCCCTGCACATGTGCCACAGTTGGCCTGTGCCCCCACCACCTTCCTTTGGGCATGTCTGATACCTGCCAGGCCTCTGAAAGCATTGAGTTACTGGCCGTAATCTAAGGTCTCTTCTAGCTTAGATATTGTAGATTTGTGTGTATGGCTTCAGCTAACAGCATTGTTTCTGAGAAATCTGTGTTTGTAAGCCTGTTTATGTAAGATGTAATTCACACTGTAAGATACTAGTAATAGTAGGTAATGTTGTTGAGCGTTGACTGTGCTTTAAGCGCTTTTCTGACATGATCTCATTTAATCCTTTATCCTGAGCCCCATTCTAGAGACGACAATGAGACTCAAAGAAGTGAAGTCATGTATTCAAGGTTTTACACAGAACAAGTAGTAGAACAGTCCAAAGTTCAGACCTAGGCAGTCTGACACCAGAGTCTGCCTCTGGTGACTATGCTGTTGTCCAGCTAAGTGGTCTGGAAAGGGCTGTGTTGGTAAGCTCCCCAAGAGGCTGGGGTGAGCAGGAGGAGCTGGTATTCTAGTGAGCTTTTGAAATGTTAGTTGAAATGAACAGGGTAAGGGGAAATAGCATTTCCAAGACTTGGTGAGTTAATATTACCTGACTCCGGGTGTGAGAGTTTTCCAAGATTTAACCTCAGCATGGCTGGTCCCCTTTGGCTGGCTGGTAGTGGCTGAAGCAAGCCAAGAGAGAGTGGCAGTGAAATGTCATCCATGCCAGCAGATGGGGCGAACCTGGGTCCCCTGGTGGCACCTGGTACACACCCTTGATGCCCTGAGCTCGCTCTTCTCCCAGTTTCATATGGATGCCCTGGCCACCTGCCTCCCTCCCAGGTGCTGGTAAGAATCAGGGAAAATAGAGGGATAGGAGAGCATTTCTGGCACCTCTAGCAACCCAAAGTGTGTTAGACCTTGTTTTATAGTCTCAGAGGATCACAATTTCTGGGTCCAAATTGGGAAAATACATTAATAAAGATAATTCTAGTTAAGATTATTGAGCATTCAGTCTTTTTCAAAAGGTGTTCTGAGAACTTTACAAATATGAATTCTTTGGCTGAGTCACAGAAAAGTCACCTGCCCCAGGTGGTGTAGCCAGAATTTAAATCCAGGCAGTCTGGCTCCACAGCTCATACTTTTCACTACTGTGCTACATTGCCTCCACGTAAAAGTGACCCTCCCATAGATGCTCAGACCTCATCAAGGGGAGGGGTTACCCATGCAGGGTGCCCATCCATTTCTTCCTCCCCCCAATGGGGACAGCAGCTATTAAAGGACTAACTAAGCTGGAACAACGTCAGATAGAGGGGTTGAACCAGAAGAGAGAAAGGAATTGGGCATTCCAGGTAGAGGATACAGCATGAAATGAAGGCACGGGGGTGGCAAATTGGAGTATGCAGACAGGTCTGGCTGGGATGGAGAGATGCAAGGATTTAAATGAGTAATAGCAGTAGCAGACATTCATGTTTACTGTGTGCCTGCCCCTGTGCCAAGGACATTACTTGGAAATGGAGGCAGAGGGGGCAAAGTGATTTGCCCAGGATCATAAAGATAATAGGTGGCAGTGCCAGAATTTTAGTGCAGGTCTGTCTTGACTCTCAGATCTCAGTATATTAGGGCCACATTCTGGGGGGCCTTGAATGTTAGGGTGAAGCTTTTCAATTTCAGGCAGTTGCAGGAAACAGGAAACCATTACAATATTTTTGAGTGGGGAGCAAGGATTAGCCTGTAAGGGCAGGCAGGGTGGGTTTGGGGTGCTGCCAAGGACAGACCAGGGTTTCTTGGAGAGTGTGAGGCCCTGGATCTCCAGCCGGCATTCCTGTTTTTATAGCCCTCATGCTGTGGCCAGCCTCCACCCCAGTGCCTGGCCAAGCAGGGCTCCTCAGGAACTGCACGATCATTCCAATCAGGATAATTTCCTGCCCTCTCAGCCTTGCCTGCCTCCTCCTTGGCTGAGAAGGGAAGAGGAGGAGGCCATAGGCACCAAGACAGGCAAAAGAAAAACAAAAAACAAAAAACCTATACCGAGTCCCATAGGGCCCAAAAGGTGCCATTTTCTGGGAATCCAGACACTTGGAAGAAGCCGTGGGACAAGGACCCCAGAGGTCCTAGGAGAGGTGGAGGCTGGCCTGGGGCAGTAGATCAGTGTACTGCCCTGTCCTTCAGGTGACTTCCTGACTAGGAGCATAGATACTGTCACAGATGAAGGAAGGTGGTTTGGGGCCTGTACCAGGCTGGTTGTCCTTCCTGAGTTGAGTTTCAGTGGAGCACTGGCAGGAATCCCAGCCTTTCCATCAGAAACAAGGCGAGGGTTCTTCCATTGCTGCCTCTCAACTCCCTCTGGCAACTGGGGCAAAGTGCTTCTGTTCCCTCAGCCTTGATGTTCTCACCTACTCAGAGTGAGGCTTTTTGGCCTTGTGTCCTTGTCTTTTTATTTGGCTTTGGGTACTTTTGAATTCCCTGTGTCAAGCTCAGAGGCACCTTTAGCACCCTTCAGACAGACCGTGGGTGCCCTCCTTTTGGCTTTTATGAAACCGAAGGCTCTTGTGTATCATGCCCTGCACCTGATCCTGGCAACGCAGAAATGATTGAGCGGAGTTGCTATTCCTGCAACTGCTTGAAATTGAAAAGCTTCATCCTGTCCTTCAAGATATGTGGCCCTAATATACATGAGCCCAGAGTCCAGTGCAAGAGGTGGGCTGGTGATGGAGGCAGTAAATGCTAGGCTTGAGGCAGTAACACAGGGCCCCAGGGAGTGCAGAGGAAGGAGTCACAGAAGAGCTAAGGAGTGAAGGCTGAGATTGAGGAGTGAAGGCTGAGATAGCTGGCAGGGAAGGGTGGAAGAGCCATGAGCTAGGCAGAGGGAGGAAGTTTCCATGACTGGAAGCTCATGGGAACCTGCCCTGTCCTGAGGATGGTTAAAATCAGGTTGGAGCCCTTTTCCTACCTCAAGAATGGGATGGATGGAGAGTATGAAACATCTTGTAGAAGACGACCTGGATCCACCCTAAGTCACTGGGCCTCATAGGCAGCTGATTTTAGCTCTGTACAGGAAACATCTTTGGGAGGTGGTGAGGCCCAATGACAGGGATGTTGAGGAAGCAGTTTATATATTTCATTCATTCATTTACTTTACAAATACTAATGAAGCAGCTCCTCCGGGCCAGGTCCCACTATAATTACTGAGGATACAGTGATCTTTAAAACAGGACAAGTCCCTGCTGTCACAGATCTTGTATGGTAGCAGGGGTGTACAGTTAATAAGCATGTAAACAAATAACTAGGTAAAATCACTCCAGGTTGTGGTAGGTGCTGTAAGGAAGATAAGTAAGAGTCATAGAGTAACCAAGTTTGGTGGGAGGCAGCTACTCAGGGAAGGCCTTGGAAGAGATGATGCTTGCTGGAGATGAGACTTTAGGGAGCCAGCTGCAAAGATCAGGAAGACGAGAAGGAAGAGCAAGTGCAGAAGTCCTGAGGTTGGACAGTGTGAGTGTTCAGGAACAAATGAGAGTGGGTAGGGAAGAAAAGCTAAAAAGGCTTGAACTGAAGGGTGAGTTGGGGGAGGCGAGAGGTCAGAGATGAGCAAGGCCCAGGTCCCACAGGGCCTTGTAAGCGTGTGGAAAAGTTTGCATTTTATACTCGGTGTAAGGGGAAGTCATAGGTGGGATTTAAAGCAGGGACGAACTTGGTCAGATTTGCATTTTTAGAAGGATCAGCGTGGCTTCTGTGAGGTAAATGGACTGGAGGAGGCAAGAATGAAGGCAAGAAAACAGTAGAGAGGCTATAGCAGTAATTCCAACAAGGGATGCCAGTTACAGACCAGAGTGCTGGAAGAGAAAGTGGGGAGATTCAGAGTTGTGGCTGAGAGCTTGCTAATGGGTGGGGTGTGGGGGATGAGGGAATGAGCACTATCATGTAGGTACTTCCCCTCAAACATCAGGGTCCCCTCCTGTTGTTGGATTCTGGGGCTGAGCCACTGTCCATGGCACCAACCGGGGGGCATGATCTCCTGTGGTCAGATCTCCAAACCTGACCTCTTGCCTCTCCCCCTCTGGCCAGGTCTCCCCTGCCAAATTCACCCCAGCCCGCTGAAACGCTCCATGTCGCTCATCCCCACGAGCCCCCAGGCCCCTGGTGAGTGGCCGAGTCCAGAGGAGCTTGGGGCCCGGGCTGCTTTCACCACGCCCGACCACGCACCCCTCTCGCCCCAGAGCAGCGTGGCCTCCTCTGGCAGTGAGCAGACGGAGGAGCAGGGCTCCAGCCGGAACACTTTCCAGGAGGACGGCAGTGGCATGAAAGGTATGACGGGAGGGTAGCACTAAGACCCTCTGAAGAGAGGCTTCTGCATAGCTTAGAGGACAGAAGGGAGCCGTGGTAGCTTCCACCTTCCTGTCTCATCACCCTCTACCCTACCCTAGGCAGGGACAGGTCTGAGGGGAGGAGTGAATCCCTGTCCTTAGGGCTCAAGGCTGAGCAGAGAGATCCCTCTAGGCCCTGGTCTGATAGGGGAGAAACCCCTGCCCTCAGACACCCCAGCCTGACAAGGAAGCCAGGACATAGCGGTAGCTGATGGAACAGAAGTTCCAGGAAGACTTTTAGGGACACCAGTGAGGTCATCCTAGTACATATCCAATCAAACAGCTCGGAAGGGTCAGATGCCCTGATACCAGGGAAGGCCACTTAGAAGGGTGTAACTGGGCAGAAGTGGCTTATGGGGACACCTGGGTGGCTCAGTTAAGCGGCTGCCTTTGCCTCAGGTCATTATCCCACGGTCATGGGATCGAGCCCCACATCAGGCTGAGCAGGGAGCCAGCTTCTCCCTCTGCCTGCTGCTCCCCCTGCTTGTGTTCTTCTCTCTGTCAAAGAAATAAATGAAATCTTTAAAAAAAAAAAAATGTGGCTTATGAACCTTTGCCTTTCCCCTACTCTTCTCAGTTTTCTGCAGTTTTAATGTTACCTCTGGCTACATTGTGTACACATATTCCATCTTCCCCCCTTCAAGGTGGAGTTCATGGGGCTCAGGAGAAGGTGGTCTGATGCTTGGGGCCTCAGGGTCAACCAAGGATGGAACATTAAAAACTGCAGAAAACTGCTCCCTCCCCACAACCCTTCCTCTGCCCTGGTCACAAGGGCCAGAGTCTTGACTTTGTGTTCTCCTTTTCCACAGATGTGCCCTCATGGCTCAAAAGCCTCCGCTTGCACAAGTATGCGGCCCTCTTCTCACAGATGAGCTACGAGGAGATGATGACACTGACTGAGCAGCATCTGGAGTCTCAGGTGAAGCCAAGGGGACCATCAGGGAGGTGTTGGGGGCAGCACCATTTTGACATTACTCTTGCGGCCCAAGCCTCTCGTGTCTCTTCAGGCCTTGTTAGGGCACCCCAAGTACTTCAGCCTCACATGCCATCTTCCTATCCCCTTCTGCTCCTACCACAGAATGTCACCAAAGGTGCCCGCCACAAGATAGCCCTGAGCATCCAGAAGCTGCGCGAGAGGCAGAGCGTCCTCAAGTCCCTGGAGAAGGTAAGGACCTGGTATCCCCATCTCCAAGGCCAGCGGACTGCCCAGCGGCTCTGGGTGGCCTCCCCTGGGGGCTTCCCCAGCTCTCAGGTCTGACCTCCAGAGGCCCCAGCCCTGGGGAGGCCAAGAGCAAGTCGGATCACAGGGTTCACCTGCCTATGACTGAGAGGCTCCCCTCCCTTTCTGTCCTGGTCTGTGTCTCCAGACTTTGTCGCTGTTAACTCAGTCCCTGCTGACCCCTTTCACTTTCCCATTTCTGACTAGTGTTTCTGATGGAGCAGAATGTCTCCCTGTGTGCATGATCTCTTTCCATTCGGCTGTTTGTCATTCACTCACTCCCCTTCCATATCTGCCTTGATTTGCATTCCTTTTCCCCTTTCCCTGCCACTTGCTTACTGGTTCCACCCTTGGTGGGACCCTGAGGCCCCAGCATCAGACCACCTTCTCCTGAGCCCCATGGAACTCCACTTTGAAGGGGGGAGGAGGGAATACGTGTATACAAATGTGTGTGTCTATGTGTGTATATGTGAGCTTGTATTGTCCTTACGTGCCTTCTCTAAGTGCTAGGACTCAGGGTTCCACCAGCCCTCTCTAAGCTCTGTCTGACCCCACTTGTGTAGTCATTCTGTGTAGCTGTGGGGGTCAGCATGTGATCTTGGATGTGTCCTCCCTACTCAGGATGTGCTGGAAGGCGGGAATCTGCGCAACGCTCTGCAGGAGCTGCAGCAGATAATCATCACGCCCATCAAGGCTTACAGCATCCTCCAGGCCACTGTGGCTGCTGCTGCTGCCACCACCCCTACTGCCAAGGATGGGAGCCGGGGGGAGCCACCGCTGCCAGGTGCTGAGCCTCCCCTGGCTCACCCCGGCACAGACAAGGGCACTGAGGCCAAGGATCCTCCAGCTGCAGAGAGCTACCCCCCTCCACCAGCTCCGGCTCCCACTGATGGCAGTGAGCCAGCCCCGGCTCCCGTCGCCGACGGAGACATCCCCAGCCAGTTTACACGGGTGATGGGCAAAGGTGAGACCACGCAAGACCCAGCAAGAAGTTCTGGGACAGGGAGCCAAGTGAACCCAGTCATCAGGGATCAGATCCAAGTTAAATGGTGGGAGCAGAGCTTTTTAAAGTACCCTGGGGACTAGCTCACTTCGGAGAGGGCTGAGACTGAGAGTAGCAAAGCCCTGACCTCAGGTATGTCCAGGTTGATTGTAGGAGACAACCCTGATTTACCCGCACAGTGTCTCAGCCTGAGCAGAAGGTGGAACAGCGTCAGTGGAAATTGTGTACAGTATGAGGCAAATCCATTGGTTCTTTCACAGGGGACTAAAGTCTACAGAACGGGTATGGTGAAACTCACAGTGGGCTTGGCCTTTCCTAAGGCAGCATGGAATAGCCGACTTTACACTTGGGTCCATATCCTTTTAGCTGTGTGACCTGGGGCAAGTGATTCAACCTCTCTGAACCACTATGGTGGGCTTTATATATCCTCAGGATAGCCAGGTACCATGCTTCACACATAGCTAGAACTCATCCAGCCTGAGTGTCCTCTTCCAACTTTTGTGCTGGCCAGCAGGGGCTGAGGGAGCAGAAGCAAGTTAGCTGGGGCTAACTTCCCTCCCTTGCCCTCATCCCTCAGTGTGCACCCAGCTGCTGGTGTCCCGACCAGACGAGGAGAACATCACCAGTTACCTCCAGCTCATTGAAAAGTGCCTGACTCATGAGGTGAGGCTTTCCCTGGCATCCCAAGAAGGGAAAGGCTGCCCCCATCACTCTCAGCAACTACTTTCCTCGTGTGGCCCTCAGGGCCCTGCCTGGCAGGCACCCACCCAACGTCTCCAGCCCTCATCTCACCAGTGTTGGCTCCAGCGGCTGCCGTGAGCTCTCCTCCTCAGAGCCTTACCACATATTCCTTGTCTGGGGAGCCAGATTCCCCTCCCTCCTGCTGGTCCCTCAGCGCTCAGTTCAAATGAATACACTCAGGGACACCTTCACTGGCTCCTCATAACAGATCAGGTTTCTCGCGCCTCCTGGGCTTCTCCCTCGCAGTGCTCATCACAATTCAGGTGGCATGTGATCTTCTCCCCAGCTGAACTGCGAGCTCTGTGTGCACAGCTTACCTCTGCATCCCAGCTTTGCCTGGCACAGAGCAGGCAGGCAGTACATATTTGAGTGGATGAATGGAAGGCAGATCTGAAAGCACACCCTCCCTGCTTCACGCTCCCAATTCTAGGCGTTCACGGAGACGCAGAAGAAACGGCTGCTGTCCTGGAAACAGCAAGTGCTAAAGCTCCTCCGGACCTTCCCGCGCAAAGCTGCACTAGAGATGCAGAACTACCGGCAGCAGAAAGGGTAAGCGGGTGGCCAGGCCGTGGGCACTTCCTTCCCAGGCCCTTGATGGTGAACAGGTAGTGCTCAGTGGGCCGATCGCGTTCTGGGCTGCAAATTAGTTGTCCCATTTAGTCACTGGGTGACCCTCCACAAGTCACCCAGTGAAGACTTGCCCAAAAGAAGATCAGGGTGTTCTTACCGCTAGAACAGAGTACCGAGCTGGCAGAAGCAACACCTGTCCCTTTGCCTGTCCCCTGTTCTCCTTCCCTGTGTGCAGGGGGCTGTGAAGTTCCTTTATTCCCCAAACACTAAATATCACACTTGAGAATTCAAGTTAGGAGAACTGCTGTAAGTGGATATGAGGAAACCTTTGTCTCCTCCTGTCTCTGTCCTGGGGGTACCTTGGGGGCAGGAGTACAGTGTGTGATGCGAGGACTTGGGCTGGGAATCCTTGGTTAGAGCAGGTCTGTGTTCTGTCCTTCCCATGGAGATTATGGCGGGGGTTGGTGAGGAAGGGGGGGACAGAGGGGCCCCAACCACTTCAACTGACACCCTGCCTTTACTCTCTCACAGCTGGGCGTTTGGCTCCAACTCACTTCCCATAGCTGGCTCTGTGGGGATGGGGGTGGCCCGGCGGACCCAGCGGCAGTTCCCCATGCCTCCCCGGGCCCTCCCACCCGGCAGGATGGGCCTTCTGAGCCCTTCAGGCATTGGGGGCATCTCCCCCCGACATGCCCTCACTAGCCCCAGCCTTGGGGGCCAGGGCCGACAGGTGAGCCAGCGGGAAGCAGAGGGCCTGGCGTTTCTGGGATTGGGGTGGTGGTGCCTGGGTTGTGCATGTCCATGTGTTTGCACATGGCTCAGAGGGGAGAGGCTCCTTTGCCAGCTTCACTGAGCCTGGGCTTGGGCCTCAGCCTCTTCCCCTTCCCGCTCAGCTCACCACTTTTCTCTTTTCCTGTGCCCTATGCAGAACCTGTGGTTTGCCAACCCCGGAGGCAGCAACAGCATGCCCAGCCAGAGCCGCAGCTCTGTGCAGCGCACCCACTCCCTCCCGGTCCATTCATCGCCCCAGGCCATTCTCATGTTCCCTCCAGGTAAGCTGCCTCCACCCTGGGCTCTGCCTCAGCAACACCATTAGGTGGCCCTTCTCTCAGTCCCATTCCCCCTGTCCTCTCCTACCTCCCACCACTCTGCACCCATCTTCCCACATCCTGAGTTTTCTTATACCCCTCCACTCCCCCACTTCAGTTTTCTTTCTCAGATCCTGCCTCCTTTCTCTGTCTTCTCTCTCCCCTACTCCCGGCCCTACCCCTCCACACCTCTCCCTCCCTGTGTTCACAGTCTTAGTGTCCCTGTTGGTCTCTGTTACCATCTCCTTAGAGGGTCATTAAATACTCAGTTTGGAAGGGCTGGAGGGGATGAGACAGTTGAAGCATCGAGGTTTCTATGGAGGGGAGTCCTGCCTGTCAGTCCCCCTGGGATTCTTCCAGACAGGAACCAACAGACTTCAATTCTTAGATCAGCTTCCACACTAAAGGGTCTGTGAGGTGAGACTGCTGTTTTCCCTGTGCTCACAGACCAGTCTAGAGATGAGAGATCAGAATGAGGGTGAAGTGGGCAAAAGTGAGGTTAGAGAAACTCTAGCCCTGCCTTTCTCGTCGAGTGGGGGTGTCCCCTGCCCTGGGGCGGGCCTTCTGGTGGCCCCGGAGGCTGCAGAGGCAGAGACAGCTGGTCTGGGAAGGGCTGCCTCCGGAGAGATCTTCGATTTGCGGGTGATGGGGCACCTGGCTAGCTCATCAGTAGAGCGAGCATGAAACTCTTGGTCTCAGGGTTATGAGTTCAACCCCCATGTTAGAGGTAGAGTTTTACTTAAAAAAACATTTTTTAAAAAATGAGATTTGCAGGTGACCCTAAGCGCTTCATGACATAAACTACCAAATCAGTTGGTTTCTTAACTTATGAGCTTATGGTAACTGCCATCTGTCAGAGGCAGAGGACCCTGTCCATTGTGTTCATCGCAGCATAGAGCTTGGCACATGGTAAGCATCTGTAACTGATGTACATGACTGGATGGATCAACTGCACGAGCTAGAAAATGGAACAGTTCTTTGGTGTGCTGTGTGCCGGACTGTGTATCCAAAGGCTTTCCGCATCGTCAAATCAGATCCTCCCGGCTGCATACATGAGGGCGCTGGTGTTATTCCCATCATATCAGTCATGAATCTGAGACTCAGGTGACTTGCCCAAGGTCAAAAAAATATTTGCTAAGAAGAGACAATTAGGTGTCCTGACATGGCCTGATCTCAGAGTTCAGTGGGTATGTGATGACAGGTGAGGCTGGAGGTGGGAGCAAGGTCTTCTGAACTCAGGTAGAAAGCTCAGGCTTCCTCCCCTTAGCCGTGAGGAGCCAAGGAGGGGTTTTAAGCAGTGTGCGGTGGGGTCAGGTCTGCACAGGGAGGTGGGCTGTTTCCCAGATACCAGAACATCCCTTTAGAGATGGTTTGAGGATAAGCCCTATGGAGGCTGTCCTGATTTGCCCTGTCTGCCGGGCCTGCCCAGATGACATCCTGCCCAGAGGAGCAAGTCCAAGTGGGGATGGGAAGGGTTCTAATTAAGCTGCTGCACCAAGTACAGAGCAGGTCATCAGTCAAGGAGTACAGGCTGCCCAGTGCCTGGGGCTGATGCCCCCAACTGTGCCTAAGGCAACATGCAGTGTGTGGCCTCTAGGAAGCTCCCTCAGCTTCCCATCACTCCCTTGGCCTGCCGGTCAGGCTTTCTGTTCATTGCTAAGCCTCTGCCCTTGCCATTGTTGCCTCTGCCTGCTCTGTGACACACCCAGGCCTGTCTGTGTCCTTCATCCATGCCGTCATACTTCCCATCGGGGTATGTGCCACATCTTACGTCTTACACGCAGTTTCTCTGTCTCTTGCCTCTCCCTCCCTCCCTCCTTTTCCTCTTATCCCTTTCAGCCCCTCCCCCACACCAGCCCATCCAGTCCTTTGTCTCCCAGGTTCTGCTTCTGCACTTGGTTCAGCCCTCGCCTCTGTTCTCTCTCCCCCTCAGACTGCCCGGTCCCTGGGCCTGACCTGGAGATCAATCCCACTCTGGAGTCTCTGTGTCTGAGCATGACAGAACACGCCTTGGGTGGTGAGCATTTCCTCTTTCCCTGACCCAGCTCCCACCTACCCAGCAGCGTCTCCGCCTCTGAACTGAGCAACTCAGAGCATCCTGAGGGGTCCCTAGGGGAGGCCAGCCTCCAGGGAGGGCCTGACTGGGATGACAGGCTACCCAAGCGCCTTTTCTTGGGCCTCCCGCCAGTTCCTGATCTTCCTCCCTTCCTCCCTTTCTTACCACAGATGGGACAGACAAAACCTCCACCATCTGACGGGACCCACAGCCCAGCGCACCCATAGGCTCCCTGGGCGGCGGGCGGGGGCCAACCCCCAACGGGCTTCTCCGCGACAGCGAGAGGGTGGGCTGGCTCAGCTATACATTCTAGTATTTTTCTACTCTCTCACCCTTTTAACTTTTGTTTAACATTGGCACACGCCTTGCTCACTCCCAGGCCCGTCGAGGGATCTCTGCTGAGGCTCAGGGAGGTAGGGGGCAGCCAGGATAAAGGGGGCAGGGACTGACCAGCCTGACTGCCCCCCCTTCCCTCCCTCATCCCCCACCTGGCCCCGTCCCACCCCTGCCTCCTCCAGACTGCCAGCCACCTGCCCCTCCTAAGGGAGCAGCTTCCCCCTTATCTTGTGGGGCCTGCTCAGAACCATCTGACATTTGGGGAGAGAGAAGCGGGGTTGATAACCTGCTCTCCTGGATGTTATTTGAGAGGAGCTAAGGAGAAGGTGGTGGATGAGGAGAGGAGCCTCTCTCTCTCTCTCTCCTTGCCACCTTCTTCTTCCCCATTCCCATCATTCCCTGAGGACAGGAGCCACCCTCCTTTCACTCACCTCCTTTTGCCCTGTTTATCAGAGGTTCTCTACAATTAATTTCTTAGGCCTATTTAAGATGCATATTTATATAGTTCTTAACGGTTTTTCTCTCTGATCATTCCCTCTCATTTTTAGAATCCCCAGGCCTCTCTCTGAGCCAAGAAAGTGGCAGGGGGAGCCTGAATTTTATGAGGGGAGAGGGCAGAGCCCACTCCTCCAGACCCCCTAGCCCTTCCCCACTTCCCCCCAGTCCTGGCTCCCCAGATGCAGAGGTTGAAGGCTGGGAGCCAGGGCAGCCAGTGAGGTCAGGAAGTCTGTTGCCTTAACATCCCCTTCCCGCAACCAACACACACCCTTGTCCACTCCCAGGTCTGGTTGCTGAAAGACTTGGGGTTAAGGAATAAGGGAACGGGGATTGTTTGGTTTTTGGTTTCTTTCCCCACCCCTCTTTTCTTTCATCCTTCCCCACCCCCCCATTCTGTCATGACCTCACTTAAGTGGAACACTAGATCATAACCCAGAGATTTGTCCCAGCTGTGGAGTCATACAGACCCTCTGGTCTCTGTTCCTGCTGAGGGGTTGTGCTGGGGCCCAGGTGGAGGGAGGGGACTTGGGGGTTCAGGCTGTGGGGAAGCCAGGGTCCCCTATTTCAACCCCTCTTCCCACTCAACCCCCCACCCCCCACTGGGACATTCTCAAGCTTTTCACACCGAAAAGGAAAAAAAAATGTTATTTTTAGATACATTTTATGAATAACTTTTGTTATGAATATGGCTGGTAACCATTGTGTATGTTATTAAAGATACAAAATGTTGGGAAAAAACAAAAAACCAAAAAAAAAATTTTAAAACCACCGCCCTCCCTGCACTCTCAGCCCATTCCCCAGACCTTCTTGCCTCTGCCCTCCTGGTCTGGACCTCCCTCAGCTCTGAGCCCAGGGAGGGGGAGGAAGGCAGGGGGTGGGGTGGCCCTGGGGATCTGCTAAGGTCCCCACCTCCTCTCCCAGTGCCGGGCTGGGTGGGGTGTCAGGTTTATTTATGTACCTCTTGCACACTCATCAACCTATGCAAGTCCCCCACCCCGGCCCCTCCATGTTTCTGTGCCTTTGCTCATTCCCCTCAAACTCCCAGGGCTTCTCCAGTCCCCCTCTCCCAATAGCCCCGGGAAGTGGGATGGACAGGGGCCACCTCGTTTGGATTCAGCAGGGTGTCCCTCTTACAGGACCCTCACCACCTCCCAGCCAGTCCTGTCTTCTTTACTACCCATCAGGGTGAGCTGGCTCTGCCTGGCACTGGGACGTGGTGAGGGACACCCCCCCACACACACATACACAATGGGAGGCAAGAGCTGCCCCCCTCCCCCCACCTGACAGCAGAGTGTGCAGGACGCAGGCGGCCCCACTCTGATGGGCAGGACCCTGACCCTCTTCTGCCCCAGCCCCCTCCCCAGCCCCCTTCCCCCCACCATGATTTCACCCTCCCTCCTATCCCCAGCCCCACTGGCAGAATCAGCTTTGAGTAACTGTACAGTTTTTCTCGCTGTTGGAGAAGACTTACTTGTTGGAGTTTCACTTGTTTAATGGTCTGGGCTTATTTTGGAAAAAAAAAAAAAAAGAAACAAAAACAAAAAAAGGATTCTGAACTTTGTTATGCTGCACTTCATGGAAAACCTAACGGCCTCAAACTGAGGCCATTGAGCTCCTGGGATGGGGGGAAGGAGAGGTATAAGCAGAATGAGACCATAGAGCTGGGAAGGGCCATAAAGGGAAAAAAGTCGGCTTTATTAACAGCAAGGCTTGGAGGAGAGGGGGGAAACGAACAAAGTGAAGGGCTCACAAATAGACCACTCGCAAAGTGCCTTCCTGCGCATAATAACTGCATTATAATCATGTCTGCACCAACCTGAAGGACCTGGGACTCAGTCACTGTCACTGTCAGCTTCACTGGAATCAGAAGCTGCAGCTTCACTGCCATCCTCCTGGGCAGAGTGCTCACTGCCACTGGGGAAGGGACTGGCACTGCGACTCCGGCTCCGCTGGCCACCTGCATCACTGCCACTGTCCGAATCATTGTCACTGCCACGGGCCTGGCCTCTGTCCTCATCATCAGAATCTGCGTCGTCTTCCGAATCCGCATCACTGCCAAAGATCTCCTCTTTGTCCCGAGCGGCCCGGGCCTCATCCTCGCTGCTTTCATCCTCGCCGCTACCACTCTTGTCACTCGCCTCATCCCTGTCACCCTCTTCACGTTCACTCTCGCTGCCTGATCGCTCATCCTCGCTGCCTTCCTTCTCACTGCTGCTGCCTTTCTCTCGCTCCTCATCTGTAAGGGAGCCAGGAGAAGTGAGACCCAGTTTCCCACCTTTCCAGGGCTCCTGGGAATTGGCCTGTCCAGCTTTACCTGAGCCCCCAGCTTCTTTCTCTTCTGTCTCCATCTCTTCTTCCTCTTCCTCCTCGGGTTCGTGGTTCTCCAGCTGGGCCTTCCGTGCCTCCTAGAGGCAGCAGGGTTGAGGGGAAGTAGGGTGTTCTGTCAGGCTTCTGTCTTTCTCCTCACCCACCCCCACTCTCTCCCAGGAGCCCTAGGCCAGTGATGTTTGTTACCTGGGCTTCTAATTCCTTCTCGTTCATGTCCCGGTGTTTGACCACAAGCAGGGCATTGGTACCAGACTGAACCCCAGCCTTTGCCCGGCGTTTACTCAGACGGACCCTGCAGTGGGCAAGTTGGTGGGGAGGGGTGTGTAGAAGATGCATTTAAGGACTGTACTCGGGGATCCAGCCTGACTTGGTTCTTACTTCCTGACCAAAGCTTAGTCCAGAACAGACCAGAATAAATGCAGGTTGAATGAAGGAGACTAAACTCAGAGGTTGGATAAGGGAAAGGGAAGGATAATAGCTCCATGAGTCTCCTGTATTTATAAAGTGTATGTATACACACACACACACAAAATCATCTTACATATATATGTAAGAGATTTTAAGGTGAATTAGTTAGCAACACTTAAAAGCACAGAATTTAGATCATTGGCTTTTGGAAAATGTTAATCTGTGGCTCCACTGGTTCTTTTTCTTCCCATAACATAGCAACAATAGGTTGGAGCCCTTTGCTGGGCTAGGTCATGGTGCCCCTTGGAGGTTGTCAAGAGCTCCAGGTCACCCAGAGCCCACCAGCCCACTGCGTTACCTTTTATATGGGATCAGAGTTTGTGTCCTCTGCTTTAAACAAACTCAGGGTCACATTTTCTTTCCCATCCCTTACATTACACCAAGGTAAACTTCTAGGAGTAAACTTCCAGCTCTCAGGAGAAAGTTTGTGGGGGTCACCTTTTTTAACTCAGGTATCCAGGATATCGTTTAAAACATTTATGCTAATTTGATGTATTACTCCGTATTTTGCCCATGTTGACTTTCACATGAAGTCTCTTACTACATCGGAGGGAACTTGGCTATCTACCCTACAAAAAAGCTCAATCTCGAGATTTTTTTCCTGCGTTCACATGTTAGAACCAGGTCCAGCTCACATACTCAAGCAAGCTTCTGCTACTCTTGTTTGAAACGCAAGAGACCAGTCCTTACGTACAAATGACCTCCAAGGTAGTTCCTGCATACCCCAGGATCAGGGTTCTAAAGCACAGGCCCAGGCTAATCTGAGGTGGTAGTGTACCAAGTACCTGGTCTCCAATTCATTGTAGTAAACCCCATCACCCTCCCGGAAGATGAAGAAGTAGTTCTCCTCGTAGCCCTTGCTAGCTTTGTTCTTCACGTTCCAGTTGTACTCCCGAGCAATCTTGTAGTCATACCTGATGAGGATGAGGGGAACAAGGTCAACAGCCCCATTTCTCTCTTGGGGAGAAAAGGGAGACCCAGTTCTCTGTTCCCAAAACGTAACACCAACCCACGCACACATCATCTGGTGCATAGTCCATCTCCTCCTCCTGGTCCCGCTTTCGTTTCTTCAGTGTCTCCTCCACAGGCAGGAAATAGGCCACAAACTGGTTCCCTTCCTCATCCATCATGCCTCTGGATGGGAGAAGAGGAGGAAGAGTGAATAGTGAGGACAAAGGGGCAATGAGGAACAGGCCAAGGTGGGCAGTGGGGCCACTCACTTACCTGATCATGGCCTGAGACATCATCTCCAAAGCAGCTGCACCACTCGTGTCCTTGGGGGCTGGGTCTGAGTCAAAAATTACCTGAGCACATGGGTTGATCCACATCTAGGGGCAAGAGCACTTGGATTAGACTGGGACAAGCAGAGGTGGCAAGCTATCCCTTGCTACTTCCTGCCCTGGCTCTGACCTTAAAGTCTGGGAAGACAGGCATGACCTCCACTGGTGTCACTCGGGGCTTGCTGTAATGCTGGGAGATCTGATGGGGGCAAAAACAGGGTGGGTGAGGAGGATGTGGAGCTCTGGAGCTGCACCTTGGTCCGCCCCCAACCCCCATCCCAATCCCTCAATTAACCGATTTCTGGGCATCCTCAAAAGTTTTCTCAATGGCTGTGATCTGGCTATCCCTGTCTTTGTATATTTCTTCCTCCGTGAACTGCTGCTTCACAGAAACCCCAATCCTAGGAGTAAAGAGAAAGGCCATTAGGGGTCACTGGACACACCTGAAATCTCCACTTTCCCTCCCTACCCACCACAACTTACTTGACCTCAGGCTTCTCATTGGAGATGCCATAACGATTGAACTCAGTGGAGATGTACTCAGTCTTCCGCATCCACGGCACCACCTTTGCGTGCTGCTGGGATCTGGGGGTAGAGTATTAGGCACCTGGGACTCACCACCCTCTTCCCATCATAGATTCCCCCCCCCATCTCCAGTTCCCACTCAGCACACTCTCACCTCTTGGAGCTTGTGGGGGCCTGAATCTCCTCTTCCAAAAGCTTCTCATCAGCTGGATCTAGGAGTACTAGAGGAGAACAAGGGGCAGGAGGGCTATAAGGGCTGTGAGGGAGGGCCTGGCTTTTGCTGGCCTAGAGCAGGCCCTACCTCCCTTTCCACATACCGTTGGGGTCGATGCGGTAGGTATCCGGGTTGATGAGGTCAATGGTGACCCCCAGGTCTGGCTCAGTGAGGAGGTCGTGTTTGTGCTGTTTTTCCAAAGAAGTCGCTTTGTACTGGACGAACCTGGATGGGGAAACGTACCCATTACGGTTTCCTGATTCCAACTTTACACCTCACATTCATGCTTCCCAGAGGCTAACCTTTTCCAGGGAGGAACTCAAAATGGGAGTGTCCCCCATGTTGGAGTCAGAAGACTGGCTCTTCAGTGGGAAAAGACTTAGACACTGCTTGGTTTCATTCATCAACAAATATTTATGGAGTACCTACTACCGTATTGCTAAGTACTGTTCTAGGCCCCGAGAAGAGAGAAGTCAACAAGAGAAGCAATCCTTGCCCTCAAGGAACTCATGATCTAAGTGAGATGTTTTGCCCTCAGTCTCACCTGTTCTGGTCAAAGGGGTAGGTGATGAACTTGGGGTCGAAGGGGATGTCAGGGAGACTGTTGCAGTACTTCACTCGGCAGACCACTCCAGACCTGGGAATACAGTGGCTCAAAACCCGGCCCCTGCTGCCCCACCTCTGCTCCCAACCCTCATTTGCCCACCCCTGCTGGGAAAACCCAATGGGGCTCACCTCTCAGGCAGGGTCCGGTGAGAATTGGGCCTGGTAGGTAAGAGAGACATTGACAAAAAGATGGAGAAAACAGTATTGACAAGAATAAAGGGGGCTTCTCCAAGTTTTTAAAGTAGGTAAGGAGGGGGTGACAAATGGTAATCTCTTTGGGAGGAGTGCCCCAAGTACTTTAACGGAAGGATGTCAAGGATTCAACTCCTTGTAGAGAAAGTGTCTCCAAACGCTCTCACGAATGAATCCAACTGCTCAATCGCTTGTGGAGGGGACGTCTTCAAGTGCTTTAATAGAACTACGTGCTCAATTGGCTTTTAGCAAAGGGGTTCTCTAAACGCTTGACTGGAGTAATAAACGCACAATCCCTTCTAGATAGTCTCCTAAGAGCTCAATCCCTGAACTCCATGGCAGGGAGGTGGGGGCAACATCCCATCCCTGAAGGAACCCACCCCTGCCTGTCAAAAGTGAGCGCTCCGTGACGTCACGGCGTTCGCGGCGAGGGTTTGACATCACTGGCGGACCTGGGGTGGCTGGTGACGTCGTAGGAAGACACCCGCACCCGACCCCCCCCCCGCCTCGCCGAAACCTGGATAGACCTAGAGGAAAGCGGTACAGCCAGGTGGAGTGGCGCCTACCTGTGGCCATCCTCCCGCTGGGCCTGAGTCTGGATGGTGGGCGCCATGGCGACAAGGCGAAGGAAGCCCGGACGGGGTCCTTGCTGAGCCGCGGGGAGACGAGGAGGGGTGTACCGACGTCGGCGGACGCCTAATCCGAGGGAGAGCTCGGGTTGGCGCCGCTCTCTGCCGAGGTGGGGTCGGAATGAGGTGGGCTGGTGAAGAGTTCCAGTGGAGACTCAGCTAAACGCGCAGGCAGCGCCAAAGACGGACTCGCAGCTCCGGCTCCACCAACTGCCGCCAAGACGCTGAGGACCCGACAGGTCGCCTCAGGCCACGAGGCCTTCTGGGAAATAGAGTCCGGATTAGCCCCACACCCGGATCGGCAAACGGAGGGGTAAAGGGCGGAGCGAGGAAGGAAAAGCCTCTTGTGATTGGCGAATCGGTATCTCAAGTCTGGACGTCTTATTTGAGAGTCAAGTGCGGGAGGCGGTTATTCTTTCCTCCCATTGGCTGTGTTGTTTGGGAGGCAGAGCTAACTAGCAAGCGGGGCTTGGAGACGTAGACGCTAGAAAGAAACCAGGAGAGACGCTGTTGTGGCGCACTTCCGGCGCGCTAAGCTCAGAAAGATGGCTGCGTCCCAGCAGCAGGCTGCGGCTGCTTCGTCTGCTGCGGGTGTGTCGGGTCCGGGTTCGTCTGGTGGCCCGGGTCCGCAACAGCAGCCGCAACCACCAGCACAGCTGGTGGGGCCTGCCCAGAGCGGGCTTTTGCAGCAACAGCAACAGGATTTCGATCCGGTGCAGCGTTATAAGATGCTCATCCCACAGTTGAAGGAGAGTCTACAGGTGATTGGCCGAGAGCTGCGAGAAGCTATCGGGGTTTGGTTCTCTGACTCCAAGGGGGGGAGGGCAGAGGGGCTCTTTAATCTGGGAGAGAGCAAAGGAGCGTTAGGCAGGAAAGCAGAATGACATTTGGTCCTCTTGATGAGGCCAGAGCGAAGCTCTGCAGATTGGTAGTGTGAGCGGGATCAGCACGGATGTTGGGCCTGGGACTGGCCGGAGCTAGAGTGGGAGGGAGTTTAAAGGAAAAACAAAGATCCGGTTGTTAAAGCCCGAGGAAAGGACTGGCCTGTACAGAGATTCTGCCTGTGATTGGTGGGTGTAAGATGTGTCTGAGAGATTACTGGGAGAACCCTAGGTGAGAGCGGTCCTTTGGGAAAATACGACTGCTACTCTGGATTGTGAAGAGGGGGCTTGAAATTGAATAGATTTTTTTTTTAAGATTTTCTTTATTTCAGAGAGAGCGAGCAAGCATGGGGGGGGGCGGGGGAAGGGCAGAGGGAGAAGCAGACTCCCCACCGAGCAGGGAGCGCGGCGCGGGCCCCATCCCAGGACCCTGGGATCATGACCCAAGCCAAAGGCAGACGGTCAACCGACTGAGCCTCTCAGGCGCTTGGAAATTGAATAGATCTTAAGGAAGAGTGTATATCTACCAAAAGTGTCCCTTCTGTTTCTCTATTTCCTGCATTTTTTTTTTTAAACTAGACCCTGATGAAGGTTGCAGCCCAGAACTTGATTCAGAACACTAATATTGACAACGGACAGTGAGTATAGTCCCCTTTCCCTGGTCTTAGAAACTCATACCGGATCCCCACCCACCTATCCCCCTTCCTTCTGTTTTCAAGCCCCACTCCTTAGCAACCCGCCTTGCTCTTTTGCCTCTTCTAAAACAGTCCCTTATGCCCTGCCTTGGGGCTTCTGGGCCTAAACTTGGTTTCCTGATGGATATTTGGTTGGGTAGACACTGAAGTCCCAGAGATTGGAAATCCATTCTCCAGTGACCTTCTTCTTCTGGGCTATAGAAAGAGCAGTGATGGACCCATACAGCGCTTTGACAAGTGTCTGGAGGAATTCTACGCACTCTGTGACCAGCTGGAGCTCTGCCTGGTAAGGGACCTCCTAGACACTGGGTGACCACAGTCCTGCTTCAGTCCCCAGGTCTTTAGGAACCCTCAGTCAGTAAACCCACACTGGGCACCTCCTAGGGGCCACACTTGTGCTTCAGCTGATGCTGGGGACACAGTGTTGCTCTGATCCTTGCCTTCACTAAGCTTCCAGTTCACTGGGGTCACATACATCCCCAAACAGTGACAGCTCAGAGTGGTCAGGGCTGTGATCAGAAAAGCCCAGGCCACAGAAGTCAGGGCTATGAAGGGGGAGGCACTAGGGGAGGGCCAGGATTAAAATGAGGGAAGTTCAGGGGATTGTGGAAGCCTAGAGAAGGCACCTGACTCTGCCTAGGTTGGGGCAGGGAGAGGGGAGGGTGGTTCAGGGAAGTTTACTGGTAGAGAGCGCATCTGAGCTGAGGCTGGAGCAAAAATGGAAGAGGGGCAGGAGTTTCGAGGAGGGCGGGTGGCTAAGAGCACAGGCTCTGGAATCTGAATGGACCACCAGTCTCTACCCATGAGCTTCGGGTTTCTCCTTTGAGAAATGGATTTTGGGGAAAGACAGCAAGATCATATATGTAAAAATCGTAACATGGTACTAAGCACGTGGCAAATGTTTCCTGTAGTGACATCATCATTTTAAACTGGGGTTTGAAGGAAAAGTCAGAATTTGAGAAGCCTGGTGTGGTGGTAGAAAGGTGTTCCAGCTAGGGGCGCCTAGGTGGCTCATTCGTTAAGCATCTGCCTTCGGCTCAGGGCATGATCCCAGGGTTCTGGGATCGAGCCCCACATCGGGCTCCATGCTCC
The DNA here is from genome assembly GCF_002007445.2 of Ailuropoda melanoleuca. NCBI lineage: Eukaryota > Metazoa > Chordata > Mammalia > Carnivora > Ursidae > Ailuropoda > Ailuropoda melanoleuca. The sequence continues at coordinate 36,823,270 of NC_048229.1, read as the reverse complement.
GCTGGGAGCCTGCTTCTTCCTCTCCCACTCCCCCTGCTTGTGTTCCCTCTCTCGCTGGCTGTCTCTCTCTCTCTGTCAAATAAATAGATAAAATCTTAAAAAAGAAAGAGAGATGAGAGAGAGAGAGAGAGAGAAAGAAGGAAAGAAAAGAAAGAGGTGTTCCAACCAGAAGGAACAGCTTCTACTTTAATTTCCCCTTAGGAATGTCATGAAATTCAGTTTGGCTGAGGTGTAGTAGGCATTAGGGTTTGTTGGAATTTTTTTTTTTTAAGATTTCTTATTTATTTACTTGAGAGAGAGAGCACGTGTGCACATGCAGGGGCAGGCGGAGGGGCAGAGGGAGAGAGAGAACAAGCTCACCGTTGAGCAAGGCATCTGACTTGGGGCTCAATCCCAGGACCCCGGGATCATGACCCGAGCCAAAGGCAGACGCTTAACCAACCGAGCCACCCAGGCGCCCCAGAGTTTGTTGGATTTTGAATATAGCCCCGAAGGTGCTGGCGAGCCATGAAGGGGTTTAAGCAGGGAAGAACATGGACCTGCTGGCTTTTTTAGGAAAATACCTCTGGCTGCCAAGTGAAGGATGGGTTAGAGGAGCTAAGAGTGGAGGCTGGGAGCCCAAGGAGGCAACCATGACAGGATTCAGGCGGGCTAGGCTGCAGCAGGACAGGGTCCTGAGGAAGTGGGGAAGAGCAGATGGGAAAGCTACTCAGAAGGCTCTAGCACAGGCCATGGGGCTGCCCTGGACTGTGGGAGGAGCTGTCTCCAGGATGAGGCCCCCAGCTCTAGTTGGAATGGCAGTGCCCTTCCTGAGACAGGGATCCAGGAAGAGGAACAGTTGGGTGGGGAGGGTAGGAGAGCTCTGGAATTTCAGGGAAGGCTGGGGAACACCGGTGTGGTGGTGTCACTGCAGAAGTGGAAACCGAGTGGTGCATGTGGGTGGGACACCCATGAGAGGGCATGAGAACGAGAGGAGCTGGGACCTGGGAATTGCCCCACTTAGGGCTTGCGCAGAGTAAGCAGTCACTAGACAGAGCAGCCAGAGAAGGAGGAAAACCAGGAGCAGGCGTCCTCAGAGAAGCCACTGTCAGTGTCAAGGCCAGAGTTAGGACAGTCCCAGCCAGTAATGGCAGCTGCCATTCATTCAGTGACATGCTAGGACCTGTGTCTGTTCTCACTATCCTCGCCTGATGAGGTAGCAAAGGCAGTTATCAAACCCATTTGTTTTCCAAAGGAAGAAACCGACTCTGAGAGAAGCAGCTGCATGCCTCAGGGTCACTCAAGCAAGTGGTTGGCAGGGCCAAACTCTGACTCGAAGCCCCAGGGAGTCCAGAGGCCAAGCAGGCTATACCGGGGCTTGCCCTTGGGGTAGGGCGGGGAGCACTGGGGGTGACACTGATGCCGCACCTTGCCTGCCTGTCCACAGCGCCTGGCACATGAATGTCTGTCCCAGAGTTGCGACAGCGCCAAGCACTCTCCAACTCTGGTGCCCACGGCCACCAAACCAGATGCAGTGCAGCCTGACAGCCTCCCCTACCCGCAGTACCTGGCAGTCATCAAAGCCCAGATTGCCTGTGCCAAGGACATTCACACCGCTCTGCTGGACTGCGCCAACAAGGTCACGGGCAAGACGCCTGCACCACCTACAGGCCCTGGGGGCACCCTGTGAGCTGGCAGGGCTGGGAGTGGGGCAGACAGCGGGGGGAAGCAGACAGGGAGGGAATGAAGAGTGACCCTCAAAGCAGCCTCGTCTCTGCCTTTTCTTCCCGCCTGAGCCCTATGGCCGGAGCCAGCAGAGGGCAGCAGAAGCCATCCGGGAGTGTGCAGGGCGGGGCCTGGCCTCTCCTTGCAGCTTGCTCTCCTGCTGCCTAGCCCAGGATGCACTTTGGACTGCCTGTTGATGACCTCTTCCAGGGGCTCTCCCCCAACGTGGCCTGGGCAAAGAGCCCTGACCTGCCTCTCTCCTTCAGTCCTTCCTGATTTTGTCTGTTGGGGGGTGGTCTCTCCGTGTTTGCTCCTTTTTCTGGCTGTCTGTGTGTTTCTAAGGCATGGGTCTGTTGTCTGTCTCTCATTTGGTCTCTTTTTGTCCCTGTCTCTCTGCCTCTGTGGTCCTGTCTCCCTGTGTCTGACCATTTCTATCTTAGTCCCCTTTTGCTCTCTTCGGCCCCCCGTTCCTAACTGGGACTCTATTCTGAAGGGGGCCAGATTCTGGGATCCAGACCCCTAGGTTACCTGGGGCGAGGGGAAGGAGTTGCAGATCTAGGGGCCACAGCCAAGTCTAGGGATCCCTAGGACCTCCCATGTCAGCCCAGCCCCCAGGTCCTCAGCCCAGGAAAGGGGAAGTGAAGGGGTTCTAGGCCCTGACCTCAGCGTGCCTGGTCTGAGAGCAACTCACTCCCCCACCCGAACCCGGAGCCTGCGTCAGCAGCGCTCAAACGAGGGGCATTGTGCAATCCGTGGTGAAGCCTAGCCCAGCTGGATGCCTGGGTCCCTGTATTTTTAGCCCCAAAGGAGAAGTGAAAAGGCCCCAGCAGGGGTGAATCATCAGTCCTGGGGAAGAACCCAGGCGCCTGGGCCCCAGCTCCGGGAAGCAGGCCTTGGGGAGGGGGCTTCAGGGAAGGAGTGGCCCACCGGGCTCCCCTTTTCCCTGAGAGTGAGCTCTGGGAGCTCAGCCATGGCTTTCAGGCCTGGGCAAGTGCAAGGCGGAGCTACCAGCCCAGGCCCAGCTGTTCGGGTGTGAAAGGCCTGAGTGAGTCAGCCTGGTTGGGGTACTGCCCCACCCAACACCTTCTGTGCCCTGGTTCCCATCTTGCCGCCCAGAGGCGTCCTGTCCTGGACCCCACATCTGTGAGGAAAGCCTGGGACTGTGGAGACCTGTGATTGACCCAGACCTTAGGTCCCCACACTGGAGTCCTGGGAAATGGCCAGCCCCTCTGTGTGTGTGTGTGTGTGTGTGTGTGGTGTGTGTGTGCGCACATCCCAGGTGTGTGTGTGTGGTGTGTGTGTGTGTGCGCACATCCCAGGTAGTTCCTTTCTTGAAGTGCCAGGCATGTAGGGCAGGCGCCCAGGAAAGGCAGCAGACCTCTTGGGCACTAATTGAAGATGCAGTCCATGGGAACAAATTTAACACAAATGCAAGATACAGAGTTGGAGAATTATGTTACTTTGTTAAAAAAAAAAAAAAAACCACAAACATTAAAGTTTGAGAGCTTAGGTTGGGTAGTGGTCCGTGGGTATTCGTTATTATTAGGGTCTGTAAATACATGTTACATGTATTATTTGTCAAATAGATGGTAAGATTTATTTTGCGGGGGCGGGGGGGAAGTCCTTGACAGAGGTCACAAAGGCCTTGCTGAGAAGGTGGTACTGGAGCAGACTTGAAAGAGGGAGTAGGCTTGTGGGCATTTGGAGAAATCTTCCCAGGGAGACCAGCAGCAAGTGCAAAGGTCCTGAGGCAGGAATGTGCTGATGTGTCTATGGGACAATGTGGAGGCCTGGACCATAGCCCAGGGGCAGGGGTAGAAGTTGACGCAGGTCATGAGGACCTTACTAGGTTATTAGACCCAGACGGAGATTCTACAGCCTACAGATTATACAGTTGTATGCACAGCCACACACTCCAGGCAAACGTGTACATGAGAAGCACAGCCTCATAGGGCACAAAAGACCGTGGGGACACAGGCGCACATGGCCCCCCTCTTCCCCAGCACAGAACAGCATAACTCTCCGTCCTACAATCATGGTGTCCCCAGATTCTGCGGCCCAGTGACAGAGAGTCCCACAAACAGATTCTAAAGGAACAATCCAACCACATGAACATACAACTCTCTAATCACCACTTAACCCACTATCTTTCAAGCCATCGCAGACTTTGCCCATCACAGGCTGACTCAGCCCTACCCTCAGCTCAGCGTTATCGAAAGCAGCCTTAGCTGGGGATGGAGAATGCTTCTCAGGTACAAGTGTGTGCGTGTGTGGCTCGGCCCGGCCCATGGAGGGCGAACAGTGACCAGCCTCCCTTCCCATCATGTGCGTTGTAGACGTCAGGAACCGAAGTTCACCAGTTTCACTGCCTTGTGACTGGGCCTCAGAGGAACCTCACCCAGATTCTGGCCTCCCGTGTGCACAGCCTCACCCCAAATAAGGACACAGACACTTGGAAACACTGTTGGGTACACACGCAGCCACAGGGACCGTGCGCACGGCCACAGCTACCTCCAGTCACACATGCTCACACACAGCTTCCAAGTCCGGGGTGCACACAGGCTCTGGCCAGAAGGCATGGGCAGCCAGGCGACCCTCAAGGAGTTGCTCGGTCACTCCGGGTCCCACAGTGGTGCGCTTTCCGCAGATGTACACGTAGGTCTGTAAGTCCCACGTTCTTGTGAACGCCGGCTCAAGCAGTTACAGTTGGGTACACACTCCCACCCCCAGGGCTGGCTAAAGTAAACAGTGGAGTCAACCACAGGCGCAGGTGGTTTCACACATTTATTCACACAGCCGTGGCAGGCGGCACTGGAAGGACACAGCCCTCACACAGGAAACGGGACGCGCACCCTCGTGTCCCACACCTACTTCCCCCAATTCTGCACCCAGCCACGCCAAGGCACACACGTTCGCACCTACAGTACACACACACACACAACCACACGCCACGGTCCGCCCCCCCCCCGCTGGCCCACGCAGTTGCACACTCGGCCGCGCCCAGGCACGCCAGGCGCGCACACGTGCCGCGAGTACACGCTCCCCTGCTCGCCCGCGCACTCGCCCCGACTCTCACACCCCCGCGTTTCCCGTCCCCGCTTGTTTTTCTGGAAACTCTGCTCTCCGTCCCCTCCCCCTAGGCCGGAAGTGCTCGCCGTATTTTTAGCCGCTCTGGTTTCCGCCCCTTTCCTCCCCGTTCTGCCCGCCCAGTAGCTCCCCCCCACCACCGCACCTCGCGGGGGACCCCGGCCATCCCCTTCCCCACCGTCATTCCAGAGGGGATTCCCGGCCGCCGCTGGGGCCACGGATTTTCCCGCTGGCTACGTGAGGAGCGGGGAGGAGTCCAGTCCTGAACTTCCTCCCAGGCTGGGCGGGGGGGGGAGAGGCTGGGGGCTCGGACTCGGGCTAGAGAGAGAAAAGGAGGCTGGGCTCCCGGACTTGGGGGTCTGACGTAGGAGGGGCTGGAGGCCCAATCTCCTGGACCTGAGCAGAGAGGTGGTTTGGAAGACCCGGACCCCTAGATCTGAGCAAGGAGGGGCCAAGGCCTGGGGCCTTGGGTCCCACCCGTCTGCGTTTCAGTGGACGGTTGGCCCTTCCCCGGCGCAAAGCTCCCTCTCCAGCCTCTTCGAACGTCGCCCAATCCCAAGCGTCCTGGCTCTCGGGGCGATGACTAAGCAGATAGGAGAGGGGAGGGGGTCAGCCTGACTCAGGGATGGGAAATGCTCCCTATCTCTAGGGAATCGAAACTCCTCCAGGATCGCGGCTGGAGCCGAGCCAGACTCCAGAGACCCCAGGGTGTTTCCCCACACACACACACCTCCCGTTTTCCCGCCGCCTCAGTCCTACTAGCGGCGAAGGGATTTGGAGCCCAGCCGGGAGGCGGGTACCAGGCACCTCCCCTTTCCCCTTTTTCCCGTTGTCCTCCAGGCTGTGTTTACAGGCGACACAAGCCCTGGTTACAAGAGAGGAACCCGGGCGTCCGGGTCGAGCCTCCTCGTCACGGCTTCCAGGAAGCCCCCCTCCCCCGCCCCTTGCGTATGAGTCACGGGCGAGCGGGAGGCTGCAACCGTGCCAAAGCCACCCGCAGCCGCCCAGCTCACGGGACTGGCCGGGAAGGCCCCTCAGCCCCAGAAAGCGCCGCACCAGGGATTCCCCCGAGCTCTGTCCGACGAGGCAAGTCGGTGTGCCTGGCAGGCTCTTCCCACCTCAATACGAGCCCGCGGTTGCAGCCTGCAAAAATAAACTTTCCACCTTTGTAACTGCACTCCGTGGCAATGATTTCTACCCCCATGTTTTCGCTCAGGGCGCCAGCTCACCGAGATCCCCTTAAAAGTAAACTTTCTTCCCAGGTCTCTGTAACAGAGTGTCACTCAGGGCACCCACTTGACGATCACAGACTTGCCAACGCGGGGTACAATCCCCGCATCCCCGCAATAAAGAGTTCTCTCAAGGCACGCCCCTTTGAAAGACACCCATGCGACCATCAGTTGGGAGGATGACCCATTTCTTCCACCTCCAGACGACTTTCCCATCAAGGCAACCCTCTACCACAAAAGACCTCCCCCTTTCTAATCTTGAGTTTTCTCAGAAGGCAAACTCTTCTTAAGAGGGACTAGGACAGTAACGGCCTCTCCGAGCCTGGTTTTCTCGGAGTGTAAACTGGGCATAATGTGTCCTTGAGTTAATGTATGTAAAGCACTTTCATAGAACAGTGCCTGACCCAGAGGAAACGATCAGCAGTGCCATTATCTGCTTGAGCACGAGAGGCTCCTTTCCTGCCTCGCCAGGTATTCCGGGACCCCACGCCCCGCGCGTAGGAGGATTGGAGATCCTTACAACTTCTCTCCCTGCCGTGTCTCACCCTCTCTAAGTCTCCCTGCGTGTGTCTCTCCCTCCACGTCGGTCTCTGTTTTTCTTGGGTCTCTCCATTTCTTGTCTCTCTCTCCCCTCCCGGTGTCTCTCCCCGCCCCCGCCCGCCTCTCCCGCGCACGCCCTCATGGCCTCTGTCCATGTCAATTCCCCCGGGAGCCCTGCCCCCCCCACCACCGCGCAGTTCGATTCTCCGCGCCTCCGTCTCCAGCCTTGAAAACTGGCCCGACACCACTACCCCCCGCCCAACACACACACACACACACACACACACACACACACACACCCCACCACCACCACCACCACCACCACCCCCCCTGGGGTAAGCTCGGGTTCTTCTTGGCCGGGGGCCGGGTGGGCCTTGCTGGGGGCGCGCGTCCGGGAAGCGCCCCTCCTGGCCCCACCCACCAGGACCCGCCCCTCTGGACCCGCCTCCTCCCATCGACTCTATAAAAGCACCGTCTCTGCCGACCAACCGCAGCCTGACTTCAGCGCTCCCACTTTTGGCCGACTTCTCAGCCCATCGGCCGTTCGCGCCGCCATGGATCTCGCCGCCATCTACGAGGTGAGCCCCCGCCGACCGACACCCCCGGGGTCCGCTTGCCTGACACCCTTCTTAAACTAGGGGTCTCTAGCGCCGGAAAGTCCGGCCCGGGACCTCTGGCTCCCTTCTCAAACTGCAGCTCGGGAGAGTCGCACACTCCGGCCCGGGGTCCCTGGCTCCCTTCTCAGACCAGTGCGAGTATCGGGAGGTGCAAATGGAGCTCGCGACTTTCGGGTCTCCGCCCCAGCATTGGTGGGGTGGCCCTTGGAGATGGAAAGCTGGAGGACTTTTTTCAGACTAGGGCTGTCTGGAGGCGGAAATGGCCCCACACCTGGCTTATCCCCTAGTAGTTGGTTAGGGCGCGGTTTTGCGCGGAGGCGTTTCTGGGGTTGGAGTCTCGGGGTGAGGGGAAGCCGACTTCTCTTTCTCCATCCCTTGACTCAGCGAAGAACTCTGGGAACCCTAAGACCGAAGAGATCCCGACTCTTGGGTTACCTTTGCCTCCTTCTCCAGTTGTGAAACTGGAGAACCCGATGTGCGGGGTCAGATCCCGAGGGGGTCCAGAGGCTCAAAATTGAGAGGACAGTGGTGTTGTCTGACTTTGGGGTCTCCTCTTGTTCTAGCCGGGGAGCCGGGTTGCCTGGGTCCCTGGGATCGGTTTCTCTCGCGAATAAACTCAGAACGTCCAAATCGGGATCCCTGCGATCCGGCACCCATACTTTAATGGGGGCAGGTGGGGCTCAGGCCGGGAGCGCACAAACCGGACTGGCAAGCTCTTAGGTGCCCTGCAGCTGTGGTGGGGCGTCACCCAGCATTTTCGGTGTCTTAACCAATCCCTGTTCCCACAGAGCCTCCTGTCGCTGAGCCCTGACCTGCCATCTGACCACGGAGAGACCGAGTCCAGCCCAAGCTGGGCTTCCTCCGGGCTCTGGAGCCTCAGCTCATCCGACAACAGCCCGGCTGGGGTCGGTGTCCGCTTGCCTGGCCGCTCCACCAGCCTGGTGGAGGGTCGAAGCTGTGGCTGGGTGCCGCCACCCCCAGGCTTCGCACCCCTGGCTCCCCGCCCAGGCTCTGAACTGTCGCCTTCACCCACCTCACCTACTGCAACCCCCACCACCTCATCCCGGTACAAGACTGAGCTATGTCGGACCTTCTCAGAGAGTGGGCGCTGCCGCTATGGGGCCAAGTGCCAGTTTGCCCATGGTCTGGGTGAGCTGCGCCAGGCCAGCCGCCACCCCAAGTACAAGACCGAACTCTGCCACAAGTTCTACCTCCAGGGCCGCTGTCCCTACGGCTCACGCTGCCACTTCATCCACAACCCCAGTGAAGACCTGGCTGCCCCGGGCCACCCCCACGTGCTGCGCCAGAGCATCAGCTTCTCAGGCCTGCCCTCTGGCCGCCGAACATCACCACCACCAGCAGGCCTGGCAGGCCCTTCCCTGTCCTCCTGCTCCTTCTCTCCCTCCAGCTCCCCGCCCCCACCACCCGGGGACCTTCCACTTTCTCCCTCTGCCTTCTCTGCCGCCCCTGGGACCCCAGTGGGCCGAAGGGACCCCACCCCAACCTGTTGCCCCTCCTGCCGAAGGGCTACCCCCAGTAGCGTCTGGGGGCCCTTGGGTGGCCTGGCTCGGAGTCCCTCTGCACACTCTCTGGGATCTGATCCTGATGAATATGCCAGCAGTGGCAGCAGCCTGGGGGGATCCGACTCACCTGTCTTTGAGGCTGGGGTTTTTGGCCCACCCCAGCCGCCTGCAGCCCCTCGGCGACTCCCCATCTTCAACCGCATCTCCGTTTCTGAGTGACAAGTGCCCACCCAGTACAGATCAGCTGGATCTCAAGGGGGCCATTTCTCTTTTGCCCTGGGTTCCACAGGGGCCCCAGGGGCTGTGGGAAACTGGGGGACTCAAGTAGCCTCCCCCCAACCTTCCAAAGTGCATTAACCCACTCCCCTGACCCCATGCTGGGGCAGGTCCCCAGTGTGCAAGCTCGGTGTTCATGGTGTTGGGGGAAGGAGTGTTTTCTGGGGCCTTGTTAAAAAAAAAAAAAATGTAGCAGATTTGAGGAAGGCAGTGAGCCCTCTACCCACCCCTCCCTTTCCCAGTGCTGTGAATAATAGGCTCCCACTGCCCCCTTTCAATTTCTCCTAGACCCTGAGGTTCCAGTGTCTGGTGGTGACTGGAGCCTCCCCCTGAGGGGGAATCCTGGTGCTCAAATTTCCCTCCAAAAGCAAGTAGCCAAAGCCATTGCCAAACCCCACCCAGCCATTGGGCTCTTTATTTATGACGACTTTATTTATTCTAATAGATTTTATAGTATTTATATATATTGGGTCGTCTGCCTCCCTTGTATTTTTCTTCCTCCCTTTTGTAATATTGTTAACGACGGAATAATTATTGTTATAAGTATACTATAATAATATATTAAGTAATATATTGTTAAAAGTTTATTTTTGTGTTTTTTGAAATTTTTAAATAAAAGGAATCTGTGTAAACTGGAATCCTGGATTTTCTGCCGTCTAGAAGCAGTAAAGAGGAGCGGGGAAGGTGGCGTGGGCTTTTAGAAGCGGGATAGGTGCGGTCGACCGAGAGCTCCAAACCCTCGCAGACAGAGCCGCCCGTGGCGCTTACCTGGCAGGAAGTGACGTCACCTGGCCCGGCCATTCACCTGAGAGGGCGGGGCCCAGGTGAGGTCACCCTAGGAACTCGGAGAGCCAGTTCCCGGGGCGTGGGGGCACAGGCGCTCCCGTCCAGCCAGCGGCCGGGTGCGGGCGGGGACGGCATGTTTCCGTCCCCACGGGGCCGAGGGAGGAGGGCGGGGCTGAGCGGAGAGGACGGAATGTGCCGGGGCGCGAGCCCAGGACGGACGGGGGCGGCGAGGCGGGTGGGGGAGGTGGCCTCCCGACAGTCGGGGCGTCCCGGGGTCCCACCGCCCGGTGTTCCGGGACGTGAGAGCCTGGCGGGGATCTCAGGCTTTCAGAACCGCGGGGGAGACAGCTTGAGAGCCTCAGGATTCCAGAATCTCAGAGGCAGTCTCGGCGATTTAGAATTCTAGCCCCTTGGTGTCTCCGAAAACTGCAGAGACCGCAAAACGCAGTATTCTGGCCTTCCCGCCCCCCCCCCGAACCTCGGAATTGCAGAGACTTGGCCCTTGGGAACTCGAGAAGTTCGGCATTTGGGGGCCTTGGAAGCTCGCGGTCTCGCGCTCCAGGCGGGGCCGGGGAGGGGGTCCGGCTTGCCAGGCCCGAGTGTGGGTCGCGGCAGCGTCGGGCGGGGCCCCGGGGACCGCGGCGTCCTCGGACCATACAAGGCAACAGGCGGCGGGAACCACCCTGGGGCGGGGGAGCCGGCCGCCCCGCGCCCGGAAGCCGCCCCGCGTCAGCGCCGGCGCCCCGCCCCCCTTCCACCGCCGCCNTCTCCCTTTCCCCTTTTAAATGTGTTCCCCTTCCAGCCTCCACCCCCGTCCCTTACCACCTCCTCTCCTCCTCTTTCCTTCAGTTCCTCTCCTTCTCTCCCCTCTCCCCCCCACCTTCGTGCCCTCTGCACCCTTTTCCTCCTGGCCTCTCACTCACTCTGTCTCCTGGGTTCCACCTCTCGTCCCCACCCCTCTGCTCCATCCTGCTGGTATTCTCCCTCTCCCTCTCCAGCCCCTTACCCTCCTCTGCCTTCTCCCCTCCCTTCCTCCTGCCTCCTTGCCCTCTCTTCTTTGGCTCTCTCTCCCTGCCCACTGGCAGGCCCTGTCCATTGATAGCCTCTTCCCGGAAACTGCCCTCCCTTCATTTTGGGGAAAGTGCTCAGATCCCCAGACTTAGGAGAAAGGGTTGTAATAAAAGAAACACGGAGATCCAAAGACATCGGGGAGGCAGAGAGCAAGAACGAGCCATGCAGACACATTTACAGACTCTGAAAGAATGAGAAGCACATCTCTGGCCCTTCCCTTAGCAAAAACAGATTTTCTGCCCCTTCTAAAAACAAAAGCCTCATTTGAGAAAATGACCCCCACCACCAGCTACCAGTGCCCAACACCTGGGAGTCCCCTTGACTCCTCTTTGTCAAACCCACACCCCTATCCAACAGCAATTCTGTCTGACTCATCTACATAGATCTACCTGCCTGCTGTGGCTCCCAGCCTAGTTCTATCCAGCATCATCTTCCACCTGAACCTTCCTAACAGCCCCTTCCTGGTTTCACTGGCTCAGGACCTACCCTCAGTCTCTCCCCACTCCCCAACAAGACAACTACAGGGAACCTGTCCTGACACCTGAGTCAGAGTCAGATCACATAAAAGACAAAGTCCTAAGTCCTCACCAGCTTACATAGCCTGGCTCTTATCTTAGTCCACTCTTGCTCTAATCACACTGGCTTTCTAGGGGCTCACCAATATACCTGACCTGCTGCTTCAGCCACAGGGCCTTTTCACCGGCTGCTACCGCTGCCTGGAATATTCTCCCAAGTATCCCCATGGCTTACTCCCCTCCTTTAGGTCTCTGCTCAGATGTCTCCTCAGTGAGATGGTGTTTGACTACTATTATTACAACCTACACCCTCATCCTTCCTCCCTACTTTGCTCTACTTTTTCCATGACATTCATCACCACCTAACATATAAAATGTAGTTTTCATGCTTATAGAAGCCCGCCTCTCCTACTAGAATGTAAAATCCTCAGGGGCAGGGACTTTGTGTTGTTCATTGCTGTATCACTCATGCCTAAACCCTAAGCAGGAGTCAGTCACATAGTGGATGTTCAACATCTGTTGAAAGAAACAAATCAATTCAGAAAAAAGGAGGAAAAGAGAGTAAAATCTCAAGTCACAGGAGAAAAAAACAGTAAATATGTGATGTGATTGATGTTAACTAAACTTATAGAAATCATTTCACAATTTATACATCTATCGAATCACGTTGTATACCTTGGACTAATACGGTGTTATATGGCAATTATATCGGGGGGGGGGGGAGGTCCAAGAGTCCAAGACAGAAAAGATGGAGAAAGAGGCAATGCCATACAGTTAGCAGAGGACCCGACACATCTACACAAGTCTTAAACTGAGATTTGCAGACCCAATTAAATACTCTGGCATTTAAGAGGCGATACCACCCTCTGGCGGCCCGGATGGAAACGGCACCTCCCCACAATACAGAACACTCTCCCAGGGGTCGTCAGAGTTCCAGGAGTTCCACCCCGAAAACTCCGAAGACCGAAATGTTCATTCCTTTAAGTGATAATGTAGATGTTCTAGCTGATTTATAAGATGTATAAATTTCTAAAAAGAGGATAAGAGGAAGAAAAAGATGCTCCAGGTGAGGATCGAACTCACAACCTCGGCATCGCTCCGCTCGCACTGTCGTATAAGTACCGCGCGCTAACCGATTGCGCCACTGGAGCTCCGGCCGCACCCTCGCGTCGCGAGGTCCTTCAGTCGTTCTTGGCCACGTGACCTGGCTGGACAACTCCGCCTTTTCTGCATATGCAAATAAGAATCCTTTGGTTGACCAATGGAAGAAAGGGCGCTACCAGTTCCGGATTCTCACGCCCCGAAGGCCCTTGCTGTAAAAGGGAAAAATCTGAGAGGCGTTTGGAATGTGGGGACGTAGCCTGCCCGGGACTCGTCTCCTCATTAATATTCAGATACGGGGGCGGGGTCTTAACCCTTTACGGGCTGCCCGGCCGGAAGGCAGCCCCTCCCCCCCACGGGCGGGAACAGGATATGAGCCCGGGCGGCTGGGGGGAGGGGAAGCCCCAGGCGACCGCCCCCCGCCTCACAGCTGGGACCGGACTCTCCCGCTACAGATGTGGCGCCTCTGCCGCAAGAGCCCCGCGGTACTCATCCTAGAGCCTTAGGGGTCCAACGTGGTGGACTCCGGAGTCGCGAGTCTCTGCACTGCGCCCTGAGAGACCCCAAAGAGCAGGCTAAAGGAGCCCAGATATCCAGGCGCCCAGCGCCCCCTCCTGGAGGAGCCGGGAGTCCGGGACAGCAGCCCTGCGCGATCCTGGAGGCCGAGCTTCCTGCACCCCGGTTTAAAGAACTTGGGATCCCAGGCCGGTGATTACCTCCAAGGTTCCCAGATATCCGAGCCCAGATATCCGAACTCGGCATACGGACTCCTAGCACCCCAGCCAGTGTGTTTGGGGCTGAAACTCCCACCACTTCAAGGGGACCCAGGAATTTGGGACTCCCCTGCGCTCCCGCCTGGAAATGATTTAATCTCTGCTCCAAGAGTTAGGGGAACTCAGGAATCGCCTCACGGCCCTATCTAGAAGACTCGGGAATTTGGGTCCCCGGCGCCCCATCTGAGACCCAAGAGTCGGGACTCCCAGCATCCCTCATTTAGAGGACCAAGAAATTCGGACCGCTGCAACCCATTCTCCGAGAGACCCCGGATTCTGGTTCCCGGAGCCTGAGAACCCGAAGTTCACGCCCCTGACTTTGAGAGACCCAGGAGTCCGGCTTTGCGCCTCCCCAGGGACCGTGCTAGGGTCGAATAAGAATCCAGCAGCCTCGGTTAGGGGCTGGAGACTCCCGGGGAGGTGAGGGGGGAGGCGAGGGGCCCCGACGGGTTGGGGGAGGGGGCGGCGCCGCAGCCGCTGAACAATGAGGGGGCGTGCCGGCGGGGGGCGAGCGGAGGCGCCGGCGGGAGTTTGGGTCTGGAGGGGTGTGGGAAGGCGCTGGGGACCCGGGCTGCGGCGGTGGGGACAGTAAGCGGATCGCGGAGGGACTGGTTGGAGGAGGGGTGGTGGGTCGAGGGCTCAAGGCCAGCGCCCCAACTCGCAGCCCTGGGCGGGGGAGGGAGCCGTCTGGAGGACCCTGGCATCCGGTCCCCCAGCCTCCTCCGCCCTCCCCTGGGACCCCGCGGCCTCCCGCCCACGGCTTTTCCCAGCCCTGCCCCTCGCCCTCGGCTCCAGCCAGAGCCCAAACGTTCCCAGGATCCCTGAGCCTCCAGCCCCAGCAGACCAGACTCCCAGCTTCACTCTTCTTTGTCTCAACCTTTCCATCTTTTTCTCTGTGTAATCTCCCCTTGTGCCCCTGTTTCTATCACTGTGCCTCCGTCTGCCCTATTAGTTACTCTCAGGGGGTCCCTCCTGGGGTTTAGACCCGGCTTCTAATTCTCTGGCCTAATCTGTGAGTGTGGGTGGAGGGGGAGGCTGATGGGGCCCTGATATACCAGAAGGGAATCTTTCTGCAGCAGCCGCTGAGCCGCTCAGCCATGCCCGAGGGAGCCCGTGGCCTGAGCCTGTCCAAACCCAGCCCTAGCCTTGGCCGTGGCCCCACAGGTGAAGTGTGTGACTGTGCAGCTGTGTGTGAGACCCAGACAGGTGAGCGTGCAGGGGAGGGCGGGGTCCACTGGGCATTCGTTCCTTCAGTCCACGCACTGTGCAGGCCTCTGTGGCTGGCGCTGGGCAGTGCTGGCAACACAGGGTGACCGAGACAGTTCCAGCCCTGCCTACACAGAGCTCCAGATGTAATGGGGCAAATGGAACCATCCCCGGATGCTGACAGTCCAGAGGGGGATACCCATGGTAGAATGAACGGTCAGGGCTGGGACAGGGTTGGGGGGGGGGAATGGAGAAAGCCCCATCCGCTCACTGTGGGAGCCCAGTCAGGGAGGGCAGTGGTCAGCTTTGTGGAGGAGGGGACATCTAAAGAGAATTGAAAGATGAGGAGGAATGAGTTGAGAAAAGCAAGAAAGAGTATTCCATATGGAGAGAACAGTGTTTGCAGAGGTGAGAGGGGCTGGTTTTTCTTAAATAACTGAAACCAGTCGAATAGGACTGGAGTGTGAGAAGTGGTGTGGCTATGGGAAGAGAGCAGAATGGAAAGGTCTCAAATGGCCACGTGTCATAGCGCCCTGTGGATCTGAGGAGTTTGGACTTTGTCCTGAGGACATGAAGGGGTTATACTTGGAGTGACAGGGTCAAATGGGCAAGTTAATAAAGATCTTCCAGGCTGATACATGGAGGTGGATTAGAAGAGTAGAGGCCAGAGCCCAGAGAAGACCCTGATGGGAGAGGACTGGACAGGACCAGGGTGGCGCAGTGGGGAGAGGAGGCGGGAGCCCAGGGGAAAGATATTGACCTGCTGTGGGTGAGTGTAGAGCCGAGAGCACTCAGTTGGGGAGCCCCCCTGATCTCCTGCTCCACACCCCCAGCAGCCCCTGCATCCGCTGCCATGGCCTCCCCCCGAGGTTCTGGGAGCTCCACATCCCTGAGCACGGTGGGCTCTGAGGGGGACCCCGCTCCAGGGCCCACCCCAGTCTGCTCAGCGTCCAGGCCAGAGCCCCTTCCAGGGCCCCCCATCCGCCTGCATCTGTCACCCGTGGGGACCCCGGGTTCAGCCAAACCCTCGAGGCTGGAGCGAGTGGCGCGAGAGATCGTGGAGACAGAGCGGGCCTATGTCCGGGACCTTCGCAGCATCGTGGAGGTGAGGCAGGCGGGCACCTGAGCCCAGCGGGACCCCAGGCCAGCCCTCTACCCCCATAACCCCGGTCATCCCTACAGGACTACCTGGGCCCTCTGCTGGATGGTGGGGTCCTAGGGCTGAGCGCGGAGCAGGTGGGCATACTATTTGCCAACATCGAGGACATCTACGAGTTCAGCAGGTCAGAGGCGGGAGGGATGGGCAGGGGCACCAGCCGGTAGGGTCAGGGGCGGTGGGCTATATCCTAATCCAAACCTTGGATTCCCGTAGTGCCCTGTCCAGGCTGGTACCTGGGGTGTAGTGACATTGGGCAGGGATCGTGATGGGGAGTGAGGAACCAGAGTGGTGGAGGGTAAGGTGGCTGGGAGCCTGAGAACCCAGATGAGGTCTAAATACTGGGATGGGTCTCAGCACTATGTCAGGTCTGGGGTCACGATGAATCCAGGGCTCCTGTGAGGCCTGAAGATCATGCCAGTGTGAGCATTTGTGTGACCAGCTCGGCCTGAGAACCGGGTCAGTCCTAGATAAACCAGATGGGTGACCGGGACCCAGTGAGGAGGATGCTGGGGTCCAAAGCTCACGACTCCTCCAGGTGTCTTCATGAGGTCTGCAGATTATTATAGATCTGAGAAGACATGACAAGATCTCAGGATCACAGCAGGGTCTTAAGATCTTCACAGCTCTGAGAGTCATGACGCCCCTCTCCCAGGGTTGTATCACAAGACACCCCCCCCACCTAGGCTCATGCTGACTCTGACAAGATTTTGAGCTGAGGAGTAGGACACTGTCCGCAGACAAATTCTGAGCAGGTTGCGATCTCCTGTGTCACAGTCAGAAGACTCCCTTTGGATATGGTGGCCCCTCGAGAGATCCTGGCTGCCACCAAGGCCCCAGGCTTCTGGACTCCTCCGACAGGGGGTTGTGGGGATGGGGCAGTCCCTCAGCGCCCTCTCTCCCTCACAGTGAGCTCCTGGAGGACCTGGAGGGCAACAGCAGCGCGGGGGGCATCGCCGAGTGCTTCGTGCAGAGGGTGAGGTGGGGTGAGGGCACGCAGTCTGGGAGGGGGCCTGGGTCAGGGAGGAGCAAGCCTGGGCTAGGCCGGGGGGCGGGGGAGCTTGGGAAGTTGGAACCTCGGGTCTCCCTGACTCCCGTGTCACCCGCAGAGTGAGGATTTTGACATCTACACATTGTACTGCATGAACTACCCGAGGTGAGGGGTGAGGAGCCCCTGCTGGGCCCCAGGCCTTGCCCACTGACTTGCTGTGCCAGCCAGCCTCCCTCCACCTCGACCCATCCAGCTCCATCCCTGCCAGACCGTGATAGTAACTGATCTCTCCCTAAGCTGCCCTTGACCGCCCTGCCCCCACCGCCAGCCCCTGAAACCCCACCCCACCCCACCCCAGCTGACCTGTGCTGTGCCCCCAGCTCCCTAGCCCTGCTCCGGGAGCTGTCACTGTCCCCGCCCGCAGCCCTGTGGTTGCAGGAGCGCCAGGCCCAGCTCCGCCACTCGCTGCCCCTGCAGAGCTTCCTGCTGAAACCGGTTCAGCGCATCCTCAAGTACCATCTGCTGCTGCAGGTGCGCTGTGGCCCCGGGGGGCTGCTCGAGGAGGACATAGTCCTGTCCATTGGCCACCTGGTGGGACGTCTGGAGGGTGGCCCCAGGACAAGTCCCTAGAAGCCGGGGCAGCAGGTGGGGCCAGTGGGGACTGGCGCCAGCTGATCCCACTCTGTCTCTGTGTGTGTGTCTCTGTCCTCTGGGTCGCCACCTCTGCCCCCACCTTCCCATTGCTGTCTTTCTGTCTGTTGTCATTGTCATTCTTCTTGTTTCTGTCCCCTCCCTGGGTGCCTGGTGGCTGCCTGGCAGGAGCTAGGCAAGCACTGGGCGGAGGGCCCGGGCACCGGGGGCCGCGAGATGGTGGAAGAGGCCATTGTGTCCATGACCGCGGTCGCCTGGTACATCAACGACATGAAACGCAAGCAGGAGCACGCCGCGCGCCTCCAGGTGAGCCTGGGGGGGGGCTCAGGGTTGCTGGATGGGGGCAGCGGGTGGAGGGCCTCTGGTGGGCGTGATCAGCGCTGCAGAGGCGGCCTCTGAGGGCAGGCTGGACTGCACAATCCTGTGGCTCACGCCCCCGTCTTGGTGTGTGTGCACTTCCTGTCTTGGTGCGTGTGCCCTTCTGTGCCTTTCACACCTGGCGGGGTCCCGGCAGGAAGTGCAGCGGCGGCTGGGCGGCTGGACTGGCCCAGAGCTCAGTGCTTTCGGAGAGCTGGTGCTAGAGGGCGCGTTCCGAGGTGGCGGAGGGGGCGGACCCCGACTTCGAGGGGGCGAGCGGCTGCTTTTTCTGTTCTCACGGATGCTACTCGTGGCCAAGCGCCGGGGCCCGGAGTACACCTACAAGGGCCACATCTTTGTGAGTTCAGGGTTGGGGGCGAGGCATGTCAGGGGCAAGGTTCATTATGTATACCTATACCTATATACTTCTGGGGGGGGCAGGGGCGGGGTCTGCAAAGGTGGGGCCACCCAGCTCAGAAGGGCCAGGGTTTCTTGAGTCCAAGGATGAGGGGTGAGACCTGCAGGATGCAGGTGAGGGCGGGGGGGGGCTGGATTTGCCTACCAGCCAGGCATCTTCTTGAGGGGAGGACACCATCTTGATCAGATGAAGGCGAGGGGCTGATGAGGGAGGAGAGCAGAGCCCTGCCTGATGGGGAGGCTCAACAGGGGGAAAGGGGACCCGCCAAGTGTGCAACCTTATGGGGCACATCTTTCTATGAGGTAGGAACCGGTTACCTACAAGGGGCACACTGCTGAGTCCAAGGGCTCTGAGCTTGCTGCCCCCTTTGCCCCCCCCCCTCCAGTGCTGCAACCTGAGCGTGAGCGAGAATCCTCGAGACCCTCTAGGGTTCAAGGTGTCCGATCTGACCATTCCCAAACACAGGCACCTGCTCCAGGTGGGTGCAAGGTGGGGCTGGGCGGTCAGGGCTCCCCTCAGCCTCTAGACCTTACACCAGGCTCCCAACCACCCCTGTCCCTCCCCCAGGCCAAGAACCAAGAGGAGAAGAGGCTGTGGATTCACTGTCTTCAGCGCCTCTTCTTTGAAAACCACCCCGCCTCCATCCCTGCCAAGGTACGGCTCCGGCCATATCCGTGAGCCCCGCAAGACCCTGAGGGCAGGGGGACTCTCTTAGACCTTGATCGATAAATTGCAGAGTTCCGTTGCCTGGGTTTGAATCCCCGCTCCACCATGTCCATGCTCTGTGACTTCGGGCAAGGAGGGCAACCTCTCTGGTCTCCCGTTTCCTCACCTGGAGGAATCAGCACCGACCCCACGGAGTTGTGGGGATTACTAATACTCATCAGTCACGTGACATGTCTCACGCGTACGGCACCCGTTATCGGGACTGTGAGTGGGGAGTTCAGAGACAGGCCCCCTGCCACACAACCCTCACCCTTGTCTCTTTCAGGCCAAACAAGTTCTCCTTGAAAACAGCCTGCACTGTAAGTTGGGGCCTTGGGTTGGGAGGATGTGGAAGTAGAGGTGTTACTCCCAAGGAAAAGTAGATGATCGGGTTCCAAATTTCTCCCCATAGGTGCTCCTAAAAGTAAGCCTATCCCAGAGCCCCTGACACCCCCACTTGGGTCTCCCCGACCTCGAGATGCTAGAAGTTTCACCCCTGGACGAAGGAACACAGGTAAAGATGGAACCCTGAGCTTCCCCATGCATCTCCCCCAGGAACTGTGCTCCCAGCCTTCTCCTCCTTCAGGAGCCTGGAGCTGGGCTGTTCATGGGCTTCTAATCTCCCTCTCCCACAGCTCCGTCTCCAGGACCCTCTGCTACCCGCCGTGGCCGCAGACAGTCTGGTGAGTGTCCTCCCCCTAAAACTTGACTAGAGAATGCAGTGGAAGCTGGACCCTTGACATCACTGTGTCCTCTCCCCAGAGCCAGTGAAGGACCCGTACGTTATGTTTCCACAGAACGGTAAGTGACTGCCCTGGCCCAGACAGGCCCAGCTCCGTCTGTCTGTCTGTCTCTTCCCAGGGGATGTCCTGTGTGCATGGGGGCAGGATGACAGGGGCAGTTCGTCAGCTGTCAAGAATGACCTTGTTCCTGCATCTCACTCTTTCTCTTTCTCATCTCTCCATCCCCAGCTAAGCCTAGACTCAAGGTAAGAAACACTCTAGGACAGGGTCTGGTGACCTGGACTCCTGGGTCTGGGAGAAAGGGATGGGGCCCTCGACTCCTGCCCTCCATCCTCTCTCCTTGCTCACAGCATGCTGGCAGTGAGGGGGAGCTCTACCCCCCCTTAGAGCCTCAGCCACCAGTTCCAGCTTCCGGAACCCCTGAGGACCTGGAGGATACTGGACCCCCCACGCTGGAACCCTCTGGAACCTCCATCACTGAAGAGATCCTGGAACTGTTGAATCAAAGAGGCCTCCGGGATCCAGGGGTGAGCTGGGCATCACATGGTGTGCTTGGGGCTCTTGGCTGGGGCAGCCACAGCCCGGGGGTCAGGGGTCCCGGCCCACCCTGATATCTTTGGCCTCTTCCCCAGTGCCCACTGCAGCCATCCCCCCACGACATTCCCAAGTTCCCTGGAGACTCCCAGGTGCCAGGCGACAGTGAAACCCTCACATTCCAAGCCCTGCCAGTCCGGGACTCTTCAGAAGAGGAAGAGGAGGAGCTGGAGATGGACGAACGGGGGCCTTCCCCACTCCACGTCCTGGAAGGGCTCGAAAGTTCCGGCGCGGCTGAAACTCCCAACGTTCCCGGCCTTACCAGAAGTCCAGACGCACCCAGCCTCCCTGAAATTCCCGGCCTGTCTGAAATTCCCAAGATTCCCCACCTTCCGAGCCTCTCTGACATTTCCAGGGTTTTCGAAATGCCCTGCCTTCCAGCCATACCTAGTGTCCCGGACATTCCTAGTCTCGCCAGTGCTCCCGCCCTTCCCTGTGACTCATGGCTCCAGGGACCTCTGCATGGGCCCGATGAGGCCCTAGCCGCCAGGAGAGAACTGTTCCCGGGAGGCAGCTCCGCAAAACTGGGAGAGCCCTCAGACGGCAGGGCAGCGCAGGAGGAGGCTGAGGAAGGGGAATCGTTCCCAGACTTCCAGCCCCAGGATGTCCCCCAAGAACAGGGATTCCCAGATGAGCTGGAATTCCGCTCTTGTTCAGAAATTCGGAGTGCCTGGCAGGCACTGGAGCAGGGGCAGCTGGCCCGGCCAGGTTTCCCAGAGCCGCTGCTGATCCTGGAAGATTCGGATCTGGGCGGAGGCAGCACAAGTGGGAAGGTGGGAGCCCCGAGTTCGGAGAGGGCAGTTTCCCGAGTGCGAGAGTTAGCCCGGCTCTACAGCGAGCGGATCCAGCAGATGCAGCGGGCCGAGACCCGGGCATCAGCCAATGCCCCCCGCCGCCGGCCCCGCGCTCTGGCCCAGCCCCAGCTGTCCCCCCGCCTGCCCCAAGAGCAGGCTGAGCCAGGTGAGGTCCGGGTGTGTGGTCAGCAGGTGTGTGGTCGGCAGGGACGGCCCACGCTGAGATCTTGGGCCTGACTCCTGTTCTTTCTGTGCACACAGGGCCCCTGCCTGCCTTTGGACACGTGCTGGTATGTGAGCTGGCCTTCCCGCTGACCTGTGCCCAGGAGTCTGTCTCTCTCGGTCCTGCCACCCGGGTTCAAGCTGCCACGCCTTTGTCTAAGCAGGGAGGCTGCCTGGGTGGCCCGGGTCTAAATGCTTCAACTTTGCCTGAGCGAGACCATCTGGGCATCCACGTTCCAGCTGCTACCCCTCTGCCGGAGCAAGGAGGCCTCTGGAATATACAGGATGTGGCTGCAGCCAGCACAGCCTTGCCCCAGCAGGAAGACCCCCCAAATGTGCAGGTGCCGGCTACAGCTCTGCCTGATCAAGAAGGCCACCTGGGAATCCAGCTTCCGGCCACCACGCCTTTGCCTGAGCATAGAGGCCATATGGACACCCAAGTTCCAGCCAGCCCAGTTCTGCCCAGGCAGGGACGCTGTTCTGACGTCATGGTTTTAGCCACCGCCACTGTGCCCAAGCAAGACGGCTCCCCACGTAGCTGGAGCCCGACCAGTGCCCGATTAACTAAGCAAGGAGGTTCCAGGGATGTTCCTTTCCCAGCCGGCGTTTACGACCAAGCTGTCAGCGCTTCGCTTACGCATGGAAGCAGCCTGGACCATCCGATCCCAGGCAATCCTCCACTGCCCTTGCAACATGACCCCCCGGATGTTCCAGTTCCGGGTGCTTCATCTGTGCCTGCCTGTGGAGGCCCCCCAAGCCATCAGATCCCAGCCAGTGCTCCACTGCCGTTGCCCCAAGACCCCTCAGACATTCAGCTTCTGGGCACCTCACCCTTGCTTGCACCTGGAAGCTGCCTAGACCATCGGATCCCTGCCAGCACCCCACTGTCTTTGCCCCAGAACCCGAATGTTCCAGCTGCCACACCTTTGCCCCAGCGACCAGGCCTCCCGGACACCCCAGTCCAGGCCCTCCCACCTTTGCCCAAGCAGGGAGGCCTCCCAGACATCCAGGGTCCGTCTGCTGCATCTCTGCTTCAGGAACAAAGCTTCACAGACCTCCAGGTCCAAAAATGTACACCTTTATTGGAGCAGAAGAGCCTCCCTGATGTCCGTGGTCCGGCTGCAACACTTCTGCCTGGGCAAAGAGGCTCTCAGGACGTTCAGGGCCTGTTACCCACCCCAGGTCAGACCACTGTGGTTTTGTCCAAACCGGGACACCGCTTGGCCTCTCCTGTCTTCAGGTCAGAGTCTTCAGAGTTGACCCCACCCCAGAGTCCCCGTCCTCCAACCCGGCAGCTCCTGGGCCCCAATGCAGCTGCCCTCTCAAGATACCTGGCAGCCTCGTACATCAGCCAGAGCCTGGCTCGGCGGCAAGGGCCTGGGGGAGAGGCTCCCTCGGCCTCCCGGGGTCCCTGGTCCTCCTCTGCCCCTGCATCACGGGCTCCTTCACCCCAGCCCCAGCCCCCACCTCCCCCAGCCCGGAGACTCAGCTATGCCACCACGGTCAACATCCAGGTTGGGGGTGGCGGGCGGCTACGGCCCGCCAAGGCCCAGGTCCGGTTGAACCACCCTGCTCTCTTGGCCCCCGCCCAGGAATCTATGGGCCTTCTCAGGGCCCAGGGAGCTCCTGATGCCCCTTTCCACATGTGAGCCAGGAAAAGCAAGGACTTCAGCCAGATGCCACAGACCCTCAGAACTTCACCCAGAAGTCCAGACACTGAACACGGGTGTGAAAATTGCTGCAGCTTTCCAACTCCTGGGAGCTGCTTTAGCGAATGGTCCTTTTTACTTACCTTGATTAACTCAGCAGGGATGGGGAAGGGGACGTCATTAATATTTTGTTAATATTATGAAGTTATGTATCTCTTCCCATTGTGGAGGCAGTGGGGGGATGACAAGACAATGAATGCAAAGGTCTGACACAGCACGAATCGGTGGTTCTGAAAACAAGAGTAATCTCAAACTTCGAGAATTACTGACAACCACCCATTATAATCTGGTGTCTGCTTTCAGAGTTTATGAACTGCTCGATGCCACCCAGGAAGGCCGAGTTAAGCAGCTTTGTTCCAGGTAGACACAGAAGTCTATTCCCTTAGCAATTTATCCAGCTCACATGTCCTAGCATCTCCTCTGTTCAGCATCTCTGTCTGTCCATCAGCTGTCTGTCCATCTCCCTGGCTACCTGTCCCATTTTCCAGTCCATATGCTATTGGTTTAGTCAACTCTACCCTATTCATCCATCCATCATCCTGCCCCCATTCTCATACCCATTCATCCATCAATCCATTCCTCCATTACCCCACCTGTCCATTTAATCCAACCAACCCTCTCCATTCATCTGTCCCTCCATTATTTGTTTACCCATTCGTACATCTCATTCACTCAACCGTCTAATCCATTAGCACAACCACCCAACATTCTCTGCCATCCATCTGTTCAACCATCCAACCGTTTTGATCTCTCTCCATCCATCCCTCCTTGATCAGATTCTTCTGGTTCTTGCTGCTGCAAAGTTTCAGAGACTGTTCCACACTAACACGAGAGTGAATTGGGTTTGGAATTCTAGGAAGTCTGTTCCACATCTGATTTCTCACTCCCCAACACATTAATGTTCCAGTTCTTGTGCCCACCTACACACCCCCTCGCTCTAGTTTGGGACCTCTCCAATGCCTCAGTATGCCCCCACCCCCAAGAAAGAAATTCAGGTCAGAGACAAAGGCTTTTATGTTTGAGTCATTCTGCCCCCTCCCAGCAGTGGCATGCCGGGTGAGCAGCAGAATTTAAGCAGTTTCTTTGGTAATACTGGCTTCATTGAATGCTAAACCTCTTGTACTTAGCACATTGTCTTATTTTTCCTGGAATTCTCTGAGGCACCACAGTGTCACAGCTGAATTCAAATGTTGACTTTTCTAGTTGGTGTATGACCTCAGTCTGGGTTTTCTCAACTGTGCCAGTTGAGAAACTGTACAACAGTACCTGCCTTCTAAGATCACTGTAGAGATTCAGTGAGCACAGCCTCACTTCCCAAATGTATTTGAGTCTCTGACTCACTGGGGCATTGTTCAACTGACAGATCCCCCCAGGATCCTGGATCTAGTTCCAGCCTATGGAATTAGAATCTCCAGGGCGGGAGCCTAGGAGTCTGAAATTTTAAGAATCAGCTANAGGGGGGGGGGGGGGGGGGGGAAGTGAAGAGAATATTGAGTACTAACTGCATAGCACAGGCATTAGTCACTTTATATGTGAACTCATTCCCTTTGAGTCCTCCCAGTGTCCCTAAAAGGCACGTGAGGGTGGTTTCTGGTTCTCACTTTAGAGAGGAGCAAACAGGCATAGAGGAAGGGATTTGCCCAGTCACATAGCTAGGAAGGGGCAGAGCTGGAACTCAGATCCACACGGCCTAGCTGGACTCCACACTGTTAAGTGCCTATCCTGTGTCAGGCATGGTTCGGGAACCACTTCCCTCCCAGATAAAGCTTATAGCCTTGTGCTCCAAGGGCCCTAGGCGATCCTCAGCAGAGTCAGGTAGCCAGAACAAGGCCTAGCTCAATAAATGTTAGCTGCTGGCTTCTATTCAGTCATTTATTGGATGGTTACGGGGCCATACGGCAGAGCCTGGGCCCGCTCCATTGCAGCCTGCCTGAGTCAGGACTGAGGCTGGCGCTCCCCTCCTCCACCCCCAGCTGCACATTCCCAGCTGAAGGAAAGTTCTCAGCCTGGCCTGGGCTCCCAGTGGCGCCGGAATTCCTGGTATTTGAGGAGGCGGCAGGGAGGGAGAAAGGGGCTGTCTACTCCAGAGCCTCCAGCGGGAAAGCAGAGGCGAGCCCCCTCTGCCTTTCCAGATGCAAGATGCATCCCAGCTGTGCCTCTGGCGGGGAGCCAGGAGCCCCGGAAGGAGGGGGTCTCCAAACCCCGGAGGAAAACCAGGGACACCAGGCTGGCTTCTGCCCCTCCCAATCCCTGCCCCCTGGACTCCCTTACTCCCAGCTGGCAGACTCCCGGCTCTCCTTCACAGCCCCAGCCCACAGCTCCTCAGGAGTACCCCCCTTGTTGGTCTGCTACAGTCCACCCACTGGGAAGTCCAGCCTTCCCTAAAGCCATACTTGGATCAGGCTCAAAAGTGGGAGGGTAGTGCCCTGCTGCCCTTTTTGGGACATTTAGCTTAATGCCAGCCTAACCCTTAACCCATTAACTACATCTCCAACGCAAAACTTGGCGAGCCGCAGTTAGGTGACCACTAGGCTATTTTCTTACCCGATGTCTGCCTGCCGCCAACCTCACAGGAACAGTGCTTAGCTGGGCACCTAGTTAGTGCCAGTCAACCCCACTGGCCCACAGGCAGCACTGTCATCTACTTCCTGTGCATCAGTGCTGTCCTGTAGATTTTTTCTCACCACGGAAATGTTCTCTCATCTGGGGAGCCCAGTATGCCAGCCACATGTGCCTACTGTTCTGAGTGGGGCACATACAAAAAGGGCAACTGGACAGTAAATTTCAAGTTCCTTCTTTTATTTAAAAAAAAAAAAAAATTGTGACACTTTCCCCCCCTCCATCAATGTCCAACTGCCATCCAATGTTCTTGCCAGCACCCCCAGCAGCAGGGAGAGTAGTGTGGGACCCCGCCTGGGTACAGACAGCCGAGGCATCAGGCTGGCTGCAAGGCTCACGTGGGCAGAGCCCACTCAAGGAAGCTCATTGGCTTCCTGCAAAAACACAGAGGGGCGGGGGAAGGACCAAAGGTAATTGAATCCACAAGGAACACTTTACTTCCCTATACATACACCAGTGCTGTCCCACAGAACTTTCTTCGACAATGGAAATGTCCTATGTAGCCCAGGAGTAGCAAATGAGAGCCCGCTACGTGTTGGCTCTTACTACACCGCACGCACAACGGATGAACAAGTCAGACACACGTGCTGAGCCCTGTAAAAACAGTCACCACAATGAGTGTAACTGGGACTGTTCCCCAGGAGGGAGTGCTGACACCCTGAAAGATGAACCAGTCAGGGGGACTTCCCTCCCCGCTGCATCCCAAGCCTGTCTCCCTACAGGTTGGCATTAGGAAAAACTCCTTTCCAATTCAGGCACGGCTCTTAGTGGTTGACTTCAGAATGCACCCAGGAGGGTTCTCTTGTCTTTGTATGCAAGTTTACTGATCTTACACGTTCCACCGCTCCTCAACATGCCATTTCACAGCCGCAAAGGGACTGAAAAAAGACAAACCCACAAGGACACCCCACACAACCAATGCCCCAGAACCACTCTACCTCCACTGTGCCTGCACACTGGACTCTATTGGGGGTGCAGGGAGACTGGGAGCAGGCCTGCCTCTCCCACCCATCCACACTGATGCTGGGGTAGTGTCTTCTGGAAAGGATTATGATCCAGACTGGCATTGGGATGGGGTGTTTTTTGCATTTCTTTTAGTCCGAGACCCACCACAAACGACCAAAGCACAATCTTTGAAATCTTAAGTCCCATGACAATTGTTTATTATAAAGGTGAACCCTCATCCTCAAGATAGGCTTATCGGTAGGATTTCTGGTAGCGAGCACGGGCACCAGGACCGCCAAACTTTTTGGATTCGCAGCGCCGGGGATCAGCTACCAGCAGGGTCCGGTCATACTGGATGAGGATGTCTTTGATCTCCTTCTTGGAAGCCTCATCCACATCTGGGGATGAAAAAAGAGTGAAGACTGAGGTAGCCATGGAAGTGCCCCCCTACTCTCTGGGGCTACAATGGGGGCTGATTCTCCACTTGCCACCCACCCACCCGTCAGGAAGAAGCCATTCTCACTCACATTTCTGGTAATAGGCCACCAGGGCTTTGGAGATGGACTGGCGGATTGCTGTGAGGGAAATACACGCAGGAGAGTGTTACCAGCTTTATGAAGGCTCAAGAACAGGGCCTTGCTCTCAGAGCCAGCGCTCCGCCCCCATGTTCCTGGGACTCACCGTAAATCTGGGCCACGTGACCACCACCCTTCACTCGGACTCGGATGTCCACCCCAGCAAATCGCTCCTTGCCCAGAAGCAGAACAGGTTCCAGTAGCTGGAGGAACAGGGGGCATGATTTTAGATCACAACCCACGCACCTGAGCGAGCCACCTCAGGGAGCACCTGACTCCTCCTCTCCGAATAACTTCTGCCACCACGGACGTCAGAGCACCAGTGGACGAGGAGGAGGGCGTCACTGCAGACCCCTCTGCATGACCAGGAGAGCAGGGAGGATCTGAAGACCAATGAGACTGCAGAAGGCAACCTGAGCTGAGCCCTCGTATTTGGTCCCCCTGGACCTCAAGAGTCCTCATCTCTAGCACTGGTTCTTAAAGAGTGCTGGCATTTTAGGGCGCCTGGGTGGCTCAGTCGGTGAAGCATCTGCCTTCGGCTCAGGTCATCATCCCAGGGCCCTGGGATCAAGCCCCACATCAGGCTCCTTGCTTAGCAGGAAGCCTGCTTCTCCCTCTCCCCCTGCTTGTGTTTCCTCTGTCTGTCAAATAAGTTTTAAAAAACTTAAAAAAAAAAAAAAAGAGAGAGAGAGAGTGCTGTCACTTTAGCTCAACAAGGCAAATCTCTACAGCCATCAAGGCTGCCGAAAACCATGAAAAGCCACTCCTGGGCCACGTCCAGTATCTCCTCCACTGAGCTCTCCTCCCAGTCCTTTGAGCCTCCCATTTCCAAATTACAACAATACTACACCAACCTGTGCCGTGCTCTCCCCTTGCCAACTCTAGATCTTCTGCAGGTGCCTGGCTTTCATTTTACC
Organism: Ailuropoda melanoleuca; assembly: GCF_002007445.2. Classification (NCBI taxonomy): domain Eukaryota; kingdom Metazoa; phylum Chordata; class Mammalia; order Carnivora; family Ursidae; genus Ailuropoda; species Ailuropoda melanoleuca. The sequence continues at coordinate 36,795,446 of NC_048229.1, read as the reverse complement.
TCCTTTGGGTCTCAGCTCACAGATTCCCATCTCAGTCCTGATCCTTCCACCCAGGTGGAAGCCTCCTCTGGGCTCCCCCATCCCCGCCCGAACTAAGTTGAGCAGTGTCTGGTCTTGGGTCCAGTCTGCCTCCTCCACTGGACTAGGAGCCCTATGAGGGCAGGGCTTGGGGACACCTGTGTCACTGCTGTGTCCCCAGCACTCAACACAGTCTACACAAGTAAAACCTTCGTATAACTGACTATCGATAAGAATAAACACAGTAGGAGCACCTGGGTGCCTCAGTCGTTAAGCGTCTACCTTCAGCTCAGGTCATGATCCCAGGCTCAGCAGGAAACCTGCTTCTCCCTCTCCCACTCCCTCTGCTTCTCTCTCTCACTGTGTCTCTGTCAAATAAATAATATTAAAAAAAGAAAGGAAAAGAAAAGAAACTGAGGCCAACAGGCAGAGGAGGAACCCCTTTCACAGCAAAGCACGACAAACCCAAATTCTTTTACTGTTCTTCCGATATTTAATCACTAAGCACCTACAGTGTCCAAACTCTACTTTTAGATACAATGTTTTAAGAAACCAACTGATTTCCGTCCTCAGAGATTGTATACTCTAAAAAGGAAGAGACCTTAGATTGTAAACACAACACACGTCCCCCCTTAACTTACTGCAAGAGACCAGGCTGCACAAACTCCCTTTGCCCTTCGTTCCCCAAATAACTGAACTAACAAATGTCCCGGTTTTGAAAGCAGCCTTTTAATCTGCACGTTTTCACTCTGTCCACTCTTTTATCACAATATCTGAACCCCCCGAAAATCCAGTTCTATCTCCAAATGCCCCTTTTTCTGTCCCCAACTCAGCTTCTAAAGATCCCACTGTTAATAAGAAATCCCTCAGCTTCCAAGACCAATGAATTCCAGGAACCCATTTATTTAAACCTCTCTCTAAAGCCCTCCACTCATCCCAAACGCCCACCCTCAATGCCAGCACCTTGTATTGCAGCGTGCGCGGCTCGATCATCTCCAGGGGCCGCCCATTCACCTTGATGAGGCCGTTGCCCCGTTTGCAGTGCGCCACGGCTGTGGCCGTCTTCTGTGGAAAGCGAGGGACAAAAGGAGCCACGTGAGCTTCGGCCCCCGACTCCCATATCGACCCCAGAACCTCCCTGTAGGCCCCTACAGACCCCGGCCTCCCTCAGCCCCTCTGATCGGGCACCCGACCTACCTTGCGTCCGAAGACTTGCACGGACTGCAGAGGGCCCTTGGACGGCATGACTGCGAACGTAGGTAAGAGGCCCTCACCGCGCGGCGCCGCAACCGGAAAAGGAAAATGCGGGGCCACCCCGGCCGCTTTTCAGGGTCTGCGCAGGCGCTTTGGGTGCTGCGTCGCGACGAGAGAGCGCTTTACGGCTCATATTGCAGCCAGGGGGCGGGACTTCGGAAGAGCGGCGGGAAGGTGGGCCCAGGACCGGAGGAGGCGGGACCTGGGAGTGGAAGGGGCGGGGCCTGAAGTGCTCTGGGAGCTATCGCGGAAGAAGGGTGAGGGCGGGCTGTTCTTCAGTCTCGGTCCTCGTTGGTCACCGCCGGTTCATTTGCATTTCGGCTCTTTAATAATCATCTTGCTCTACCCTAATATCGATTCTCATCCTCCTCTAAAGAGGGTCCTTTTACCCCTTACCACTGGTCATCATCCTCCCCTGTAGACTCCATCCTATCTAGACACCCTTCTCCCCAAATCCTCCTCCATCAGAATCCACAGCAGGAAGTCAAGCAGGATTTCCAGATTCGGGATTCAGAACCCATCTCCTCCGAGAGTCCTCTCCGAGAATCTCTCCTTTTAGCGCTCCTCGCGAAGAATCCAACTTTCACCAGAATTCCTTCCTTTTAGAGTCTCCTCTTCCCTGAATCCCCCTCTTCAGAGCCCTCACCCAGACTTCCTCTTTCCCCGAATCTTCCTCCACTCTGCCCGCAATCCACCTTTCCCAGAACAGCCCCTAGAAATCCCCTTTCACAAAATCTCTCGCTTTCCGAGCCCCCTCCTTCAAAATCTACATTTCCTAAGAATTCCTTTCCCTTAAGAGCCTCCTCTTCCCAGCAACTGGCTTCCCCTCAATTCTCCACTCCTTAGAGACCCTCCCTCCAGAATGCCCCCTTCAGGGTCCCTACCCTTGAAATCCCTCTTTCTCCAGGGTCCTTCAAATAATCTCTTCATTCCTTCCCCCAAATCACCCTACTCTCTAGGCTCCTACCCCACAGAATTCTCCATCCCCAGCATCCCCCCCTTCCCCGCCAGCCCATCTGAGGAATCTCAGGATTGAGTTGCCCCTTTGCTGCCGCCACACTCAGGATACACCCTTCCCAGTCAAAAGGCTTCTATCTCAGAGTTGCAGAGAGCTCAAGGTCGCTTCAGTTTCCCTGGCAGCACTGAGTCAAAGGTCCAAGGTTCAAAGGGTGCTGTTGACTCACCTTGCGCCTGGAAGGTGGAGATGGGTGGAGGTTTGTGGGCGGGTCTGTGGCAGGAGGGAGGATCCTCCAGCCCAGAGTCCAGCTCCAAAAGGGTGAGAGAGGGGAGAGGTGGAGGGAGGGAGCACCCAGAGGCTGACCTGGGGGGACACACAGACAGATACACAGCACAAGAAAGACAGACACACATGAAGGAGAAAGACAAAGAAGGGGCCAATGGAGAAGAGGAGAAAGAAGATAGACACAGGGGCAATTACAGATGGACCCAGAAAACACAAGTGACGGCGATTCGGAGGCAGAGAGGCCAGCCCTCAGAAAAAGAAGACAGACAGGTACAGGGAAGCATGGAGATTCCAAGTTATTTGAAATATGGAAATACTTGATACAGAAATAGAAGTAGAAAGGACAGCAAAGCCCCCCAAATATGCACCTGCAAACACAGATAAAGCCTAGCAGGGGTGTTTTCCAACGAGAAGACAGGCCACGGAATTCATGCACTCTCACACACTCTGTACTGCTTTATGGACCTCTTGGGGGAGGGGGTGGGATGGGACTTCCCCATACCCTCCAATCTCTCTGGACTGATCCTCCTACCCTTGCTGAGTCTTATATCTTCCTGTGGGGGGTGGGGGTGGGGGAGAGGTGTCAGGAAACCCTCTGACCTGGACCCTCCCTACTGTAGGGTGACCATCTTCCCCGGCCTCTTGGAGAACATTCCCTGAGTATCTGTGGGTTGAGTGGAGCTGGGCAGGAAGGGGTCAGGACACTTCAGTCTTCTAACTTGCTCTGTCTTTCTGTACTTCTTGCTTCCAGGGCGCTGGGCTGGGACCAGAGAAAGCCTTGGGAGTGGGCAGGGTGCCCGTGTGGCCTCTCTGGACCATCCTCCTGCTGGTACGGCCCTTGGGAGGCCTAGGATCACCCCTCTGTCCTCGGGAGCCTTTCTACTTCCTTGTTGCCATCATGAAGATGCTGGTGAGGAGGAGGGAGGGAAGAGCCAGCAGGCAGGCAGGGAGGGGGTGGGGGGCATGTTTGAAGAAGGGTCAGGCTCTCCCCTCCAAAATCTGATCCTTCTCCCTGACCCAAATTATAGGGAAACAAAAATGATGGCACTCTCTACACCCCAGATGATCTCTCGGTGAGTATTTCATTAGCTCCTTACTGGACCTTGGAAGTTTAGGGAGAATCCACTAGGCTCAAAACACACGTTGGGGGCAGGAGGCAGTGGGGCTGGTATTCTGGCTGTCCAGCTGCTGACCCAACTCCCAGCCTTCACAAATACGTTTTGTTCACTGCTGTCTCCAACACCTGTTGTTGTTGTTTTTAAGACTGATTTATTTATTTATTTGAGAGAGAGAGAGAGCGCACACACGCACAGGAGCAGTGGGGAGAGGGAGAGAATCCCAAGCAGACTCCCCACTGAGTGTGGAGCCTGATGCAAAGCTCAATCCCATGACCCTGAGATCATGACCCGAGCTGAAACCAAGAGTTGGATGGCTGACAGCCAGCCAGGCACCCCATGCTGTCCCCAACACCTAGAACAGCGACTGACACATAGCAACAAAGGATGATGATGGTGTTGATGATGATAGCTACACTTAAATAGTGCTGCTTCCACCAGGTACTGGTCTAAATGCTTTAAGTATATTAGCTTATCTACTCTTCACGGTGACCCTATGAGGTAGATAGGGCCACCGCGTATGGATGTGAAGAATGTACACTGCACAAGGATCCCACACCACCAAGGGCAGTATTCATACCCTGGATATATTTGTCAGTTTCTGGTAGATAGCAGTAACGTATCTTGTTCTAACAAGCACTTCCAAGTATTTTAAGAAAGAAAGAAGTGTCATTTTCTAGGTATAGGCTAGTATCAGCCCTGAAGGTAGAAATCTTCAGAGTTCTGTTTTACAGATGAGGAAACTGAGGGCCAAAGAGGTGAAGGGGCTTATCTCAGGCCATGGTTCAGAAACCCTGGGGTTGGGGATTTGGGATCAGATCCTTGCCCAGAGACACCAAGTCACTCTGTCCCCACAGGTGTGTCCTGCTGAGACTCTAGGGTGCTTCCGGCTGGAGCTGTCTGTGATCCAGTTCGAAGAGGGCCCATCCTTGGGGATTGCCGTGTTCCGGCTACAGCGTCTGCTGGATGCACTGGGGTCCCGGCTGTGGGTGACTGGCCAGGGCCCTTGTCCACCCTGCGAAGGACATCCTCAGAGACCTATCCCACTCTTTCTGGCCAAACTCTTGGAGTTGTTACAGGGGGCTTGTGCTCGGCACCGGCCCTCAGCATGAGCCTGAGAGGACACGGACTCCCTGGTACTGCTGGAGAGGCTGGGTAGAGAGAAGGACAGAGAGGACTTGGTCTCTAGCCCCAGCTCCCAGCCCTAAGCCTTCTCCTTATGGGCCAGAGGACTTCATGTGCAGCCCAAGGAGCCAAGGGGAAGAGGAAAAAAGGAGGAAAATAAGATCCAAAGCTTGAAGTCTCTGACCTCCTGGGGTGGAGGGGTTAGATAAATTGGCCCCCATTTGCCCCTGTTCTCCCTCTTAGATACTCCCCCGTCTCCTCTTCCAGGAAGGGACAAAGCATGGCACAGGTGTCTTCTAACCTAATCCCACCCCTAGAACGCAGGGAGAACCTTGTACCTCAAGTCCCTGAATGCAAATAATTACCACCTGGAGAGAGTTGAAGAAATACTGATGGCTAGGCCCCAACCCAGAGCTTTTGATAATTGGTCTCTGGTGGACCCTGAACACCATAGTTTTAAAATCAACGTCATTGAGGTGTAATTTACATATAGTAAAAAGCATACATTTTAAGTGTACATTTCAATGAGTTCTGACAAATGTATACACACAGCCACACTTCCATCACTCCAAAGCATCCCTCATGCCCCTTCCCAACCTTCACCTCCAGCCATAGACACCCACTAATCTGCTTTCTGTTTGTATAGATCAGTTTTGCTTTTTCTAGAGTTTCACAGGAATGGGATTGTAATATTGATATATATTATATGCTAGTGTCTGGCTTCTTTCACTCAGTATGATGTTTTTGAGATTCATTCATGTGCCTATCAGCAGTTTATTACTATTCCCTTGTATAGACACACCCCAATTTGTTTATCCACTGTCCTCATGATGGATATTGGGTTGTTTCTACTGCATAGCGCTCTTCTTGCATCTTCTTATGTACCTCTGCTGTTGAGCGTTAAGAACCACTGACATACCAAGGAAGAATTTTCTATGGGGAGGAATTTACTGTTCCTTCTCGTCCCTGGAGTAAATGTCTTCCCGTAGCAATGTCAATAGGCATTTTTTATCTGGAATCCTATTTTGAAGAGCTGCTGTTTAAAGGAACCGAGCTTATAGAAGGGGAAACATTTTTATAGAGTGATCAGCCCCTCCCCAGTCTGGGACTGTTGAATCCAGGAGTGTGTGCTTACATAGACACGCACCTGTGGTGTAGTCATTCCCCGGTAGCTGTGAGCCAGCTGGTGGCCCAACCACACCATGCTACCCTGTAACTAGGTGCATATTAAATTTCTTTCAGTTGAATCCAGATGTCTCAATGCTTATGCAAGAAATTTTAGCAATGTGTTTTAAAAGTTTCTGATTTGCTTACCTCTTCCATCAGATCCATTTTTCTTATCTCTCTCTCATGCCCAGTCCTCTTTGCCACCCTCAGACAAATAAGTACTAATATGTAAATTCACACTGATTTAAACTTAGGGATTTATAAAGGAAAACAACGGTTTTCAGGGTCACCCAAACTTGGGGAGGCATCTTAAGTCTGCCACAGTGCAGTTTATTTTTCTGACCTTGTCGACAAATGGGGGTACTTACCTCCTAGGAATGTTTTAGAGGGTCTAAGAGGTAAAGTCTGATTTATTTGCTAACTCGTTATGATTTGGTCATTTCCTGACTCTTCACGGCTTGGCACGCCACATTAGTAAATTCAAGTACGAGCTCCTTATCTGGAAACGCCAGTCGGAGAAGAGGAGTAACTATACTCCTCTTTGACCCTCCCAAGATGTCGACGCCATGTTCAGATCTGCCACTTTCAAGATGGCGTCCTGGAAGTGCGACGCAGGAGATGATCCCCGGAAATTTCGCGTTAGGCGAGGCCAACGGGTAGGTTCTCGCGAGAGGGCACGTCAGTTCCCAGCCAGGCGTCGTGTGAACAGCTGCTGATACCGAAGACCTGTGAGGTGGAACCGGAGCGGTGAGGGGTGGGTTGGACGCCGAGGTGGCAGGACTGGGGGTCGCCGGGGCCCCGGGAGGTTTAGAGCCCGGATTCGGGGACACGGAAGATGTAGCAGGTGGCTTAGGGGGTAGCCTTTGGGGGCTCACGGTTGCCATAACGAAGCTGCCGGAAGTGCGCTAAGGGATTTTTCTTCTTCCCGGGAACTGGCGGGGAAACTGAGGCTGGGGTGGGGCTCCTGTTTGGGGGACGCACTGAGGGCGCCCGTCTTTTCCTGCAAGAGCAGATGTCGGACAGCGAGGACAGCAACTTCTCCGAAGAGGAGGATAGCGAGCGCAGCAGTGACGGCGAGGAGGCCGAGGTGTGTGGCTGGGACATGGTGGGGAGGCATCGCGCCTAGGGACAGGACCAGGGCAGAAAGGCCCCTGTGGGAGCTCCGAGGAGATCGGAACGAGCTCTGGCCTCTGAGAGCTTCCAGGTTGTTGGTAATGATAGAGAAGTAGGCAAGCCTAAGTCAAGAAGAGGAACAGGTGAGGGAGGCCAAGGAAGCCCCAGGTACAGTGAAATAGCAGGTGATGTGTATAAAGGACCTGGCATATAGCGAGCACTCAGTGTTAGCTTTTATTTTGGGGTGTGCTCCTTCATTTTGGAAATATATTTTTAGTTCCTACTGTGTACTGGGCACAGTTCTTTGTCCGGGAACTGCACCAGTAAGCAAAACAGATTTTGGAAGTCTTTGCCTCTGTGGTTGTAAATAAGCATAACTGATAATTATATCTTTTAGTAAGGCAGAGGGCACTCTGGAAAAAAGTAGATAAGTGGTCAGTTTTAACTAAGGTGAGTCTGAGAGGGCAATGTTTGAAAAAAGACATTGTGGAAGGTGAGGGAGAGAGTCGTGCGTGGAAGAAAAGTGTTGCAGTAAGGGGAAGCAGCACGTGCAAAGTTGGGAGCGTGTCTGCATGTTCAGGAAGTAACAAGGAATTGAGTTTGGCCACATCAGAGTGAGAGTAACAGGAGCCAGGTCATATAGGATCTTGAAGGTTCTGGTGAGGAATTTGTCCTGATTGAGGGCGACAGAGTCATGAGAGGTTTTGCAGCAAAGAAGGGGTATGATCTCATGTTTTGAAAGGCTCATTCTGGCTTTGGGTTTATCGAATGTTACTGTTTCAGGAACCAAATAATATTTCCTGGGACTTACCTGATTTTAAATATTCTGCTGTTAACTATTTTCTTCTTTTGTTTATTTCTGATTTATTTGTTGATTAAATACATGTTTGAGTATCTACTACTGTGTTCCAGATTCTTCCTGGTGTTGGAGAGAGTGGAGCAAGGCAAATCTTTGCTTTCACAGAGTTTACAATTAGTAGCATCAGTTAACAAACTAATAAAGAGATGACTTGATGATTGTAGATGTCCCCTTTAACCTTCAGAAACGTAAATCAGTTTGTTAAAATTAGTTGCTAACACTCGTAAGGGCTATTTCATGTAAAAATCATGATTTTCTGCTTTTCTGGGAAAGCGAGAGAAGCTAGCAACCTGAGACCCAGGAGTGTTCTATTGAGCAGCTCTTTGCTCAAGAAGTGTCAGCCTGCTGTAGAATGGGGAATTTTCTCCAATTCTTGGGATACATCAGTTATCATTTATCATCATGCCTACCTTATGGAGGATTTAAGGAAAGATTTCATGTACTTGTGTTCTGGGAAATATCAGGTAGAGAGTACCATGGGTTTCTTTTGAGCTGCCCTACTTACTTTGTTTCTTGACCTCTGTAGGCATTTGATTGTCAATCCTTGTGCCCTCTGGGGGTCCTCAGCTTCCAGTGAAGAGTTGGAGAAATTGAGAAGCCGTGGTGGGGGTGAAGGAAGTGGGAGGATGCTAGGAAGGGCTTTTGCTTCAAGCACTAGCACTGGGTTCTTGTTCTCTCTGACTCATGGCTTCAAGGCACTGCTTGTGGTTAAATCCCGGTGGTAATGAGACCAGGATCCCAGGGTCCTTTTCCTGGCTCGGACATCTGGTTTGCTGTTCCACTTCTCCAACACCACACCAGGCTCTTAATCACCTGCTGGCTTGTCTGCTATCACCAGATGAGGCAGGAGGACAGTGAGAGGCCAGCCAGAGATGGGACTGGATAGGCTTTTTGGACAGCCAGATGTTAGCATGTCCTTGAAGGACCAGGCCCTGTGGAACGAAGAAGGTAGGGATGGCAGATGGTACCCCTGTTGGGGGAATGAGCTGTTTCACCATTCTCAGTCCCAGTAACCTGCTCATTCGTACATTGAACAAGTGTTCCTAGAGTTTCTATCATGTTGGGATCACTGGCTCCCTCATGGAGCTCTCTGTCCTGGGGTGGAGATAGTTTTATAAACAGATGGTTCCTTCAGGGGATCGTGAGGATGGACAGTGTAAGAGCACATTCAAGCCCTAAGATAACACAAAGACAGTAATGGGAGCCCTCTCCTCAGGGATTGGGGAGCCAGGTTTGGAGAGAAGGTTTTGCTGGGACTGAGCCAGCGGAATGATGACAAGGTTCCTTGAAATCAGGCTGTGGTCCTGTTGTGGTTTGAGTTGGTAAAATGTGGGACATTGGGGATTAGTCAGGAATATGTACTAAACAGATCTTTCAGTTGTCTTCTGTCCCATCCCTGGACTGGGTGATGTTGGGGACCCAGCAGTGCCTGAGATAGCCTGGTTCCTGCTCTTAGGGAGCTCACAGTGGTCAAGGCTGTGATGGAGGAAGCTGGAGGATATGCCTGACTTTGCTGGGTGCAGGTGGTAGGCATGACTTCCTGGAAGAGGGGGTATTTTGATTGAAGTAGGAGTGGGAGGCAAAGGAGAGTAGCTTTTTTGCAGAGAACCAGCATGGATGATGGATAGCACCGAGAGAGCATGGTACAAATGGTTCAGTGTGGCTGGGACCTAGCGTTTGGAAAGGGGAGCCCAAAGAGGCAGTATGAAAGGGAGAGGCAGTGGGTAGAGTGTTTCTAGTCTAGGCTGGTAAGAGCTGGTTCTTTACCTGAGGGCAGTGGGGAGCCATGGCCATGTTTGAAGCAGGGGACCCAATGATCTGTTTCATGTTTTAGATCATACTTAGTTTTCCAAGACTACAGGATGCATTCCAGGTCGGGGGTGATGAGAGGTGCTTTTAGATGGGTAAGAACAAGACTTTAAGCCACATTGAATCATCATGAAGTTATTTCCTGTGTAAGTTGTGTGTCCTGTCTTTTGACTGGGTCACAGAGAAAGTTTCACTTTGGTGCTACTGTGTCTTGAACACTTTTCTGAAATTTGCTTGTCTCCCTGTTTGTCAGGAGAAGAGGTGTTTGGCTTAGAGCCTGGGGCCGGCAACAGTATCATGCTAGAACTTAATAATAACATTGTTTTGCTTTTATCTTTATGGTTACTTGTTGCTGTGACAAGCCAACTTTAAAAATATTTTTACTTCTGAAATGTTTCAAAGTATGGAAAAGTTTCTTTGTTAAGTTAAATGAAAACGTGAGTGAATTTAAAGAAAATATTAGATAAATGAGTTGTACTAATGGGAATTTGGCAAAAAGGCCTCAAGTTAGTGAAGAAAAGATTGAAGTTTGGGGAACACTGTTTTGTCTGGATCATTTCCTTTTGTGACTGGTTTGGAAAAAGGGATTAGAGGCGAAGAGGCTGGGGAAGAAGGGGCTAGGTTTTAGAGGGCAGCTTTCTGGCCGAGGCTAGGGCCTGTAGGGATGGGGAGGAAGGGACAGATTGGAGGGACAGTGTTCCAAAAGCAAGAAAGGCCAAGAGTTTGGTGCCTGATGGAAGCTAGAGGGAGCCAGCACAGGTCTGGAGGAAGACACAGATCAGTGTAGGACGTGGTGTGTGTGCAGGACTCAGAGGACATCTGGGGGAGCCATTTGTGGAGGCTGCTGACACATGGGGGCCTCTAGTACTGGAAGTAAGTGTGAACTGGAGACAGATAGGGCATCACCTGCAGAGAAGGAGCTGAGACTGTGGAAGGTAAAGTGGCCCAAGGGGAGAGTGTATGCAGCGAGAAGCGGCGTAGTTCCCTGGCTGAAGCCTGGGGACGGAAGCCAGCACTGGAGAGGTGAGCAGAGGAAGAGGGCCGTGCAGAGGACCAGCCAGAGAAGTTGGAGAAAAGCCAGGGTAATGTGATGTGACGGATGCCAAAGAAAGAGCTTTTCTCTAGGGAGGGAGGATCAGTGGTATGAAATGTTTTGTAGGTAAGGAGTAAAGATTGTTCATGGAATTAGCAACAGGAGGCAGGCAGTGACTTTGGGGAGCAGTGTGGACTGGAACTAGAGATACAGGAATCGTGGTCACAGAGATGTCCACCAGCCAAGGGAGCGGATAAGGGCCTAGGGAGTTGTAGGGTGGAAAGAGACGGGGACCAAGGACCAAACTTCATGGAGCTACATTTACAGGCCAAGTGGAGGCTAGCAAGGAGGTCTGGTGGAGCAGGGGGTCTGGGTTAGCTCCCAGGTATTGGCTGGGTGGATGACAGTGCTGTCACTGAGATAGGATGGCTAGCAGAGAGGTCTGGCCAGGGGGGAAGGGAGTGTATGCAGAGCAAAGGGGGTTATGACTAGCCAGGCAGAGCTGGAGTCCGATTTGGGGGTGGGAGGGGCTTGGTGTCTGGATTTGGGGGTACAGAGCCTTGGTGCCCCAACCCTACCTGACTCTCCAGGTAGAGGAAGAGCGGCGGAGTGTAGCAGGCAGTGAGAAGGAGGAAGAGCCCGAGGAAGAAGAGGAGGAGGAAGAGGAGGAAGAATATGATGAGGAAGAGGAGGAGGAAGATGATGACCGGCCTCCCAAGAAACCCCGGCACGGCGGCTTCATTCTGGACGAGGCTGGTACGTCACAGGGCTGGCCAGTGCTGAGCAAAGGCTGGACTTCCACTTTCACTTCTGTTTCTTGAATGTACCTTTTTTTAGAAAAAATTTTTGTTTTGGTAAATGTCAAACCCACAGTAGTAGGATAGCGTGTGGAACCTCCACATCCCATCAGCTTGCGTCAAGAGTTAACAGCTTGGTACCAGTCTTGTTTTGCTTCTTCCTCCTCACTCCCGCCCACTGGTGGATGATGTCAAAGCAAATCCCAAATATGTAATTTTGCCCCAAAATATTTGTCTCTATATTCCTAAAACATCAGTCCTTTTAAAATACACCGTTGTAATACCGTTATCATCCTTTATTTTTTATTTTATTTTATTTTTTTAAAGATTTTATTTATTTATCTACAGAGATAGAGACAGCCAGCGAGAGAGGGAACACAAGCAGGGGGAGTGGGAGAGGAAGAAGCAGGCTCATAGCAGAGGAGCCTGACGTGGGGCTCGATCCCATAACGTCGGCATCACGCCCTGAGCCAAAGGCAGAGGCTTAACCGCTGTGCCACCCAGGCGCCCCCCATTATCATCCTTTAAAAACCTGAAATCTGTGCTCATCATGAAAAGCACTGATGACCTAGACGTAGGCAGGACAGGGTTGTGGAGGCCGACAGGCCCAGGTGCCCCTTGGCCTGCCTCTGCTCTCTTCTCCATGTGGCCCTGGGTAGAGTCGCTGTCCGTCTCTTGGAGCCCCTTTTCCCCTCTGTTCAGGGGGACAAACAGTCCTTTGTATAACAGCAGGGATATTTTGAGGATTTGGGGGAGCTGAGCATGTAAAGCATGTCAAGTAGATGGCAACCCAAAGTGACGTGCCCGGCCTAGAGCAGGCACACAGGAAAGGAGGTCATCTATTAATGCTCTCTATGTCTATGTCGCACCTACTGTTCTATAAACTGCTTTTTTTTTTTTTTTTTTTACTTTCAACGATCGTGGAGGAGCATATAACAGCATAGATTAAATGAGTTAATTCATGTAAAGAAAGTTTTCTGAACACTTTTGGCACCTCAGTGCTCAATAAAGTTTAGCTGCTGTCATCCTCATCATCATCAACCTGGAAATACCCATTTCCCCCTCCAATGACTACATAGTATTTTTTCCATAATTTGTTTTATTATTCTATTTATTTATTTAATCTTCTCGGACATTGAAGTTTGTGTTTTTCATTATTACAAGTAGCACTGCTGGGAGCACCTTCTGTATTTAGACCATAGACGCAAGTTACTACCTGGACTGGGGGTTCTGAACGTTGTGCTGTGGCTCCTTTGGCAGTCTGCTGAAGTCTGCAGACCCCTTCTTAGAACCATGCTGTGAAATGCTGAGGGGAAAAATAACATAGGATTCCAGAGAGAACAATTATACTGAAACACAGTAGCCAAATATTCACAGAATGTGTGGGTTTCATCCTGAATGCTTTGAAATAACAAGATTTAGTGGAGGGTCTGATAATCTTTTTTTTTTTTTTAAGATTTTATTTATTTATTCGACAGAGATAGAGACAGCCAGCGAGAGAGGGGACACAAGCTGGGGGAGTGGGAGAGGAAGAAGCAGGCTGATAGCGGAGGAGCCTGATATGGGGCTCGATCCCAGAACGCTGGGATCACGCCCTGAGCCGAAGGCAGACGCTTAACAACTGTGCCACCCAGGCGCCCCAAGAATCTAATTTTGAAGTAGCAATGAGTGCAAATGACATTTTGAGATATCTGCAGCTGTAACAGGCTGGGAAAATATCAGAGTTCGCTGCTAACGTTGTGATTTATTTCCATTGTTCATAATTGATGTAAATACGACTTTTCAATTAGTGACAGTAAAAATGTAGTATTTTGTCTGTCGTGGACCCCGAAGATTTTCTACATGGTAAATCCCTATGAGTCAAACTGCTGGGCAAAGGAATACATGTGATTTTAAAGTCTTTCGATGTCTGTGGCCAACTGTTGGCCCCTGGAAAGGTCATACCAGATCCTCCCACCAGCCATGTAAAGGCGAATGCTTGTTCCCCACACCCATGTAAAGGAGAACTACTTGGAATGCCATCCGCCAATTTCTTGGGACCCTCTCCCCTGAGGGTAAACCAGGGAGCAGAGGGCCAGGAGATGCTCGGAACACTCCTGGTCTTCCCCTTAAAGGCTGAGGGAAGAGAGTCCTTTCTTCAAGAAGAGGTCTCAGGTAGCAGAAGGACCCAGATCAAAAGAAGGGATAACATGCTGTGTGACACTGACATGGACTGCTGGAGACAACCACGTGTTGGTGGTGGGAGCATCGTTGGGCACTGCATGTAGGAAGGCTCTGTGGCGGTGCCCACTGATGTTTAACAGTCAGGGACCCTTTGATCCAGCAGTTCTTTTTTTTTTTTTTTTTAAAGATTTTATTTATTCGACAGAGATAGAGACAGCCAGCGAGAGAGGGAACACAAGCAGGGGGAGTGGGAGAGGAAGAAGCAGGCTCACAGAGGAGGAGCCTGACGCGGGGCTCGATCCCACAACACCGGGATCACGCCCTGAGCTGAAGGCAGACACTCAACCGCTGTGCCACCCAGGCGCCCCCCAGCAGTTCTTTTTTAGGAGCTCACCCGACAATTAAACTTGCACAGGCACATGAAGACACGAGGCCAAAGATGGTTGCGGCAGTCCTCTTTGCAGTTGTAAATGTCTGGTGTCTGGTGACCTAAATGTCCGTTGATGGGAAGGGCCTGGTAAAATGAGTTGTGGGGCAGATTGCCAGATAGCAAATGAGGCGTGTGCTCCTATGTGCTCCTACAGAGGCACCTGAGGCTCGTAGGATTGCTTAGAGAAAGAGGAAGGTACGGAACAGTGTGTTACAAAGTTGCGATGGGGCAGGGGGTGGTGGAGGGTTTAGATGCGTTTCCTCTATATGCACAGGTGATCTCTAGGCAAGACACTGGCCATGGAGGTGCCTCTGGGGAAGGGGACTGAGCTAGCGGGGGCTAGAAACTGGAGGGAGACTTCCCTGCACACATACATCCTCTGAACGCTTTGAATTGTTTCATCAGGTACGGGTATCACTGTTCAGTTTTTAGTATAATATTCGCTACATATGGAAGAGCACAAGTAATTTAGTGAAGAAATTCGGAGCGTGAACCCTGGAGCTAGCCTGTGTCTCCGGGACCAGCTGAGTCTTTGGGTCCCGTGTCTGGGCCTCAGAGCCCTTACTGTCAAATCGGAACAGTGCTGGTACTGGAGGACGCTATGCAGAATCTGTGGCAAGTGCTCACACCAGAGCAGAGCACACGGGACACTCTCAGTGAGAGTTAGTGTTACAGACCTGAGGGAATGTCAACAAAACCCACAGACTGTGAATTGCATCTTTAAAAAAACCATATACTGGTGTTGATAGTTTGGAGGGAGCTTTTGTGTTTGCTTATTTAGATCTGATTTTTTTTTTTAGTTTATTATTATTTTTTTTAGTAATCTCTACACCCAACATGGGGCTTGAACTCTTCATCCCAACATCAAGAGTTGCACGCTCTGCTGACTAAGCCAGCCTGGTGTCCCTGATCCGATTTTTTCAATGGACTTGTGGACAGGGTTGGGGGAGGGGTGGCTTTTAGAGCCTGGTGGAGGTGGGGCTGCACGGGAGACCCGATCCCGTGGCTTGAAGCAGCTTCGCAGCTTCGGGCGAGAGCCTCACCTGTGCGGGCCTCTCTGTCCTGACCCGCAAGGTGGATGGTTGTCATGCCTGCCTCCCAGTGATGTCTTCCTGCAGCCACTGTCTTGAGGTCACCTTTGCTGCAGCTGCCTCCCTGACTGCTTGGCTTTCGTGTTGCAGATGTGGACGATGAGTATGAGGACGAGGACCAGTGGGAGGACGGAGCAGAGGACATTCTAGAGAAAGGTGTGTGGGGGCCCCACCTCTGTAAGACCGCTTTGGGGTGTGACCAAGAGGGTCTTGAGAGCCCATCCCCCACCCATGCCCTGCCCCCCCCCAACCCTCCTCACCTCGCTTCTTTCTGTCGTTGCCAGAGAGACCAGCTCTGTACCCTTTTCCTTTTAGGCCCATGAGTTGGGGGACGGGGGCTTTGGGTGGTGGGCGTGGTGGGAAGAAGACTCTGGGATCCCAGGGCCCCAGTGAATCCCTTCTGGGAGTTGTTGGGGGGGGGTGGGCTCTGTCCCAAGATACCCCCCACTTCCTGGGCCAGTGCCCCCACTTCCCTGTTATTTTCCGTTTTGTGCGCCTCATACATTTCGGCTTCTCCCCCAACCACCTGGTGCCTGGCCTTTACTTTTGATTTTCAACCTTCCTGTGTCCCTCCCTTCCCCTTCCCCCAACCCATTGGTTGATTTCGCTGCTATAATTTGGCTCATACTTTGTCTGCCCTCGCCCACCACCACCACCACCACCACCACCACCTCCTCTTCCTCCAAGTAGAAGAGATCGAAGGTAAGAATCTGAAAACTGTGATTCCCCGACCCTCCTCCCATATCCTGACATCTCCTTCCTGCCCACGGCACCCTCCCTCCACCCCTGGCCCCTTCTGGCCCTGGGGGCTCTGACTCATAGAGGGTCCAGAATCAGGGACTTCTGAGGTCAGGTCTCCAGCCGTTGGCCTGGGAAAGTGTGTGTGTTTATGTGTGCGTGTGAGCATTGTGGGCGACAGGGATGGAGTTCAGGGAATACTTAGCGGCTGTGAGATGGGGAATGGCTGGAAGTCCCCACCTGTTGGTCCCTGTCCCCCAAGTCGTCTTCGTGAGAAGCAGGATTGCTGAGCAGGACAGAATAGAGGGTGAGGGTTGGGGGTTCCTCAGTGAGGTGTCTCTTGCCCCAGGGCCCAACTCCGGCCCTCTTAGCCCCCATCACTTTCTCCAGGCCCCTGCCTTTCACCTCCCCTTACTCACCCCACCTGCCCATTTTTCTGCAGCCTCCAATATCGATAATGTTGTCCTGGATGAAGACCGTTCTGGGGCTCGCCGCCTACAAAACCTCTGGAGGTAAGTAGGGAGGCGAAAGGGTGAGACTGGCTCTCGGAGATTTGGGGGCAGCTCGGCCCACCCTTCTCTCCACAGCCTTTCATTCATGTTTACTTTCCCCCTTCACACCCCAGGGACCAGCGAGAGGAAGAACTGGGCGAGTATTACATGAAGAAATATGCCAAGTCGTCTGTGGGAGAGACGTAAGGGCATGGGATTGGAGCAGGTGGTCGCTTTTTGGGAGGGGTCTGGGCTCTGACTGAGCATCATCACCCCCCTTCCCAACTGCTGTCCTCTCTCCAGGGTGTATGGAGGATCCGATGAGCTCTCGGATGACATCACCCAGCAGCAGCTGCTCCCAGGAGTCAAGTAAGGGGAGGGTGGCATGGGCACACTGAGATGGGGGGATTCTTGTATTGGGGTGATGAGTGTACGCAGACACAGAGTGGTCGACGGTGGGCACTAGTGGCAAGTTGGCATTCGACCTCTTCCTCCTCCTTATGGATGGAAGGATGGAGAAGGAGAGTTGGTGGAGGGAGGAGAGGAAGGATGGGTGTGGTGATCTGAAGGGCTTCCTTTTCCTGTCCTGTCTAGGGATCCAAATCTGTGGACTGTCAAATGTAAGGTGTGTACTCTGGGAGGCAGGGGAATGCGGGAGGTGGCCTTGTTAGGGAGAGCTTGCCATCTTTCTGTCCTGGGTCTTCTTGGCCTGTCAGTCTCTCAGTCCTGTCTCTGCCTCTTCATCCCCCACCTCCCGGCTCCCCTTGCCCCCCTCTCCTCCCCTCATTTACTCACTGTCTCCCACCCCTGTCTGTCTTGCCGCCCATCCTTCTTGCTCGGTACCTCTTCATCTTCTTGCTCCTCTCTCTCTCTAGTCTGTTTTATCTTTCTTTCCTGATGACTCTGTCTGCCTTGCTGCTGTCTTCTGCCCCCTTTCCTATGTCTGTTCTTCATGTCTTCATCTCTCTGAAGGCGCTCTCTCTCCTTCCAGATTGGGGAGGAACGGGCCACAGCCATTTCCTTGATGCGCAAGTTCATTGCCTACCAGTTCACAGACACGGTAAGTCGGGTAGGCAGGCAGCTTGGAAAAGAGAGAGTGAGCCCAAGGGGACGGACAGTATAGGTCCAAGGGTATTAGGTGCCCGTTACGTGAGCTGCTATAGCTAGAACGATCCCTCCCTGGATTGAAGGGCTCTTCAGTGCCTGACAGAGGTGCCGTCTTCACTGTCTTTGCATTCCTGGCAGGGATCACCAGCGCCTGTAGCCCTCCAGAAGTCAGCCGTCTTAGCTTCCTGAGCCTTTTCCGAGTCAGTTCTGCTCATTCACCAGCCGTGCTGGGCAGCTGTCACCCTTTCACTGTTTGGGAGTAGTCCTAGGATAGAACAGTGTGGCTGACTGTGTCGGGGACAGGCCTGTCAGGGGGAGAATTCTTTCCTTCTCTCTTTCATACAGTCATCACATATCCGCTGAACCCCTGCTCTGGGCAGGTCTCTGACTGGAAGGGGTAAGGATACATGGTGACCATGCCAGAGCCGGTCCCGCCCCTTCGGGGCTTACTCACAGCACACAAAAATGAAGATGTTGCAATGAGTTCCTGGGTCTGTCTTCAGGCTGTTGGAGCTTGAATCTGCCCCTGCTGCATCTTAGCCTTGTGACCTTGATCAAGCCCCTTCCCCTTTGTGGGCGTCCTGCTTGCCCCGCAGCATCATTAGGATTAAATAGCTTTGGACATGTCCAGCTTTCAGCCAGGACTTGTCCTGCAGCTTGTGTTCAATAAACATAGTTATTGTCGGAGGCATAATTGTCAGTTTGGGAACGGGCAAATCCTACAAAGGGTATACTCAGAATTCACGAAACGTGGAGCTACCACTAACCCTGTGCTGGCTGGTGATTTGCTTTCTGAATATGATCCGTGTTAGGCTGAGTGCATTGCTTTTACCTGCTGAAGCAGTGGATGTCGGTCAGTGGGGCCAAGTGGATGGTTGCAGGATTTATGCAGGTGGTGTGAAGTGTGCTCAAACCTCAGTCATGTGTCCTGGGCAAAGTTCTAGTGACCATTTGAGTTACGACTGATTATTGCTTTTTCTTTTGATGACTAAAGTCGTATATGTGTATTGTAGAA
The DNA here is from genome assembly GCF_002007445.2 of Ailuropoda melanoleuca. Classification (NCBI taxonomy): domain Eukaryota; kingdom Metazoa; phylum Chordata; class Mammalia; order Carnivora; family Ursidae; genus Ailuropoda; species Ailuropoda melanoleuca. Next base: position 36,776,878 of record NC_048229.1, on the reverse strand, counting down.
GGCCAAGTCTCCCTCCCCGAGTTCCAGTTTTCAGAAGGAATTACTATTGGTTGTGTGTCTTTCCAGGTCATCTTCTCTGCAAGTCAAAAAATGTCTGTTTTTGTTGTTTTGTTTTTTTTAAACAAAATGGTATTACATGGTATATGTATTATTCAGCAGTGAGCCTTTTGCCAATGCCTTAATCATCTTCTCATGACCAGTAAATATAAGGCAGTTTCCATTTTCCACTATCACAAGCAATGCTGAAACAATTTAGTTGTTTCTTTTTTTTTTAAAGATTTTATTTATTTATTTGACACAGAGAGAGGCAGAGAGAGAGGGAACACAAGCAGGGGGAGTGGGAGAGAGAAGCAGGCTTCCCGCTGCACAGGGAGCCCAATGCAGGGTTCGATCCCAGAACACTGGGATCATGACCTGAGCCAAAGGCAGATGCTTAAAGACTGAGCCACCCAGGCGCCCCATAGTTGTTTCTTTTTTAATTGAGATATAATTTTCATACTGTAAAATTCAGGGTCATAGTGTCTGATCTTTCTTATATGTTGGCTGAATCCAGTTCTATTTTATTAAAGATACTTGCTTCAGCGTTCATAAGAGATACCAGTTTGTAGTTTCTTAACAATGCCTGTTTCTGGTATCAGGTTAATGTTAGATTCATAGGATGAGATGGGAAATGTTACTTCCAATGAAAAGAGTTTGTGAAGAGGGGCGCCTTTGTGGCTCAGTAGGTTAAGCGTCTGCCTTCAACTCAGGTCATGATCCCGGGGTCCTGGGGTTGAGCCCCACATTGGGCTCCTGCTCAGTGAAGAGCCTGCTTCTGCCCCCACAGATCGTGTTCACGCACATGTGTGCTCTCACTTGCTCTCTTTCGCTCATGTCCACTTGCTCTCTATCTCAAATAAGTAAAATCCTTAAAAAATTAAAAAAATAAAATGTTGGGTAGAATCCATCATTGAAGTTGTCTTAGTCTTGGCTGTGTGTGTGTGTGTGTGTGTGTGTAAATTTTTTCTGTTACTAATTCAGTATCGTTACTTCTTATAGGTCTATTCAGATTTTCTCTTTCTTTCTGAATCAGTTTTGGTAATGTATGTCTTTCTATGGGAAACATTTGTTTCATTGAGGTTATCCAGTTTGTTGGTGTGCAGTGGTTCATACTATTGCTTCATAATCTTGTCAGTTTGGTGGTAGTGTCCTTTCTTCCATTCCTGATTTTAGGAATTGGAGTCTTGAGTGATGTGGGTCTCTTGTCTCTTTCTTTCCTTTTTTTTTTTTTTTTTTTTTAAAGATTTTATTTATTTATTCGACAGAGATAGAGACAGCCAGAGAGAGAGGGAACACAAGCAGGGGTAGTGGGAGAGGAAGAAGCAGGCTCATAGCTGAAGAGCCTGATGTGGGGCTCGATCCCAGAACGCCGGGATCACGCCCTGAGCCGAAGGCAGACGCTTAACCGCTGTGCCACCCAGGCGCCCCTCTTTTCTCTTTCTTGATCAACCTGGCTGAAAGGCTGTCAGGCTTGTTAGTCTTTTCAAAGAACCAGCTTTTGGTTTTGATGGACTTCTCTATTTTTCTATTTCCTCTTTTATTTATTTCCACTCTGATCTTTGTTATTTCTTTCCTTCTGCTTGCTTGGGGTTTAGTTTTCTTTACCTTTTTTAGTTTCTTTCTTTTTTTTTTTAAGAGGTGGGGAGGGGCAGAGGGAGAACGAGAGAGAATCCCAAGCAGGCTCCACGCCCAGCACAGAGCCCGACATGGGGCTTGATCCCACAACCCTGAGATTGTGACCTGAGTGGAAATCAAGAGTCGGATGCTTAACAGACTGAGGCACCCAGGCGCCCCTCCTTTTTTTAGTTTCTTAAACGTGGAAGGTTAAGTTATTTTTCTTTTTTACAGTTCTAAATTTACCTCTAAGCACAGCTCTTTCACATCCTGTAAGGTTTAGTGTTTTTGTTTTCATTCATCTCAAAATATTTTCTAATTTCCCTTGTAATTCTTATGGGTTTTTTGTTTTAAAATATTTCATTTTTAAGTCATCTCTGCACCCAGTGTGGGACTTGAACCCAGAACCCCGAGATTAAGAGTCTCACGCTCCACGCACTGAGCCAGCCCTGCACCCTGTAATTCTTACTTTTATTTATTTTTTCCCTAAGATTTTATTTACTTATTTGACACAGAGAGAGAAAGCACAGGCAGGGGGAGTAGCAGACAGAGGGAGAGGGAGAAGCAGGCTCCCTGACTGAGCCACCCAGGCACCCCTAATTCTTACTTTTAATTCATTGGTTACTTAGGAATATATTTTCACATAGTTGTGAATTTTCTAAATCTGTTACTGATTTCTAATTCCACTCCCATGTGGTTGGAGAATATATCTCATATGATTTCAATTCTTTTACATTTGTTGAGACTTAACTTAATGGCCTAACATATGGTTTATCCTGGAGAGTGTTAAATGTGCCCTAAGGGTATGGATTCTGGTGGTGTTCGACAGAGTTCTGTCTATAGATGCGTGTGAGGTCTAGTCGGTTTATAGAATTGCTCAAGTGCTCTGTTCCCTTGTTGATCTTCTGTCTAGTCCTATTTTCGAAAGTAGCGTATTGCCCCCAGTTATTATTGGTGAACTGTCAGTTTCTCCTTTTATTTCTGTTGCTTTTTGCCTTGTGTCTTTTGAGGTTCTGTTGTTAGGTTCATATGTATTTGTACTTCTTGTATCTTCTTGAATGATTGAACCGTTTATCAGTATAAGACGTCCTTGTTTGTCTCCGGTAGCTTTTGTCTTAAAGTGTGTTCTGTTTGCCTTTAGAGTAGTCCTTCCAGTTCTCTTCGGTCCAGTTTATACATAGCATCTGCTGTCTGTCTTTCTCTTTTCTTTTCTCTTTTCTTTTCTTTTCTTTTCTTTTCTTTTCTTTTCTTTTCTTTTCTTTTCTTTTCTTCGTGCTTGCAGGGGGTGGGGAGGGGCAGAGAGAGAGAGAGAATCTCATGCAGGCTTCACACCCAGCACAGAGTCGAACATGGGGCTTGATCTCGTGTCCCTGAGATCATGATCTGAGCTGAAATCAAGAGTCAGACGCGTAAGGGACTGAGCCCCCCAGGCACCCTATGTTTGTTACCTTTGTGTGTCACTATATAGAGATTCGTTAGTTTATAAGTGCTACGTTGTATTTCGTGGAGTGGTTCTGCCATAGTTTAACAAATCCCTCTTGGGGACATTTACAAATGTCCAGTCTTGTTTGTTTGCTGTAATCAGTCACTCTGCTGCAGACATCCTTGTGTCCAGGTCATAGTGTGAACGTTTCTGTGGGATAAATCCCTGAAGAGCGAGCACTGTGGTGGCAGCTGTCACTGTTTGGTGCACGCATGTCTCACTGTCTCCTGCCGCGGGCTCGGTCCTGCAGCCCCTGCAGATTAAGTCAGTGGTGGCGCCGGAGCATGTGAAGGGCTACATCTACGTGGAGGCCTACAAGCAGACGCATGTGAAGCAGGCCATCGAGGGTGTGGGCAACCTGCGGCTTGGCTACTGGAACCAGCAGATGGTGCCCATCAAGGAGATGACAGATGTGCTCAAAGTCGTGAAGGAGGTGGCCAACCTGAAGCCAAAATCCTGGGTCCGCCTGAAGAGGGGCATCTATAAGGACGACATTGCCCAGGTGATAGGGCTGGGGGTGGGGCAGGGTAGCTGAGGGGCCAGGGCTTGCGGTTACATTCCTGCTCCCCTGTTCAGTCCCCTCCCTTTTCCTTGAAATGGATGACCGTCTTCTGTGTGTGTTCAAAGCACGATGAGTAAGATCTGAAGGAGGTGAGGGAGGGAGCCTTGTGGGGTATTTGGGCAAGAGTGTCGTGGCAGTAGGAACAGCACGTATAGGGCCGCCCTGGCTGAAGCAGAAGGTGCGAGCGGCGGGAGATGGGCTCAGGGAGGGGACTGCGCCTGTGGCCATCATAGGGCTTTGGCTTCTACTAGAGGTAGAGGGACACAGCGGGACTTGGACTTTAATAGGATTACTCTGGTAGCTTCATTGAGAATAGACTCTTGGTTCTCACGTTCTCAGGCAGGGGCAATATTGCCTGCAGGGGACCTTTCTCGGTTGTGTCAGCTGAGGAGGGAGTTGCTGTAGCATCTAGTGTTAGAAGCCAGGGTTGCTGCTAACGTCCTACAGTGTAGGGGACAGCCCCCCACAACAAAGAATTACCTGGCTGTCAAACCCTGGGCTGGACTGGATTGGGCCACAGGAGGACAGAGACCAGTGAGGAGACCACTGCCCATAGTCCTGGTGGCAGGTGATGGGACAGGCCCAGGGTTGCAGTAGGGAGGAGGGGGAAGAGGTCAGAGTTTCTGAAGGCAGAGCTGACAGGAGTTGCTCGCCCCTGGGAGATGGACGGAAGAGGAAGAGGGAGTCCAGAACGACTCCCAGGCTGTGTCAGAGCAGAAGGAATGATGGAGTGGGAGACAACTGGGCGAGGAGCAGGCTTGGGGGCCACCAGGGGGTTCGTTGTGGCTGTACTCGGTTTGAGGGGCCTTTCAGACATCCGAGTAGAGGTGTCAAGCAGCCGGTGGGTGTTGTGCTTCAGAGTTGAGGGGAGACAGGTTAGAATGTGGGGTGTGATTTCTTCACCGTCACCCCCTGTCCTGCCCTTCCTGTGTCTAGGGTCGGGGCGGGAAGGCCAGGGCCCTCCTTACCACACCCCTCTCCTCAGGTGGATTATGTGGAGCCCAGCCAAAACACCATCTCCTTGAAGATGATCCCCCGCATTGACTACGACCGCATCAAGGCCCGCATGAGCTTGGTACCGGGGGACGCCCTGCGGCTCACGGGTGGGGAGGATGCGTCTGATCCTTGCCGGTGGCCGAGCCCTCCTCCTTCTCCCTTCCCACCCACGCCCCCTTGCCTCCACAGAAAGACTGGTTTGCCAAAAGGAAGAAGTTTAAGCGGCCTCCGCAGAGGCTGTTCGACGCCGAGAAAATCAGGTGAGTGTCCTTGGGGCCTGGCTTGGCAGGTCCTCTGAGCTGTGATGCAGAGTGTGCCTCCGCAGGCCCCCTGCAGGAATGGGCCCCCTGACCCATTTTACTTTGGGAATGGTCAGCTTGGCGACATTGCCTCAGCCAAGTTATCGAACATCCCTGGGCCTCTGGCTCCTCTGCCATAACCATCAACAGTGATGCCCCTGCCTCCTGGGATTGTCGTGAGAATCAGATGAATTAATGCGCATGTGTACCCAGAAATAGCACGTGGCCCCAGTATCATGTACTGAAGTGGGATCTCTCGGCACGTCAGGCTTTGTGAGGTCTCTTTCCCTGACCTCCTGATGCCTGGACAGAGGACATGGAGCTACAGAGCCCTTCCCCATCGGGGTGTGTCCCTCGCCCTCCCCAGCTGGAGAGAGCTTTGGAGCAGCCCAGTGACCCCAGTGTTCCAGGGCTGTGAGAGGGCTCCTGATGGGGAGGGCAGGAGGGGAGGAGATGGAGGAACGAGGACCTGGTCCTATTCTGGAACCCTTTGTGAGCCACCAGATGGATTGTCATTCCTTTAAAGGAGGATCGTAGAATGCCTTTTGACGTGTACCCCAGGACTTGAATAATACTTCTTATGCTCAAATTGGACCCACTCCCCCTCCCCGCCCCCCGCTGTCCACCTGACTGGACCTCCTTTTGCTGAGTGCCCTGACCCGGCCCACAGAGCTCGCTCGGGCCTCCACCAAACTCAGCACGCCAACAAGAAGAGGATTGAGCACGTGGCAGGAGGAGCTCGGCCTGCTCCCCCACACTTCCTTTCTGGGAGTGGGGGAGGCTTTCCCTCCTCGCTCTTTAAGCGGGGGCCGGAACTGAGTGTCCCCCACCCCACGTACAGGGCCAGGAGAGTTAGGGCACAGGCTTGGGAGTCCCATCTCCCGAATTCGAATCTGGACTCAGACCACCCTAGCTGTGAGGTGTGCCCTGTGCGAGCCTCACTCCCTCATTTCCCTGGGAAATGTGGCTCATGTGAGTGATGTCAGAGGCTTTAGGGAGGAGTCTGTGAGGTGCGTGGCCAGGCCTGGCGCAGGCTGAGTGCTCCATGCGTGTTACCCGTTGGCGCGGTCCAATACTGTGTCCCGCTAGTCTTCACCGAGGGCCTCCGCTGTGCAAGCTGCTGCTCTAGGGGAAATAGCAGTGAATGGAAAACATTAGACGTCCGCCCTTCGGGAGCTGCCATTCTGGTTAGGGAGATGCACCAAACAGTAGCTCATGAGAGAGTCAGGTGCACTGTGCTGAGCAGTCAAGCAGGGAGAGTGGGCAGTGGGGTGCAGGGAGCAGCCTTGGGGCTTGTGACAGGTCACTCAGCGAGGAGGGCATGCGATGGGAGGGGATGGGGCAGCCACCCTGGGATCCTCTTCCCCCTCCGCCAGCAGAGGAGCTTGAGGGTCAGCAAGATTCTCTTCTTTTTTTTAAAGATTTTATTTATTTATTTGACACAGAGACAGCCAGTGAGAGAGAGACAAACAGGGGGAGTGGGAGAGGAAGAAGCAGGCACCCAGCAGAGAAGCCTGATGTGGGGCTCGATCCCAGAATGCCAGGATCACGCCCTGAGCTGAAGGCAGACGCTTAACGACTGAGCCACCCAGGCGCCCCAGCAAGATTCTCTTCTTAATTCCCCTCTTAATCTTCTCTCTCCCACAAAATCCCAGGTCTCTGGGCGGCGATGTTGCCTCTGATGGTGACTTCCTCATCTTCGAGGGGAACCGTTACAGCCGGAAGGGCTTTCTGTTCAAGAGCTTTGCCATGTCTGCTGTGGTGAGGGTCCCGGAGCGTGTCTTGCTTACCATGTGGGGGAGCAGGGAGGCCTGGCTTTCTCTCCCTCCTTCAGTCCAGGCCCCAGAGCAGTGGGTGGTCTGGGTCTGTCCTGGGTAATCTTCCAAGTCAGGAGTGTAGGAGCATCCCTAGGGAAATAAATCTCACCATCTCTGTATCCTGCTCAGCTGGGCTGTGACACTGACCTTTGTCTACTTCCTCCTCTTCCCCTTGTCTCTTGGGGTCCAGATCACGGAGGGTGTGAAGCCCACACTGTCTGAACTGGAGAAGTTTGAGGACCAGCCGGAGGGCATTGACCTTGAGGTGGTGACTGAGAGCACAGGTATTTGGCCCCTTCGGTAACTCAGGCCAAGGAGGAGGGGCGGCTCATGGCGGGCAGCCCCGAGTCAGCCGTGCATCTGTCCCTGCAGGGAAGGAGCGGGAGCACAACTTCCAGCCCGGGGACAATGTGGAGGTGTGTGAGGGAGAGCTCATCAATCTGCAGGGCAAGATCCTCAGCGTGGACGGCAACAAGATCACCATCATGCCCAAGCACGAGGACCTCAAGGTGGGTGCCAGACCGCCCATACGTAAGTATGTAATAGGTATGTAATCGTGGCGTAAGCTAAGGTGGCTGCCTGGTTTGAGTTTGGTTTAAGGGCGCGTATGTCTGTGTCTGTGTGTCTGTGTGTCCGTCTGAGGGTTTGTCCAGGCTAGCATGGTGTGTCTGGGGTGAGGCTTTTTCCGGCTAGGCCTGAGGAAGTATCTAGTCTCTGTCCTATGTTTTGGGGACAGGCTTTCTGTGTGTGGAGTAAAGGGGTGTCCAGGCTGATATCCCGAGTCTGAGGTGAGCTGTCTCTGGGGCAGTCTGAGGGTGGGCCAGGCGGCCTTCAGGAGTCTGTGGTCGGGTGCTGTGAGCTTGGTGTGGGTCTTGGCAAGGTCTTTTCTGAGAATGTGAGTGGCTTCTGGAGAGGGGGAGGCAGGCGGGATGTGGTAGCTTCCCTTCCCTGGCTCAGCATCCCCACACCCGATCCCTAGGACATGCTAGAGTTCCCGGCCCAGGAACTTCGGAAATACTTTAAAATGGGGGACCACGTGAAGGTGATTGCTGGCCGATTTGAGGGTGACACAGGCCTCATTGTGCGAGTGGAGGAGAACTTTGTCATCCTCTTCTCTGACCTCACCATGCATGAGGTAGGTGGGGAGGGAGGAGTGGCATGGAATGTGCCAGGATGAGACCCAGACTGAGGAGCCGCTTGGACCCTGCTTCACCCCTTTCCCATGTCCCGCAGCTGAAGGTGCTCCCCCGGGACCTGCAGCTCTGCTCAGAGACGGCATCGGGCGTGGATGTGGGGGGCCAGCACGAGTGGGGGGAGCTGGTGCAGCTGGACCCCCAGACCGTGGGTGTCATCGTGCGACTGGAGCGGGAGACCTTCCAGGTGTGTGTGTTGCACTCAGTGGCGGGGCTTCCTTGTAGGTTCTTCCTCTCCCTCGAACTCCTCATCGTGGGAGGTGGTGGAGCCTGGTGGCCAAGAGTGCAGACTGCTCTAGGCGGCGGATCCGGCTCTGTCAGCCGGGGTTGACTGTGTGCTGTTGGGCAAGTGGCACGTCATTTACCTTCTCCATGCGTGTTTCATAGCCTGTAAAATGGAGATCATGGTAGCATGTACTTCATTTATTGTGACTGAGGCCCTGAGATCAAACATGTAAACGCAGGTGCTTACTCAAGGGCTGGGGGCTGCAGGTGCCCTCCTCCCCTCCATCTATATCCTGTGGACGTGGGAGTCAGGGCCTAATGCTTAGGACCCTGGACTCTGGATTCTTATCACTCTCTTGTTCCATGCTGTGTGACCTGGATCTAGTGACATGCCCTCTCTGGGCCTGAGATTCCCCCCTGTGTAAAATGGGAATCATGACAGCAAGTTTTGAGGCCTCAGTGAAATCTCGTGCGAAGAATTTGTAGGGGGCCTGGCACACAGTGATGGGTAAACATGTTAACATCTACTCCTCCACCCATTTCTCAGGTCCCTGATGCTCAGTCGGGATGGATTCTCCTCCTGAAAGGTGTTTTGGAATGATTGGGAACATTTTTGTTTGACCCAGTGCCTGGGCAGGGGTGCCCTAAGACTGCCAGGGGATCTAGACTTCTGCAGAGCTTGGAACAGTCTCCCACAAGGAAGGATCATCCCACCTTAGGGAAGCCCTACTCCACGTCACCCCTTTCTACTCTCATGGCTCAACATCCCCCTCCTCGGTCCGTAGGTGCTGAACATGTATGGGAAGGTGGTGACCGTCAGGCACCAGGCTGTGACCCGGAAGAAGGACAACCGCTTTGCCGTGGCCCTGGACTCGGAACAGAATAACATCCATGTGAAGGACATCGTCAAAGTCATTGATGGCCCCCACTCAGTGAGTATAAGCTCCTGCCCTTCGGCCCCGCCTGCAACTGCTGGGGTGGGGCCCGGCCCCAAGAGTGACCATCCTTTCCCCATCCAGGGCCGGGAGGGCGAAATTCGCCATCTCTTCCGCAGCTTCGCCTTCCTGCACTGCAAGAAACTGGTGGAGAACGGGGGCATGTTTGTGTGCAAGACCCGCCACCTGGTCCTGGCAGGGGGCTCCAAGGTGAGGCGGGTGCAGTGGCACCCTGGCTCTTGGGTTCCTGGCCTTCCCTGGTGCCAGCAGTGATGAGAATGGGCTTGTGGGGGATGAGGAGGGCACAAGTCAGGCTCTGGTCCTTGGCAGAGTTTACTGGGATTCCAAGCTTTTTATCAAATCGTTCATCCGTTTGGGTTTTTTTTTTTGAGCACCTGTCAGGTGCCTGACACTGGAGATACAACAGTGACTAAGACAAATGTCTCTCCCCTTCTAGAGCTGCTAGCCCGGAGACGAACAGATCAATAAATACAGACGTTGTACAGCGTGAGGCGATGACAGGAGTAGAACAGGATAGGGAGAGAGAATCATGGGGGGCTGCTGCTTTAGCTGGAGAAGGTTCAGGAAAGGCCTCCTTGAGGTGACACCTGAGCAGACACCTGAACGGAGGGACCCAGAGCTGTGTGACTGTCCCTGGGGAGCAGCAGATGCAGATGAGGTGCGATGTGTGGGAAAGCTGTACAGAACCAGGTATCAGAAAGGAAATCAGGCCCTGGCTTTGGGGAGATGGGACCAGGAGCTGGTCCTCAGGGCCCTGTGCATGGGGTGAGGAATTCTCCTGACTTGCAGTCTTTATATCACCAGGGCCAGAAAGTCCTGGCCAGGGGAGGACCGGGCCTCTTGATTGACAGGCGTATGGTGGCATAGAGGCAGCAGTTTCCCCAAAGGGAAATGGAGGCATCGTCATTAGGAGGAGGCAGAGATGGCCGCCAAGCCAGTTCAAGCAGGAACTGTTCCCAAATGGAGGCAGGCAGTGGCATGGGGGCCGGGAGCCTGTCCCCCAGGCCCCTGCCTGCTGGTTCACTTCTCATCCCTTCCCTAGCCCCGAGATGTGACCAACTTCACAGTGGGTGGCTTTGCCCCTATGAGCCCCCGGATCAGCAGTCCCATGCACCCCAGCGCTGGAGGTGAGGGGGAGTTGGGCAGGGATGTGTCTCGGGGCTAGGGGTGGGTTTTTCAGCCCACACTCTCTGGGTTTCTGCTCCGCTGGCCTGGCCATGGTGGAGTTCACAGCTCACAGAGACTAGGACCCTCCCCCACCACGGCCCCCAGTGGCGGGCCAGGGTAGTCACAGCGGTGCCGGGGCTGTGATGGGGGGCCCCCGGAGGGAACTCCTTAAACCGGAGGGTGTGCATTGGAGGAGTCAAGCGGGTGGAGAGGCACCTTGAGGGCGGTCTGTGGACGCAGCATGTGAGGGGAGGACATGGCCTTGGCGCCTGGTGACGTTCTCTTTCCTCCCCAGGTCAGCGCGGTGGCTTTGGCAGCCCCGGCGGAGGCGGAGGCATGAGCAGGGGCCGGGGGCGGAGAGACAACGAGCTCATCGGCCAGACTGTGCGCATCTCCCAAGGGCCCTACAAAGGTGACCTTGAGGGCCGTGTTGGAGGCCTGGGAAGGGGCATGGTGGAGCCCCCCCCCCCAGCTTGACCCCCGTCTCCTCAACAGGCTACATCGGTGTGGTGAAGGACGCCACCGAGTCCACGGCCCGTGTGGAGCTGCACTCCACCTGCCAGACCATCTCTGTGGACCGTCAGCGGCTCACGACGGTGTACGGGCCGGGGCAGGGCAGGGCCAGGAGGGGGGTTGTTAGGTGAGAGGGCCCTACTCACCCCACTAGTTTTCTGTGTCCGCAGGGGCTCACGGCGCCCGGGAGGCATGACCTCAACCTACGGGCGGACGCCCATGTACGGCTCCCAGACGCCCATGTATGGCTCTGGCTCCCGCACACCCATGTATGGCTCTCAGACCCCTCTCCAGGATGGTGAGCGTGCCCCGGGCCCAGGAGGAGGGATGACATGGCGGGGCCTGGAGACGGGGCAGAGCGAACAAACATCTCTCCCACTGTCCCATTTCAGGCAGCCGCACCCCGCATTACGGTTCACAGACACCCCTGCATGACGGCAGCCGCACTCCTGCTCAGAGTGGGGCCTGGGACCCCAACAATCCCAACACGCCATCCCGGTGAGGATCAAGGGTGGGGGGCAGGGTTCCCTGAGCCCGTGTGTGTGAGTGGTTATGCTGGGTGTCTGCGGGATGGAGGGGTCTCTGTGGCCCTCCCTGAATTCTCTGCTCCCAGCCCCGGGCTGCTCATGTGCGAAGGGGTGGGTGGGCCTGGGGCTGGCAATGGGATAGTCTCCAGTCCCCCCCAGAGTAGCATGCTGTGGTGAAGACCTGGGCTGGGAGACAGATTTGTGTGCTCTAGGTCACGTGACCAGCTGTGTGACCTTGGGCAGGCAGCCTTGTCTGCCTCCCAGTCTCCTCAGCTGTGAAATGGAGGCCCTGGATGGGGCTTTTGTGAGGTGTTCAGTGCCCTGTTGGAAGCATTTGCTACAATCGTTGCGATTACCACAGTCATTCTCAACAGACCTCTCTCCAACAGGGCGGAGGAAGAATACGAGTATGCCTTCGACGACGAGCCCACCCCGTCCCCACAGGCCTATGGGGGCACCCCCAATCCCCAAACACCTGGCTATCCCGACCCCTCATCCCCACAGGTCAACCCTCAGTATAACCCACAGACGCCAGGGACGCCAGCCATGTGAGTCCAGTGGGGCTAACCCAAATCAAACCTCTCCCAGACCCTCTCCGCTGCCATTACCTTATTCTCTTCAGCTCCATCCCCAGCAAATGCCCCCTTCTGTCTTTGACTCTCCAGGTACAACACAGACCAGTTCTCCCCCTATGCCGCCCCCTCCCCTCAAGGCTCCTACCAGCCCAGCCCCAGCCCACAGAGCTACCACCAGGTGGCGCCAAGCCCAGCAGGCTACCAGAACACCCACTCTCCAGCCAGCTACCACCCTACACCCTCACCCATGGCCTATCAGGTATCGGTGAGCTTCCTGCCCTTAAGGGTGATGGCCTAGGGGGCACCAGGGTGGCCATTCCGTTAAGCGTCTGACTCTTGGTTTTGGCTCAGGTCGGGATCTCAGGGTCTTGAGATTGAGCTGTGTGTCGGGCTCGGAGCTCAGCGAGAAGTCTGCTAAAGCTTCTCTCTCCCTCTCCCTCTGACCCTCCCTGGACTCGCACGCTCACTCTCTCTTGCTCTTTCTCTCTCTAAAATAAGCAAATCTTTAAAAAAAAAAAAAAGGGGGGGGACCAGGATGGGCCTTGGGTCTATGGGGACAGCCAAGCTAGAGGACCTATTTCCAAAACGCTGTCCCCTTTTCACCCCCAGGCCAGCCCAAGCCCAAGCCCTGTTGGCTACAGTCCGATGACGCCTGGAGCCCCCTCCCCTGGTGGCTACAACCCACACACACCAGGCTCAGGCATTGAGCAGAACTCCAGCGACTGGGTAACCACTGACATCCAGGTGAAGGTGCGGGACACCTACCTGGATACGCAGGTGGTGGGGCAGACAGGAGTCATCCGCAGTGTCACAGTAAGTGGGGCCCAGGTTGGTTGGTGGGCAGGTATCCTCTCCTTTGGGGTCCCCAATCTCTGTGGCTACTGGGTTTTTCTTTTTTACCACCTAACCACGTTTTCCAGTACCCGTTGATAGCTGGAATAGCAGGTGTGGAAGGGCTGGCCTGCAGGCCCCACAGGGCAGGGGTTTCTCCCTGTTGCGTGCATGGCTGGTGCCCTCTCGGCCTGGAACAGTGACTGGCACCCAGGAGCTAGATTACACTTTAACATAGTCCTCTGAGACCAGTCCTCTGGACTGAGCGCTCCTCTCTGTCTGGCTTCAGTTTAGTGCCAGGCACCCCTACCCCTAGCGCTCCCCCCTGCTCCAGGATCACTGGCCTTTCCATTCCTCACCGTCACCAAATTTCCTGCAGCCTCGGGGCCTTTGCTCATCACTTTCCTTTGTCTAGGACTCTCTTCCTTCCATCATTTTTCTAGTAAACTGCTACTCGTCCTTCAGGGAAGCCTTTGAGCTATCTCAGATCTGTCTCTTAGAAGTCTGTGTAATTTTTTCCATGTTACCTACCTGCTGCCTAAAAGCTTAAAGCTTACTTAGGGGGTGATTCTTTGGTTACTAAGCCTGTATTTCATTTCTAAGTAGCTGTAGTTTCTAGATGAGGAACCAACAGTGTGTTGGCCTTCCAGTAAATATTACTTGAATTAATTAAACACCAGAGACCAAGACAGCTCCAGGCCCTGCCCTTAACATAGCTCCCATTCTAGTTGGGGAGGCAGACATGTCCCCAAAGAGGGAGAGCCTGAGTGACCAGAGCTGGGATACAGGAAGCCCCGAGAGCAAGGGAAGCTATGGGAACCTAGAGGAGGCACCCTTACTCAACTTTGGAGGGGTTCGGGAGGTGCTTCCTGGAGAAGGAGGCGTCTGCACTGAGACTTGATGGACGAATAGGAGTAAGCCAAGAGAAATGACTGGGGAGGGGGTTAAATGTGTTCCAGAAAGAGGGGACTTGGAAAGGCCTAGAGGTGAGGGAAAACCTGGCACATCTGGGGAGTTGGAGTGTATTCATTATGGCTGGAACATAGAAAGCCTAGGGGGAAGGTGAGTGACAAGGCCAGAGAAGTGACTGGGCCAGGTCCTGTGGCAGCCTGGAGACCTTGGACTGTGTCCTGAGGAATCTAAGCAGGCAGGGCAGTGGTGGGATCGGGCCTGTGGTTTATTAATTCACCTTATTTCTCTAGCAGGGATGGATTTGATGGGTGAGACTGGGGGCTCAGAGCCCAGGGGGAGGTCAGGCTGCCTTATAAGGCTGTGAGGAAAAGAGTAGGGAGGGAGGTGGCAGAGACCCTCAGAAGGCCAAATGAACACACCTCAGAGCTAGAGGTTATCGGTGAAAGAGCTGACTAACATGAGGTCGGAGCTCCAGCCAGGGACTAGGAACTGTGAGGATATCCCTAAGACACAGGCGGGCCCAGGAGGGGAAAGATGAGGCCCACTCGGGACATGAAGAGTCGGGTGCCTGAGAAGCAGTCTCTTTGGGCCCAAGTTTGCTTCATTTTGGTGCTTCCCATGATCTGGGATCAGCCCACACACACTACAGGCCCAGGAACCAGGCCCAACTTTTGGCCTTTGCTGCCCTTGTGTCACCTTGGGAAAGCGACTCGTTCGAATGAGTCCTGAGCCCACGGCCCCCGAGTGTGGGCAGCAGTCCTACGCTGGAAACAGGCCAGACTGACCAGGCTGTCCCTACCCACAGGGAGGCATGTGCTCCGTATACCTAAAGGACAGTGAGAAGGTGGTCAGCATCTCCAGTGAGCACCTGGAGCCCATCACCCCCACCAAGAACAACAAGGTAAGGGAGGCCAGGGGGACGTGGGGGCCTTGGGCTGCTGACACGGACCCTGACCCCGTGTCCCCCCTCCCAGGTGAAGGTGATCCTGGGTGAGGATCGGGAAGCCACGGGGGTCCTATTGAGCATCGATGGGGAGGACGGCATCGTCCGCATGGACCTTGATGAGCAGCTCAAGATCCTCAACCTCCGCTTCCTGGGGAAGCTTCTAGAGGCCTGAGGAACACAGGGCGGGCGGACTTCCGCAGATACCTGGCAGATGTAGAGTGTCCTTCCTTCCCAGGCCCTTGGCTCCGACACAGGGCCTGAGGCCTGGACCAGGGCTAATCTGGTTGTTCAGGATTTCCTTTATTTTCCTTTCTGGGTTCCTGTCTCCCTCACTGATGTTCATGGGAATCAGAATAGAGTCTGGGGGAGGGTCCCCACCTTCTGTACCCTCCCTTCCCCAGCTTGCTTTTGTGTTATGGTCTTTCAATAAAAAGCTGTTTGGTCAAAAGTGGTGCTTGTGTTTTGTAAGTGGGGTCATTTGCAGACCCTACTTACTTCCTGGGAAATAACTAGATGGTACCTAATAAGCCTCAGTTTCCCTATCTAGAAAATGACACTGCCTACACCAGAGGGCTTTTCAAGATTGAATGTATGAGAAAACACTGGAAAGAGATTATTAGAATAGCGCCTGCCTGTGATTGAAGTTACATCCCATTCACGCTTATAACAAGTGAAAATCTGTAAACCCCCAGGAAAACCTAAATTCTCCCTACGGTGCAGGATACCGCAGTTGATGGTCCCCTCCCTGGAGCCCACATAGCAGTGACACCAGAATTGCTGTGGCTTGTCTGATGGCTTGGGGGTGGAGATGGAGAGCAAGGTAGAGAATGGGGCTTAGTACCTTGACCTTCCTTCACCTTCCTTATTTGACAATCAAATGTCTTTTTTTTAAATAAATGCAATATAAAACCTATTATAAAATATTTAAGGTGTTCAAAAAAGATATAACGACATCCGGAACACCCACGTCCCCACCACCCAGTTCAGGAAACAACAGTATGTAGCAGACAGGATTCACTTTAAGCAGCAGCCCCAGTCCATTCCCCTCCAGAGGTGACCAGAAGACTGACCTTGGTATTTATCTCTAAATGTCACATGGTTGTTTTCCATGTTTTGAAAGTTTACATAAGCAGTATCAGATTTTCTTTCGTCTTAAAATAAGGAGGGAGATTGTTCGTGGCTACCTGTAGCCCCTTATTTATTGGTGTCCGTCTCGATAACGCCCGATCTCGGAGAGCCAGCCGCCGCTCCTTTGACTGAGCCCTCAGTTGAAATGGCTGGCTTTGCAGACCCTTCCTTAGAAGCTCATGGGAGGAGGAGCCAGAGGGCTCTGAGGACAGGAGAGAAGGCTGATTCGGCCTCCAGGCTCCACGTGGGGGAAAGAGTTTGGGAGGGCTGGCTTTACAGTCCGCTTCCTGGACGGACCCCTTTGGGCGAGACCAACTAGCTCGCGGTTTTTCTCTTTAAGGACACCATCCGCAGCCGCAGGGTTCCCACGCGGCGGCCTCAGCCCTACCCCCGGGCACTGCGTGTGCCGCCCCGTGGGGTGCAGGGGCGGGGGAGAGCCCCACAGCCCGAGCGAGGCGTGAGACCGGCGCACTTCAACCAGCTCGGCGCGCCGCCCGGGGCTAGCACGCCTGCCGTTCTCCGCCCGGAGCCCTTTGTCTCTCTCCGGCTCCCGTCCGCCCACCCCACCCCTTCGCCCCCATTGGCCAGGGCTCGGGCCCGGGCCCCGAGAGGAGGGGGCGAGTGGGCGGGGCCGCGTGGCGTCAGCGCAAGATGGCGGCCTCGGCGGCGCTGTTCCTCCGCTTGGGGAGCGAGCTCCGGCTAGGCGCGCGGGGGCTGTGCGCGAGGCTGGCGACGCCGCCCCCCCGGACCCCGGACCAGGTGAGCCGGACTGGGGTGGCCCCGAGTGCGGGGGCCCCTTCCTGGAGTTCCGGGAGGGCCGCCGCCGCGCCGGGGTTCTGGGACGCAGCACCTCGGGGTGCTGAATGGAACGACGCCCGCGTTTCGGGGAGCTTCCCTGCCTCCCGGGGTGGGCAACGCTTGTGCCCCCGAGCTAGATGCTGGGGGCTGAAGTGCGTCCTCTGAACGCCACTTCCTCTGGACCCCACGTGGGGGCCGGGGCAAGGGAGGTCACCTGTGTCCCGTCTTAGTGACCTCTCAGGTAATACTTGAGGGGGAGGGCCCGGGATGCTGGGGTCCCATTCTGGCCTTGGGGGTACTTTCTCTGCGGTGGTGGCGGTGATGATGAGGTAGATGTCCGGGCTTTTGATTCAACCTGCCTCCACGTTGACAGCCATTCTGACCTCGCTTCGTGCCCTTACTTCCCCAGACAAGCGATTGCTCTATCCAGGTTCCCATCCCTTTCCCTCTATACCCCACTACTCTGAGCCCCGGGCATCCGGATGCCTTATCTACCCGTCCAGTCCCCTTTTGTGCTCTCCATTGCCTTGCTCCCGGCATCCCAGTGTCCAGCCAGGCTCCCTGATTTCATTTCCCTGCCCTACAGGATCCTTGGTACCCGGCCTATCAACTCTTGAACCCCTGGGATCCTGGGTCCGGACAGTCTACTTTTTGACTATTCTAAGAGACCCAGTCTCCTGGTTGCCCCTCCAGAGACACAACACCCTGAGGCTATGTGGGTGTCTGCTTCCTGGCTCCCGACTTTGATCCTTCTGCCAGCATACCAGAATCATCCTGACCTTTCTCACCTCTCTTTCGGCTAACCTACCTCCTCTCAATTGCAGGCTACTGAAATTGGGAGCCGCACGGGCACCAAGGCCCAGGCTCAGGGGCCACAGCAGCAGCGGGGCACAGAGGGTCCCAGCTACGCCAAAAAAGTCGCACTCTGGCTTGCTGGGCTGCTGGGTGCCGGTGGGACTGTGAGCGTCATCTATATCTTCGGTGAGAGACACATGCCTTTTTCCCAATTTTGTTCCCTTGGCCCTCTCTTCTGCAGAACCTGCCCCCTGTTCCCCCTAAGGGTTTGGTCCATCTTCATTGCTGGCTCCTCCCTCAGTAAGGCAGCCAACTAGAACATCTACCTTGGAACTGGGAGACCTTTCTTTTTCCTCTACCCACTTTGCTCAAGGTTCCACTCTTAGTTGGTTCTGCACTAGGATCCAGAGAGTCATTTGGAAGAGGGAAAGAATGGGATGGAGAGGCCTGGACCAGCCTCCTAAGTTGCCTCTTCCTGCAGCACCCAAAACTCCAACCCTCCCCCTCATCCCTTCCTCCTTCAGAGACTGAGGAGACCCTGCCCCTGTCCCTCTTCTTTGGGAAACCCAGGATCCTGACTACCAGCTCCCTCCTCTCTTGATCTTAGGAGACCATCCCTTTTCCTGCTTCCCTCATCCCCAGGAATCTAGGCCCCCTGCCCTCTTCCTTCCTCAAGACCAGACCCCAATTTCTCTCACTCTTCCCTGTCTCCGTTACAGGAAACAACTCTGTGGATGAAACTGGTGCCAAGGTGAGGGGGAGAGAGACCCAGAGGCTTTGCCAGGGGTCCCATCCTGTGGGTCCTTTCCTCTTTGGTCTGCTGAGGCTCATTTCTGGTCTTGGGTGAGCCTTTCTTTCCCAGGGACCTTTGCCTACTCCTCTCGAAGATTCCTTTTTTGGGTGTAATGGGGTTCTGCTTCTGCCGTCCCAAACCCTATATTTTTGTCTCCACCTTCCAGATTCCCGATGAATTCGACAATGGTGAGTAAAAACAAGCACAGATTCTGAGGTCCCCCAAACCTCCCTATTCTGCTATTTATAGGGATGTTGACCTTCCCATCTGGTGCCCCTCCCCCTTTCCATTGGTGGGTAGGGGAGTCAACACCTGGATGGCTTTGGGGGGAGGGGCGTTACAAAGCCCCAGTCCTCTTCAGTCCTCTTCCGCTGGCCCAGGAGCAGATGGTCAGGGACAGATGGGGGAGGGGAGTCCACAGTAGGAGTGCTTGGAGAGAGGGGGCTGTCTGTCACCGGACACATGGCTTCCTGTCCCTTAGATCTGAGCGGCTGCAGCCCTTAATCCCCTCCTCTTTATGAAAGCCTCTTGTTCCCCCCAAGTCCCTCACCCTATCAGGCTCCTCATTTCCAAAACAATGGAATTTCCAAATTTCCGAACAATCTCTTTTCTCCCTCCCTCTTTTAGTTAATCAGCTTTTGGTGGAGAGTTTCTGACAAATTGGATAGTAGCGAGTAGTTGTCAGTCCTGTCACACTTGGCCCTTCCCAGGAGAAAAATAAAATTTCCAGAAAGCCACCTGTTCATGCTGGGAAAGTTTGCAAATGCACATGTTAATACATTGGTTACTTAAGTTGGGCAGGTGGGTAAGTATAATCTTTTAACTGGGTAATCTTTCTGGTTCAGATAAATCAACATACTGATTTTAAGTGGGGCAGGTAAACACGCAGGTTTCAAAAGTGTGTGTTTGCTAGCATAACTCGTTTCAGTGTTTTGGTTGTGAAGAGGCAGGCCCATGCATAGATCGCGGCTTAACTGGACTAAAAGTACTGTAGTGGGGGCGCCTGGGTGGCACAGCGGTTAAGCGTCTGCCTTTGGCTCAGGGCGTGATCCCGGCGTTATGGGATCGAGCCCCACATCAGGCTCTTCCGCTATGAGCCTGCTTCTTCCTCTCCCACTCCCCCTACTTGTGTTCCCTCTCTCGCTGGCTGTCTCTATCTCTGTCGAATAAATAAATAAAATCTTTAAAAAATAAAATAAAATAAAAAAATAAAAGTACTGTAGTGAAGTAGGCAGTCAGGTAAACTTCCTGCTTTCAGCTGGCTCCAGTAGAATCATTTAAAGCAGGACTTTTCAGCCTTGGCCCCCTCAGTACTTTGGAGTAGGCGGTGCGTTGCTGTGGGGGACGCCCTGTGCCTTGGAGGGCATTGAGCATCATTGTGGGCCTCGATCCCCGGGACACCAGTATCTTGACAACTGCATGTGTCTTCACCGCCCAAGTTCCTCAGAAGATGGAGGACCAGATTGCTCTGAGTTGAGAACCGCTAGTTTATAAAGTATTTAAGTGTATGTATATAGTTAGTGTGGTTTAAACAGACTCAGCATGTTAGCTTGACACAGGCCCGGCAGCCTGGTGGTTCAGAATGGACGGAACAAGTTGGCGTCATGTCAGCAGACTTCCGTGTATGTGGGTTTTGAGTGGGCAGACATATCGATGTCCCCTTTTATATCGGGGAGAGGGGTGTAAGTATTCACATTAAAACGGGGCAGGTGAATAAACATATTTACTCCTGCCCGGCGGTCATGTCCTTGCCTTCTGTCTTTGGACTTAGAAATGAGCTCGTTCAAACCAGGTGGGTCTGTAGACTTGTTTGTGTCCGGTAGGTAAATAAAGCCCTGGTTCGTCCGGGAGGTTGAGCAGTGGCTCATCTCGGAATCCCTCTGTGCCCTGGTGTCCTCCTAGATCCAATTCTGGTACAGCAGTTGCGCCGGACATACAAATATTTCAAAGACTATAGACAGGTGAGCAGGAGCCCCGAGCCCCGTCCCCATCCCTCCGGCCCCAGCCTCTGCCTCCTCGTCTGAGCACTCCCCGCTCCGTCCTTCTCCCACAGATGATCATCGAGCCCACCAGTCCCTGCCTCCTCCCAGACCCTCTGCGGGAGCCGTACTACCAGCCGCCCTACACGCTGGTCTTGGAGCTCACTGGCGTCCTCTTGCACCCTGAGTGGTCGGTGTGTCCTGGGGAAGGCAGCGGGTTGGGGACACTAGATAAACATGGGTGACCGGGTCGAGGTGATAGGGTTAGGAGCAGAGACTCAGGAGCCAGCTCCGCTGTGATGTTGGGGAGGAGGCGTCGCTCTCGTTGCTTTTCTCACCCGGGAGACCGGCCACCCTGTAGCTGCCTGGGAGTGTGCCTGGGCGCTCGGTCCGTGCTACCGAGGAGTCAGCTGTTAGTCTGGGACCCAGACCCCCAGACTCTGAGACCCTCAGTCACAGCCGTGTACTCCTGAGCCCCTTCCGCCCTGGAGCTACAAAGATGGGGGAGAGTACTCTTGTTCCGGGGAGCCTCCAGGCTGGGGCTTTGTTCTGGGGGTTTCTGGGTCTTGGTGTTTCACTGTCCTCCTTGCCTCCCCAGCTGGCCACTGGCTGGAGGTTTAAGAAGCGTCCAGGCATCGAAACCTTATTCCAGCAGCTTGCCCCTTTGTATGAAATTGTCATCTTTACGTCTGAGACTGGCATGGTAAGGCCCCGGGACAGCGGAGGGATGGTCAGTGTGGCCCGAGAGCGGGAGGGTCAGGGCTCAGCCTGACCCTGTTCTCCCTTCCATCCTACCCCCAGACTGCATTCCCGCTCATCGACAGTGTGGACCCCCATGGCTTCATCTCCTACCGCCTGTTCCGGGATGCCACAAGATACATGGATGGGCACCATGTTAAGGTGCCATGTAGGGGGCCATGGGTGGTCCTCTGGGACTTGGGGGGTGCTGGCACTTCCTGAGGGAAAGAGGCCCCAGCTCTGACCGCAGCCTCAACCCTGCTTCTGCCCCAGGTCTGATTCTGGCAGGACTTCAGCCTGCCCCTAGGGCTGGGCTTCTAGGTTCTTCTTCCTTCCCTGGTATCTGGGGATGGGAGCCAGGGTGGGAGTTCAGGGGATGGAGTCTCTCCAAAGAAGACAGTTGGGGGTAACGGAGGGATATGAGGTTTGGAAACTGTCTGCTGTCTGTCTGGAACCGAGTGTCTCTGGGACTGTGTAGCTTGTATGAGACTCTGGGCCTTGTTTGCACTCCCAGGACATTTCGTGTCTGAATCGGGACCCTGCCCGCGTAGTCGTCGTGGACTGCAAGAAGGAAGCTTTCCGCCTACAGCCCTACAATGGCGTCGCCCTGCGGCCCTGGGACGGCAACTCCGATGACAGGGTCTTGTTGGACCTGTCTGCCTTCCTTAAGAGTGAGGCTGACCCCTGACCTGGCCTCTGACCTTGGAGCCCTTGACTCTCGAGGAATGATAGATGCTTAAATCAACCCCACCCCCATGTAAAATTGGGTCCTTGAGGTGTGGGAGGTTCACAAGCATCTTGCCATCTTTAGAAGCTTCTGAGAATGTTTGGGGTGCTTTGGAATATTTAGGGAATACTTGGGGGATGTCCAGGGGAGCCCTTTTAGAGCGTTAAGAAATGTTTCAGGTAGCTCTGACCAGCCTCAGTGGCTGACCGTCACCCTTGTGGGCCCTGCTCTCCTGTGGCCTTCCTGCCTGGCTGACCCCTGGCTGCTGTGCCCACAGCCATTGCACTGAACCGTGTGGAGGATGTCAGGACTGTGCTGGAGCATTACGCCCTGGAGGATGACCCACTGGAGGCCTTCAAACAGCGGCAGAGCCGGCTAGAGCAGGTGGGCCCCCAGACTGCAGGGGGATGGGGGCATCGCATCAGTGTCCGAGGCTCCCAGGAGAGGGGCCCTTGAGCTGCCTGTGTCTGCTGTGGCTGCAAGACCTTGAGCGAGGCCCTTGTCTTCCACTCAGTCTGTCCTGTAGGGTTCTTGTCAAGGGGAGGGGCTGGTCAATTCCGCAGCCTGCTCTTGAGAATAGGAGGCAGGGAACGCCAAGCATGGGGCTTGGATGCTTTCGAACAGATCTGGGGGCCCCAGTTTTGTGTGGACAGGAGGTTTGGGTCAGGTCTGGGGAAAGGGATCCCTGAACAGTTGGACCCATGGGACTGGACAAGGAGTTCTGGTGGTCTTGGTGTGATCCTGGTAATTTGGAAGTGGAGCTAAGAATATGGATCAAGTCTGGGAATGAGATCCTCAGGGGTCAGTCTAGACTGAAGTTGACCAGATTCTGGGTTGGGTGCCTGGAAGGAGGGCTGGAGCTCCTGAGTGCCAAAAGGATGAGTCCTGGAGATTGGGGCCTGGGATCCCCCAGCATCCAGACGGGTGTCATATGGCTGAGGGTTGGGCACTGGGGCCCAGGGAGTGCAACAGTGCAGTCTGATGAAGGGCCACAGGTCTCACCAGCATCCAGGTTAGGGTAAATAGGGTCTGGGATAGGTTCCCAGGGTTCAGGGGAGGCGCCTCCTGGGATCTGGGGAAGGGAGTCATGACAGTACTGGGACTTAAGTCTGGGCTCCTGTGTCTGGGCTGGTGTTCTAGGGTCTTGGGGAAGGGGTCTGGGCCAGGCAGAGGTTTAAGGAAGGTGGACCCTTGGATGAGGGAGCCTAGGAGGAGAATACCCAGCCCCGGCTGACCTTCCTCTGCCCCTCACCCCAGGAAGAACAGCAGCGCCTGGCTGAGCTCTCCAAATCCAGCAAGCAGAACCTCTTCTTTGGCTCTCTCACCAACCGCTTATGGCCTCGCTCCAAACAGCCCTGACCTCTGAGCCTCCTCAGACTCACTGCCTGGGTCCTGGGCCCCAGGCCCCAGTGCTCCCAGACCATGGCTTGGGCAGCCACATCCAATAAAGTCCATCCCAGATGCCACACTCCTGTGTCCGGAGAGTCTCCAGCTGGGGGCATCGGGGTGAGGTCCGGGACTCTTGGGTCATCGTCCCACAGTGGCCGATCGGCTATCAGGCACGGAGTAGGTTCTTTGGTGGACCGGGATTGGTTTTGTTTTTTTTTTTAAAGATTTTATTTATTTATTTGACAGAGATAGAGACAGCCAGCGAGAGAGGGCACAAGCAGGGGGAGTGGGAGAGGAAGAAGCAGACTCATAGCGGAGGAGCCTGATGTGGGGCTCGATCCCATAACGTCGGGATCACACCCTGAGCTGAAGGCAGACGCTTAACTGCTGTGCCACCCAGGCGCCCCTGTGATTGGTTTTGAACCCTGGCCTGGGAATCGCAAACCTAGGTCCCTCTGGCCACATCTTCCCATGTGCCATGTGATCTCAGAAAGTGTGTCTCACTCTTTGGCCCCAGATTCCTCATCTCTGGAAAAGGGAAGAGAGGGCGGCACTGGGGGTCTGAGAGCCAGGTCCCTGCCGGGCCGCTGTGTGCACACACCCCATGTGGCCTCAGGGGCCTCTGATGGACCAGAGCTCCTCCCGCCTTGAGAGGGCAGCGGCTGCTCCCTCTGCCGGCTGTGGCCCTGTGGGAAGGTGCACCTGGAGTTGCTTGATCAGCTTTTTCCATAGAAGCCCGAAGTTGGGATTTTCATATTAAGTCTCCCGATTGGGAGATGTTGGCTTCTAACTAGGACAGGCAGACGGCGTGGCAGCACTGCGCGCTGGAACTTTCTGTGATGTTTATGCCATGTCCCGTGTCTGCACTGTCCGGTCTGGCCGCCATGTTCGGACGGAGCCATGGAGTACGTGCAGTGTCAGGAGGGTAACTGAGGACTAGAGCTCCTGTTCGTATCATTTTAAGTAACTAGTTTAAGCAGCCACTCGTGGCTTGTCGCTCCTGCAGGGGCTGCCACGGTTGCGTGCCATTCCAGTCTGGGTCCTGGACTGGCCACGTTCAAATCCCAGCTTTGCCGCTTCCCACCTCGTGTGGTCTCAGGTTACTTCGCCTGTCATGCCTCAGTTTCCCCATCTGTGAAGGTAACCGTACCTAGCTCGGAGGCTAGGCTGGAGTGCTGAGGGAGGTGCTCCACAGAGGCCCTCAGATGGTGGCTGTGGACCTTGGGCCAGGAGTCTCTGTGCCTCTGCTTCCTCAGCTCACAAAGGGGTAATGGTAGGACCTGTCTTCCAGCAGCTGTGAGTAACAGGACAGCCCCTCCTCGGCGGTATGTAGATTCCCTTGGGTCTTCTTACCTGGTTCCCATACTGGCTCTTCACAGACTGAAGTATCCTGGACCCCCACCCATGGCTGGCCCAGCCTCTCTCCTCCAGCCAGCACTTAGTGCTAGTACCAGTTAAATATTTTAAAAAGACATTCCCTGGTGTTTGTTACAATAATTAAAGTGTAACTGTGTGGGCCAGATTGAATTTCTGGACTTTTACCAGTTTTTTTTTTAAAGGCTCACCTCCATGTCTATAAAGAAATGTTAAAATTTGCATACCCGTCCAGCCCCAAGGTGTACTATCTATAACCTGGGCTAGGTCTCAAGGGTCATGGTTTACTTATTCATAAGTGATTCATAATAGTACTTCCCTCGTTCATTGACTGACTCATCAATATTTCCTAAGTGCTGACTGCCCAACCTTGTTCTAAGCACTAGGGTGCATCAGTGAGCAAATTAGATAAAAAGCTCTCCCTGTTAGATAAAAAGCTCTCCCCTCATGGAGGAGGCAATGGTCAGATCTTTCTCGAGGTAATAAAGGCATAAAGAAAAATATGGTATGGTAAGTAGACAGAGTGGTTTGGGGGCTTGAGGTACTGATTTGGATTGGATGGAACAGTCAAGGAAGGTTTCTTGGAAGGGTATATCTGATCACAAGGAAATGAGGAAAGCCATGGATATCTCTGTCAGGCACGCTCACCTCAGGGCCTTTGCACTTGCTGTTCCCTCTGTCAGGAATATTTTCCCAGGGTACATATCACTTCCCCTTCTTCCTCTCACCCTAGGTCTTTACTCAGATGTCACCTCAGCATGGCCTGTGGGCCTAAGATTGGCTTGTAAGGAAAAGTCCTAAATAGCCAAAGAGACTCATGAAAATCTCTTAAAGTATACCTCACACGCAGACATGACAGAATTCACCTGAAACATTATCATGTCTGGCACAAACCTTCAATAAAGCTTGGCTGTTTTTACGATCTTTAAAATGTTTGAGATATCTCAGACCTGGAATCTGTTACCTTCCCAAGTTAGCATTCAGGGCAGGATTTTGCCTTCTCCCACAGCCTGTTCTAAAGACTGTCCAAATTCCATTTGAATGTGTCCTGTGATGGGAAGCTCACTCCTCCACCTACCCCAGTACAGGGCCAAACTTGCCTCCCAGTAGTTGGTCCACGAGGTTTGGCCCTCTGCTTTGGGCTACAGGGCCAGTTTGAGTAGCGGGATATGAAGGGGGACCTCAAATGTCAGCCTTAGAGTCTTGGGGTGTATTTTCTTTCTTTGTTTCTTTTTTTTTTTTTTTCCAAGTAGGCTCCACTCTGGGTTTGAACTCACGACCTGAGATCAAGGCCTGAGCTGAAATCAGGAGTCAGACGCTTAACCGCCTGAGCCACTGAGGTGCCCCTCGGAGTGTATTTTGAAGGCACTGGGGAGCCATGCTCGAGCCTGCAGGAGAAGGACACGGTCAGATTTGTGCTTAGACCCTGTAGGCCAGGGTGGTTCCGGCTGGGGGAGAGGAATCAGGGCTGTGGGACTCTGAGGAGGTGCATGGCCACCTTGGTGAATGTTAGTGAAGTACTGGCAGGAGGCGCATCCTGCTGAGAACGGAATTCAATAGAGGAGGGAGTGGAGAGGACACGAGTAGAGGGGAGACCTGTGCGAAGGAGCCTGGGGTGTACACACAGTGGCCCTGGCCCTCCCGTGCTCAAAAGCCTTACATGACTCCAGTCCTCAGGATTAAGAGGAAACTTTTTTTTTTTAAGGTTTTATTTTTGGGGCGTCTGGGTGCGCAGTCGGTTGACCGACGACAGACCCTTGACTTCGACTTCGGCTCAAGTCATGATCCCAGGGTCGCGGGGTGGAGTGCCGCATCGGGCCCCAAGCTCAGTGGGGAGTCTGCTTCTCTCCCTCTCCCTCTGCTCCTCCCCGCTCTCGCGTTCTCTAAAATAAATCTTGGGGGAAAAATCTTATTAAGTAACCCCTACACCCAATGTGGGACTTGAACCCACAACGCCGAGATCAAGAGTCGCTCGCCCCACCGACGGAGCCAGCCGGCGCCCGTAAGGGGAAACCCTTTAACTGAACTCTCTCCTTCATTAAAAATTGCTGCGCGCTGGCGTGTGCCCGGGTCTCCCGGGCTATGCTTTATGGATCATCCTATCTTCTCTAAATACAGCCAAGCTGTATTCCCACCTTACTGATTAGCCTCTAAGTATGACAACGTTGGGGGGGGGGTGCGGGGGGGTTTACGTCACCTGCGTGAGGGCTTCACTCAGCACCTGGCCCCGAGCGACTGTGACCAGAGGCCGGAGCATCTGCTCCTCACCCGGCTTTCCTTGCGGTGGTCCGGGAATACTTAGGGGCTTCTGGACCGCCCGGGGGTGCCCCCTCCCCCCACCGTGAGGGAGAGGGGGGGTCCCCTGATCTGTGAAGACGGAATTTCCTGCCCATTTGCTCCTCACACCTTCCGGAGGCCAAACGGGCAGCCCAGCTGCGGCCCGAAGGGGGAGGGGCGCGGCCGTCCGGCAGATGGCGGCATTTACATACAGCTGGGGCCCTCGCAGGCGGGGGCGCCTCGGCCCGGAGGCTGTGCCTCCGCGACGCGGGGTCTGCAAGGGTGGCTTTGTCTTCGGGAGGGGAGCACACACGCTGCGCATGTACACACACACAGAGGTCCACAAAGAACCCCGGATCTTCATCGTACCCACACATGGGTGCACCCGTGGACTTCCCACACCTCCTGTCTTTTCACGCACGGACGCTCGGTTATTCACAGCTGACACAGACCCTACCACACACACACGGCCACCTAGAGCTACCTGCACGGACCACAAAGTGAGAGGTTCCTGTGACTCTACACCGTGGGCCAGGATCTCTCAAATTTACTCCTTTACCCGCACAGAGAAGCATCCACAACGGCTGCGCACTCCCCCAAAATCACACAGTCCTGAAGTCACGTACACCTCTGTTCTTCTATGCAGGTGCACACCCGTACACACAACCACAGAATCTCAGAATTACTTACAACCTCACAGTCTTAACCATACACAATTCGAGGCACACGTGGAGCCACACCGTCTCAGGCACACACTCACCAAGTCCCGCACAGCCTCCAGCCAGTAGCTCCTGCTCACACCACACGCACGCACAGAATCTTACAATCATGTGCAACCTCACACACTGGCATAACCCTCTAACCCCACCCCGAGCTCGGTCACACACCAAGTCGTGCCCAAACCACACCCAGGACCACACACCCACTACATTGCCGGTGCCCACACCCCAATTCACGGTTACTCCGGCAAGCTCCCCTTCCCCTGCGACCTCCCCCCAGAGTCTCCCGGAGCCCGGCGGCTGCCTCAAGGGGCGGAGCCGTCCCCTCGGATATAAGGCTCGGGAGCCCGCAGCTGCGGCTCCCAGCGCCCCCCGAAAGGCCATGGTCAGCCCGCAGATGCCCCAGCTCCTGCTCCGGACGGTGATCCTGGCGCTTATTTTCCTTCCCCAGGTCAGAGCAGGAGTGGAAAGGGAGGAATGGGAAGGGGTACGACCCAGGGGGCTTGGGGAGGGGGCGCGGGGCGGACGGGACGCCTGGGCCCCCACGCCCCCTCACCCTGCGCCCCTTTCCGGCCCCAGGCACGGCCGGCAGGCGTCTTCGAGCTGCAGATCCACTCTTTCGGGCCAGGACCAGGCCCGGGGGCCCCGCGGTCCCCCTGCGGTGCGCAGGGCCCCTGCCGCCTCTTCTTTAGGGTCTGCCTGAGGCCAGGGGTCTCCGAGGAAGCCGCCGAGTCTCTGTGCACCTTGGGCGCGGCGCTGAGCGCGCGCGGACCCATCTACACCCAGCAGCCCGAAGCGCCAGCGCCTGACCTGCCGCTGCCCGACGGCTTCATGCGCGTGCCCTTCCGGGAAGCCTGGCCGGTGAGAACCCCGTGCTGGGAGGCCTTACCCAAACCTCTACGGCCTTCTGCCCTCCAACTTCCAAGACCCCAACCTTGCCCTCTGGGGACCCCAAATTCCCAGACCAGTAACTATCATCCAGAATCCCACATTCTTAGACCCTGTGGGCTACCCACAGGGTACTCCAAATTTCTGAATCCCACTTCTTCTTTAGGGATCCTAAATGTTCTGGCGCCCACCCTGCATGCTTGGGACCCCAAATTCCTGGAACTTCAAACTCACCCTCTGTAAATTCTAAATTCACAGAACCCTACCTCTGTTCCTTGGGGATCCCTAAACACTGGAATCTTTATCTTCAGATCTCCCTGCACTTAGGGACCATCCCACATCCTGTCTTTGGAACCCCAGTCTCCTCTCACCTTATCCCTTCTCAGATCTTCCAGTTGGGGCCTGTATTCATGACTTTTACCTCCAAAATCCTATCTCCTATCCCACAACCCCAAAAGCAGACAGGCGAACAGACCTGTACTTGAATTCTAGACCCCTGTCCTTTTGTGCAAGGTGGCTTTCCCTGTTCCAGTCTCAGTTTCCCCATCTGTAAAATGGGGTCATCATGGTACCTCACAAGGGTCCCTCTTGAGGGATTCGACCAGGTATCTACAGTCTAGTGTTTACCCACAGGAAGTGCTCAATAAAGGAAGCCCAAACTGTCATTCCTTCCCTGGTCCAGCCCCTCTGGGAATTGTCCCTTGTCTGCCTGGTCCCTGGAATGACACCACCCCTAAAGCCTGGCTTTCTCCAAGTACCCACCCTGACCACTGTCTTCCATTCTTTCCCCTCCTTCCTCCACCGAACCAGGGCACCTTCTCTCTCATCATTGAAACCTGGAGAGAGGAGTTAGAACAGATTGGAGGTGAGTGTCTTCAATCAACGGACTAAAGTGCAGAGTGTGGGGGCCCCAGGGAGTTGGGGCCCCATGTAAGGCCCAGGAGAGTGACATGGGGCTGTCTGTAGGGTGGAGCGTTCACGGGGTCGCCTGCCCATGATGTCCTCACAGCTCCTGGAGTGCAGTTCTGGGTGTTGGTAGTCCAGGGCTCTTGGCAGGTTGGTGTAAACTTGTCCTCGTGCTGGATGTAGGAGTCTATGGCCTGATACCCGGTGAAGTACGATCTTACTATCTTGGAATTGAAGCCACCAGAGCAGGAGGATATAGCCTCTCACAGTTCTGCACTATCACCATCGGAGTTTGAGAAGCCGGGGTCGGTAGGAGTTACTTCCGGTTTTTCTAGTCAAAGCTCTGTCATGGCGTCCACATAGAGGTCCCAGGAGCCCTATGGGATGTCCCAGGTTCATCAGAGAGAATATTGAGCAACTTGAGGGAGATGGTGTGATTTATTCTTAATTTGAGGCGATTTTGGAGCCATGTAAGGCCCACAGTGTAAGGGGGTGGGGGTGGTTCTGTCACCACTTAGATATAAAAAGTTCCTGTGGCACAATGTGGGGGTGTGACAGCTCTGCCGGGCAGAGAATGCCACTCTCTCTCTCTCTCTGTATCCTGAGGCTTCAGGCAATGAGGATAATTTATGGTCTAGTAATTGGGGTCTCTGTCACCATTTTTATATAGGAAGATCCTGAGGCACAGTTTCGGGGTGTTTTGACCTCATTTCAAAAGACCTGCGTTGCCCCTTGGCCGTATAGACATATCAAATGGCACAGGGTGTTAGAGGGTTCATTACTGCTCTAATATACAAAGATTCTGGGGCAAGATACGGGGGTATTTCGGCTTCTGTGGGCAGACTGTTACCATCGCGATGGTCATAGGATACAAATGGGGTGGCGACATCATTATAGGAGTTTACAGCCTTGCTAAGTGGGTTATTGCTATTCTCAGGGCTCGAAAAGGGGTGTTTAGGCCTCGCTAAGAGCGGCAGGGAGAGCGCAAGTTCCATCTGTATCGCAGAGTGAGTCCGGGCGCAGCGCGGCCCGGCCCACCCAGCGCTACTGCTTTCTCCCCGCAGGGCCCGCCTGGAGCCTGCTGGCGCGCGTGGCCGGCCGGCGCCGCCTGGCGGCCGGGGGCCCCGTGGGCCCGGGATGTGCAGCGCGCAGGCGCCTGGGAACTGCGCTTCTCTTACCGCGCGCTGCGAGCCGCCCGCCGTCGGGGCCGCGTGCGCGCGCCTCTGCCGCTCGCGCAGCGCACCCTCGCGGTGCGGTTCGGGACTGCGACCCTGCGCGCCGGCGGAGGACGAGTGCGAGGCAGCGCGTGAGTCCTGCGTTCCACCCCATCCCATCCCCGGCCCTTCCCTAGCTGCACTCACGGCCCCCAGGTCCCTTTCACAACCCGGTTACCCTCTTCAGGGAACTGGGGACTCGAGAGCTCTTCCCGGGTGCCGCAGACACCCCTCACCAGGAAACAAGGGAAGGCTGCTGACCGCTGGCCAAGTACCCCAGGCCCCGCTCCAGACCCTCTGAGGAGGTCCTCAGCCCCCTTCCATGATCCAGCTACCACCCGTGGGGAAACTGAGGACCCTGGACTTCTCTCCAGTCCTGTCTGGGGCACTCCAGCCTTCTTCCTTCTTCCTAGCACTTTTCTCTTCCCTAATAGGCACCGCATACCCTTTTCCCATGCTGGTACTACCCCCGCCTTCCTCCTCTAACGCATGCGCACACCCCTTTCCAGATGCTAGGACCCTCCAAACTCTTCTAATGCTGGGGCTCTTCCTATCCCCGCCCAGGAGCTTTGGAAACTCCTCGCAGTTTCCCACAACCCCCTCACCAAGGGATACTTTATCCTCCCTCCCTGCAACTGCAGGCCAGGTATCATTGCTTTCTAAATCTTGGGTCCCGGACCTCCATTATGGGGACCCCCAGACTCCTCCCCAGACTTCTGAATCCCACTGAAGCCCCTAGGACTCCCAGGCTTATCCAGATTTTCCCAGACCCGCGCTAATCCAAGACCCTCCCTTTCCCCCTGAAAGACCCGGGGCCCCTCCCCAAGCCCAGGCCCTTCTCTCATTCTGCTCTCTCCAAGCTCAGACCCTGGAGGCCCCACTCCATTCTCTTTCTAAGAGCACCGAGTCTGGAGCTCAATGGCCTGGGTTCACAACCTCGATCTGCCACTTCCTATGTGCCTCTGTGGGCCTCAGTTTCCCTATCCGGAAACTGGGAGGTCACAATACCATCTGGCCCAGAGGGTTGTCCGTCACAAGGATCAAACAAGGTGGTGCATAGGAAGCGCTCAGAAATTTCTCTGCTTCCTCTCCTCCTGAGCCTGCCCTCATCAACATTATTCTTCCCTCTGCCTCGCCTTCCCCCATAGCGGCGTGTCTAGCAGGCTGCAGTCCTGACCACGGCTTCTGTGAGCAGCCCAATGAGTGTCGATGCCTGGAGGGCTGGACTGGGCCCCTCTGCACCATCCCTGTGTCCAGCAGCTGCCTCACCCCCAGGGGCCCATCCTCCGCCACCACTGGATGCCTCGTACCCAGGCCTGGGCCCTGCGACGGGAACCCGTGCGCCAACGGCGGCAGCTGCAGCGTCAGTATAGCTCCTCCTACCTCGTCCTGACGGAGTTCCCCGCGCCCCCTGTCGGCGGCTCCTTGAGATCACAACCTGGGGAGGGCGGGGAGGGGGAATTGGGTAGCCGTCAGAGGAAGGCTTCCCCGAGGTGCCCAGCCTTCATCTGGGGCCTTGAAGGAGGATTGGGGAAAGGGATTGGGAAGAGCCCGTAGACCAGGTGAGCGGCCTGCGGTCAGCAAAGGAGTGGCGGTGGGAATGAGCCTGGTGTGTACTGGGATAAAGTGGAGCCCAGCGTGGGCCACCTGGACACTGCCACCAAGGGACATGAGAAACAGGGGTCAGGTGAGGGGGCGGGCCTCAGAAGGGAAGATCCAGAGGCGGCTTCATGGAGGAGGTGGGCTTAGGGCTAGGACCCAGAGGCAGGATTCGGCTACGTGGACAGAAGCGGGGAGGGCAGACCAGGCTGGCAGCCTTTGTAGGCAAAGGTGGAGAGGTGGGAATGGGGTCCCCCTGAG
Organism: Ailuropoda melanoleuca; assembly: GCF_002007445.2. Classification (NCBI taxonomy): domain Eukaryota; kingdom Metazoa; phylum Chordata; class Mammalia; order Carnivora; family Ursidae; genus Ailuropoda; species Ailuropoda melanoleuca. The sequence continues at coordinate 36,744,638 of NC_048229.1, read as the reverse complement.
CCTCCAGAGCTTCCCCTGCAGAAACATGGAGTGCAGCGAGGGGTTGTTTCAGGGGACGCCCCAGGTGCGGCCCCCGAAGACTGGGAGGTAGGCCCGGGCAAGGAGCAGCCCTTCAGGGTCAAGACAGGAGGGGAAAGGGGATTTTGCTCCCAGGAGACCCCGTTCTGAAGTCCTCTTGTGGCCGCCCAGGAGACCCCGGGATCCTTCGAATGCGCCTGTCCCCGCGGGTTCTACGGATTGCGGTGTGAGGTGAGCGGGGTGACCTGTGCGGATGGACCCTGCTTCAATGGCGGCTTGTGTGTGGGAGGCGCAGACCCTGACTCTGCCTACGTCTGCCACTGCCCGCCCGGGTTCCAAGGCTCCAACTGTGAGAAGAGAGTGGACCGGTGCAGCCTGAAGCCGTGCCGGAACGGTGAGGGATGGGGGGGTGCGGGGGTGCCTGCGTGGTCTGTGGGCAAAAGCGGGGCTTGCCTCAGACAGTCTGGGTGGGAATCCTGGCTTTCTCTACCCTCTGGCCTGGGAAAGTGACCCTCCCCCTATGCCCAACGTGTTTTTTTTTTTTTTTGTTTTTGTTTTTTTTTTTAAGATTTATTTATTTGAGAGAGGAAGGGAATAAAAGCAGGGAAGGGGGGAGAGGCAGAAAGAAAGGGAGAAGCAGACTCCCTGCTGAGCGGGGAGCCAGAGGTATGGCTCGATCCCAGGACCCCGGGCTCATGACCTGAGCCAAAGGCTGATACCCAACTGACTGAGCCACCCAGGCACTCCTGCCCAGCCTGTTCTGGGCGAGGTGGTATTTCTATCTCAAAAATATTTGAGTAAGGGGTACCTGGCTGGCTTGGTTGGTAGAGCTTGGAACTCTTGACCTCGAGGGTGTAAGTTCGAGCCCCATGCTGGGTGTAGAGATTACTTTAAAAATGTATATTTGTGTATCTACAGTGTTCCAGGTCCTGTTCTAGGCACTAGGGATACAGCAGGGATTGAAATAGACAAAAAACCCTGCCCTCATAGAGCTGACAGAGCAGATGGACAATAAACAAGATAAATAAGTAAATTATATGGGAAGCTAGATGGTGATAAAAACTAAGAAGAAAATCCACCTAGGTGGCTCAATTGGTTGAGTGGAGGAGTCTTGGCTTCGGCTCAGATCGTGTCATGAGATCGAGGCCTGCGTGGAGCCCGCATCGAGGCCACATTGGGCTCCGTGCTGAGCGTGGGGTCTGCTTGTCCCTTTCCCTCTGGTCCTTGCCTTGCTCACACTCCCTCTCTCAAATAAATAAACAAAATCTAAAAACAAAACAAAACAAAAACTAAAGAAAAATAAACCCAGAGGGGGATGGGGAGTGTGTATGGGTAGAGGGTTGACATTTTAACCAAAGTGGTTAAGGAAAACCTGGCTGAAGGGTAGTGAAGGAGGGAGCTATATGGGGATGTAGGGGGAAAAGTTATGTTCCAGGGAGCAGGACTAGCAGGTGCAAAGACCCTGAGGTTAGAATGTGCCTGCCCTGCTGAGGATCACAGGGAAACAGGTATGGATGGAGCAGAGTGAGTGCAGGGAGAGTGGTGAGAGATGAGGTCAGGGAGGTGACCGAGACAGATTGCATGGGCCTTCATGGGCTATGAGGAAGATTGTGGTTTTACCACAAGGGAGATGGAGCCGTAGGAATGTTCTGAGTAGTGGAGAGATCTGACCTGACATAGTTGTTACAAGGTTAAATAAGACCATGAATGTAAAGGGCTTAGCACATTTTTTCCCCAATATTTTATTTATTTATTTGAGAGAGAGAGACCACTAGAGAGAGAGAGCGCAAGCACGAGTGAGGGTCAGAGGGAGAGGGAGAGGGAGAAGCAGGCTCCCCACTGAGCAGAGAGCCCGATGTGGGGCTAGATCTCAGGACCCTGGGATCATACATGACCTGGGCTGAAGGCACACACTTAACCGACTGAGCCACCCAGGTGCCCATGCACATTCTTATAATAATACTAATTCTCTCCAAAACACTGAGTGTTCACTCTGGGCTGAGTGATATTAGGGACACAGCAGTGACTAAGACAGCTCTGGGCCCCACCACCAGGGAGGGTACCGGCCGAGGGGGGAAGACACACTTGTCCTCAGAGCCCAGAGTTGTTAGGGTTGTGATGGGGGAGCACGGGGTTGGGATGGAGAGAGTCAGGGAAGACTTCCTGGAGAAGGGAACATCTGAGCAGAGACCTGAAGGCTGAACTCGGGGAGCGACAAGGTGAAAAGAATGGGAGGAAAGGAGGAAGGGAAAAGGGAAGGGGCATCCCAGGCAGAAGGCACGGGCAAAGGCCAGCTGGTTCAAACATGTTATGGTACTACTAACTGAATGTGGTTGAAGCCGAGAGAAAAAAGGAGATACAGAGCGCCAAGGTGAGGCTGACTCAAACCAAGACTTCAATGGGGAGGAAAAGAAGCGGGCCTGCTGTCCAGGCGAACTCCCAGAGGCGGCCCCTAGGGTTAGATAGAGACAGCGGGGACCCAGAGGGAAGGGCGGGCAGGATTACAGAGCCGAGGAGCGGGCGCGCGGACAGGCTTGGGGACCCGCGGCCCGGGCCACGCCCCTGACGCCCCTTCCCCACAGGCGGGCTCTGCCTGGACCTGGGCCACGCCCTGCGCTGCCGCTGCCGCGCCGGCTTCGCGGGGCCGCGCTGCGAGCACGACTTGGATGACTGCGCCGGCCGCGCCTGCGCCAACGGCGGCACGTGCCTGGAGGGCGGCGGCGCGCGCCGCTTGCTCCTGCGCGCTGGGCTTCCGCG
>NC_048229.1:36631830-36740267 GCF_002007445.2 Ailuropoda melanoleuca | reverse complement strand
CTGCCGCTGCCGCGCCGGCTTCGCGGGGCCGCGCTGCGAGCACGACTTGGATGACTGCGCCGGCCGCGCCTGCGCCAACGGCGGCACGTGCCTGGAGGGCGGCGGCGCGCGCCGCTGCTCCTGCGCGCTGGGCTTCCGGCCGCGACTGCCGCGAGCGCGCCGACCCGTGCGCCGCGCGCCCCTGCGCCCACGGCGGCCGCTGCTACGCCCACTTCTCCGGCCTCGTCTGCGCCTGCGCGCCCGGCTACATGGGCGCGCGCTGCGAGTTCCCGGTGCATCCCGAAGGCGCGGACGACGGCGCAGGTGCATTGCCCGCAGCGCTGCCGGGCCTGAGGCAGGGGGACCCGCAGCGCTTCCTTTTGCCTCCGGCTTTGGGACTGCTGGTGGCCGCGGGCTTGGCCGGCGCTGCGCTCTTGCTGGTCCACGTGCGGCGCCGTGGCCCTGGCCAGGATACTGGGTCCCGCCTGCTTGCGGGGACCCCGGAGCCAACGATGCACGCGCTCCCAGATGCACTCAACAACAGGAGAGCGCAGGAGGGTTCGGAGGATGGGCCGAGGTGAGGAGCCGCAGACGTTTCTCCTGTCTCTCCTGGCTGCTTTCGCCCATCTCCATAGTGCGGTTGGCCTGATTCCCCGGTAGACCTTCCTGATTGGTCCCTTCCTCTTATCTGCTCCCGGCCTTTTCTGATTGGGTCGTACCACAGCTCCCCTAGTTGGCTTTTGGTTCTCTCCATGGTGGGTGGGGAAAACAAATCTGATAATTGGAAGGGTCTGGATCTTCTTTTCCTCCCGCAGCCAGCCAGTGGATTGGAATCACCCTGAAGAGGGAGACTCTCGTGCGATTTATGTCATATCTGCTCCTTCCATCTATGCCCGAGAGGTAGCTACCCCCCCTCCCTGCTCCGCACACGTCGGGCACGCTGGGTAGAGGCAGCCCCTGCATTTCCTGTAGCCTTTCTTTACTCTATCTGTAAAATGAGGAGGGTAGGGACTCTGGGCTGTCCTTTAAGCCACCTTTCGATTATGGCTTCATTTAGTTCTGTCTTACAGCCCTCTTGCTGTCGTTTGGAGCTATTTGCCATCTTGTTTTTGGAAGACCTAATGGCCTTCATGAGGTCACGTGGGGAGCCTGCCCCAGCCAGAGCTTCACTGTTTTCCACTCCCTGGGGAAAGGGAGAGTAGGCAGAGGGACAGCCCTTTCTAATGCCTTTTACTCATTTCATTTCTAGGCCTGACCTGCCCCTTCTCCATCAGCGCCTGGAGACAGAACCCGGATATTTTTGTATTTGCTTGGTGGTCCCCAATCTCTGCCTCAGACACTTTGGAGCTGGAGGGGGTGGCTGCGAGAATTTACCTTTGGGGGTTGTACATAATGGTTATTTAAATCCTATTTTTTTCTCTCTCCATCTCTCCAGAGACCTCTATAAAGGCTCTTATTTGGATCAGCTTTGACTCATTGGGCTAAGTGCTTTGTACTTAGTGTTGGGACTGGGGGGAGAGTTGTTGTCCCCTGAGAAAAATAATAGGACTCTGCTGGAGGGATCAGAAACCACTCAAAGTGGCTTAAATAAGAAGGGGAATTTATTAGTTCATAAACGTGAACACATCTTGTGGTGGGTGTAGCTTCAGCAGGGCTGGATTCAGGGACCGGGTGCCTTCAATATCTTTTCACCCAGTTGTGCCTGGGAATGACTTCATTTGTAAGTAGGGCTTTCACTGGCTCCGACTTGTCACATGGCCTTGCCTGGCCCAGCCGCCAGGAGGACTGGCTTATTCTGTCAGCCTGTCCGAATCGAGGGGAGCATGTGGGTAAAGCAGTGTTTCTCCATCTACCCCAAATCGGGGTTTGTTACTACACATGAATATTGTATCGGGCCAGCAAACCAACCATTACAGAACAGAAACTCAAGAAATTTGAAGAGTTAATTGGCTTTATTAAGCGATTCATGAATTGGGCAGCATCCTGTCTGGTGAGTAGAGGGGAGCTTCTCGGAGTTCTACAAAACTGTTAGGTTTTTATAGGAAGGAGGGTGGGGCAAGAAAGTTAGCAAATGAAAAGAAAGCATTGTTCCAGGCAAGGGCACCTCCTAGTAGGGAAGGGCAGGGAGTCTTATTGGGGAATTAGCCCATCTTCCTTTTGGGGGTGGGCAGGGTCCATGTTACAGATTACCTTATTGGTGCTGACCAGAGAATTCCTGACTGGCCTGTTAAGACTTACATTTTCAGTCGAAGTTGAAACTGCAATTAAATTAGGTATTAAACCCCAGTTTGGTGACTTAGCCTAAGTGATGCCATTTTGAGCCTGTACTTTTTTTTTTTTTTTTTTAATATTTTACCTATTCATTTGTGAGAGCGCGCATGCACAACCAGGGGGAGAGGGAGAGGGAGAAGCAGACTCCCCCCTGAGCTGGGAACCTGACGTGGGGCTTGATCCCAGGACCTGGAGATCATGACCTAAGCCGAAGGCACTCAACCATCTGAGCCACCCAGGCGCCCCTAAAGATTTATTATTTTTTTTAAGATTTTATTTTTAAGTAATCTCTACACCCAACATGGGGCTGGAACTCACAACCCGCAGAGCAAGAGTCTCACACTCCACCGACTGAGCTGGCCAGGCGGCCCAAGCTGTACTTTCTTTTTAACACAATAGAACCAGTCAGTGAGAGTGGAAAGGATCCATTTTACAGAAGAGAAAGTTGAGGCTCAGAGCGTTTGAAGTAACTGCTGCAAAGACAGCAAGTGAGTGTGGGGTTTGGGGTGCAGTCGTCCTGCACGATGCCTTGTAGGATTTTTGTGGAAATGTGTTGTGCTTCCTTGTGTCTAAAAACCAAAATGCAGCTGTATTGGCTGCCTGCAACACTCTAATGTTTTAAGGTATCACACAAAATAAAACATCAAGAGTCATTTAATAGAACTCCGAAAGTGAAAAAATTCACATTCCCTTAAATCAGATGGTTTCGTGTCTAGGACTTTACCCTACACGTAAACTTTTCACTCGTGCACGAGGGTGTCTATAGTTCAGTGGTTGTCGGTAACAGCCAAAGGCCGTGAACAATCTAAATGTCTGATGAGAGGCAACTGGTTACATTAATTAGGGGCCATTTAGAAATAAGATATTACACAGTTGTTAAAATGATGAGATATAGATGTGCTGATATGAAATTATCTCTGATATATTTTGTCCAAGGGGGAAAAATATAAGGTACAGAAGATGGATAGGGTGTTACCATTTGTGTTTTAAAAATGGACTGTATGGCGTTCCGCTTCTGGCATGACCAAATGCGGAGCTCGGCGCACCTGCCTGCCTGAAAACTGGTGCAAATCATAAAAACAAAATAACAGGGGCGCCCGGGTGGCTCAGTTGGTGAAGCATCTGCCTTCAGCTCAGGTCATGGTCCCAGGGTCCTGGGATCCAGCCCCGCATCGGGCTCCCTGCTTAGTGGGGAGCCTGCTTCTGCCTCTGCCTCTTCCTGCTGCTCCGCCTGCTTGTGTTCGCTTGCTCTCTGTCAAATAAATAAAATTTTAAAACAAAATGACAGACCAACCATCTGAAGCTTCTGGGGATGATCCAGAGAGCACGTAGCAAACAAGTAAAAAAATAAAATCCAAAAGTTTGATGAGAACAGGGAGAATCAATGATGGGTGAGCCAATAACCGCCCCCCATTCCTGACTGGACTCCCTCCCCGCCCCCAACTCCCAGTTGGAGGCCTTTCCTCCCGGGGAGGGGCAGAGTGTCAGCCTTTCTCATCCTGCTCCCAGCTACCTGTTGCTGAGGCCAAGTTCTGCACAGCTGAAGGGTGGGGGCTCCCTTCCTTGGCCCAGCCCATACTTGGGGAGCTCTGTTAGATGTGGTGTGGCTGAGAAGACTGGGGCCCTGGCTGCCCCTTTCTGGCTTCTGGGGCAGGAGTTTCACATCAAGAGGGCAAGCTAGAAGATGGGGGGCTGCCGCCTCACCCCACTGAGGACCCGCTCCCAAAGCGGGATTGCTCTGAACGAAGCCGACCATTGTCTCCACCCTGGTATCAGAGCTATGGCTCAGAGATTTTGTCTGCAGGAGAAGCAGGCTGCAGAGCAGAGAGCTCCAGATCTTTCCTCGAAGGAACTGACTCTCTTTGGGACAGTGTGTGAAGTTCAAGGCTAACGGTGCCTCCGAAACAGCAGAGGTCGTCGTGTGAGGCAGATGGGAGGAGAGTGATAGATTCCGGCTGGTTTGCCAGAGAGCCAGGGAAAGAGACAGCTAGCAAGAGCCGTCCTTGGGTCCGAACTAATCTCAAACCAACTTGTGGGACTTGGGGAGTAACCCTTCCAAGGATCCCTGATTTGACTGGATCAATCTCTGAAAGAGTTTATGACCCCGAAGTGTTGAAAACAATGCGAACAGTAAAGCAAGCAGCCGATGACTGGCGGAGCCCACCTGCCCAGCACGGTCAGGGCAACACCGGGAGAACCTGCCCAAACCGGCCAGGATGACTGCGCGTGTCTAAGGCTCTGCTCCCTTCCCTGGCTCCACCCTGGTTGTGGCTGTGTGCGTAGCACTTCGCACTTAGTATAATTGTAAACTCGGTTGTTTTTGCTATTATGTTTCTCTTTCTCCAGATCGCCCAGTTACCCCATTCAGAGAGCCCTCTCTGCCCCAGGCTGGTTTTAGCATCTTTGGGGATCCTGCAGATTCCTGGGCCTCCTTCACCTTATCTCTGAGCCCTCTGCCTGTGCCTCCCCACACTGGGCTGTGGTTGTTTGGTGATGGGTATGTTTCCCCCATTGGACAGGGAACCTGATCCCTGGACCAGGGCTTTGCTGATCAGGGCTCTGACCTCGGAATCCCTCAGCCCAGGAATGTGCACACAGCAGGCACTCGAGAAATGACCTACTGAACGCAGGAATATTAGCGACAGTGAGGAGAACACTGGAGCAATCTCTGTGTTCCTCACCTTGGAGGTGGGGTTTAGGGATGGGAACTTTTAGGTGAGATCTGGAGGTCCCTCCCGCCGGGTCCCAGCCGGGAGCAATAGAACCTGCGCACAGTGTGGAACACGGTGTCACAGTGCCTCCTTGTGGTCGTCTTCCATTTTAGAACCCTGGTGTGGGTGAGGCTCTCCCCGCCCAAGGAAGGAGGACCAAGCGGGATCCCACCTGCCCCCCGCCCCCCCCGTTACCCCCGGGCCCCTGCCCCCACCATGAACAACCAGGCGAGGGCCCCAACCCCCTCCCCGGCCCGGATCTTGACCTCGGTCCGGGCTTCGACCCCGGTCAGAACCTCTATTCCAGTCCGGACCCCAGCTCCTGACTGGGCCTCGACTCCGGCCCGGACCCTGAATCCCGTCCAGATCCCTAACCCCTCCCGAACCCCGACTCCCGTCCCCACCCGGGCCTGGACCCCGACTCCCGCCCAGACCCAGACCTCGGCCTGGACCCCAAATCCTGTTCCGACCGTGGCCCGGACCCTGAATCCGGTCCAGATGCCGACCCCGGCCCGAACCCCAACTCCCGTCCCGACCGTGGCCCGGACCCTGAATCCGGTCCAGATGCCGACCCCGGCCCGAACCCCGACTCCCATCCAGACCCGGACCTCCCCCCGGACCCCGACTCCCGTCCAGACCCCGGCCTCGGCCTGGACCCCGAATCCTGTTCCGACCTCCGCCCGGCCCCCGAATCCAGTCCAGATGCCTACCCCGGTCCGAACCCCGACTCCCATTCCGACCCCGACCTCCGCCCGGACCCGGACTCCCATTCCGACCCCGACCCCGACCTCCGCCCGGACCCCGACTCCCGTCCAGACCCCGACCCCGGTCCGGAACCGGACTCCTGTCCGGACTCCGACCCGGATCCGGACCCCGACTCCCGTGCGGATGCCGACCCGGGTCCGGACCCCTATTCCGGCCGAGATGCCTACTCCAATCTGGATCCCGCCTCCGGCCCCGGCTCCAACCCCAATTTCATCCCGGGTTGGGGTCGAGATCACGCCCGCGGTCCCTGCCTCGGAATCCTTCCCGGACTCGGTCCTACCTTTGGATACGCCCCCAGGACCCGCTTCCGAGCCGGCTTTACAGCCCGCCGAGGATGTTTCGCCCACGCCTAGTGTGAAGCACCTCCCATCCGTCGCCAGTGGACTTGGGTCCAAGCGAGAGTCCATTCTTATCCACACTCCATCGGCCACTGATTTCCTGGGGCTCACCCGTGTCTCCACCTCGAAGACAGACTCCTCCGCCACGAAGTTGACAGATTCCACTCCCCGGTCTGTTCTGGTGCCCATCCTGGGGCCCGGCCCGTTCGCCCCCACCATACCCGTGTCCACCAACACTTTCGCCCCCACCAGCGAGAACTTCCCGATGGACAGCAAGATCGTGATTCGAGTGATTTACTGGTGAGTGGCGTCCCCGCCCACACCAGCCTTCCTCCCGGCGGGGAAAGGCTGGAGGGGGTGGGGCGCTGGGGCGCCGGGGCTTTGCTAGGAGAGGGAGGGGAGGGAGTCTGGATTCCCAGGTTGGAAACTTGGTTCCACCTGTCACTTTCTCTGGGGCTAGAGATCTGTGGCTTCACATCTCTTCTCTGAGCTTCACCCGTTCACCCTCATTCATTTATTCATTTTGGAGTGTGCTTCCCCCACATTGGCCGGGCCTATGCCGGAAATGGAGCGCTGACCGGAGCCCCCTGCTTTTCTCCCCGGGCTGGGCCGGGCATTGCAGACGCAAAGCCGGGCCCGGGGAGGACTCAGGGTGGCGGAATTTCAGACCGGACGGTCGGGGGTGGCCTTTCCCCCGTGATGAGAATGCGTCCTCCAAGTGAAGAGCAGGGGCGTCGGGAGGGCATCTCGGTAGCAAGGGGGAGGAGCAGCCCGGGTGCAAAGGCCGAAGCAAGTTGGTTTCCGTTCTCATAGGTGGTCCCGGGGCTGAGTCTCTGTGTCGGCGGCCCCAGTAACAGCAGTGAGGGCTTGGTCTTTCCCTCCAATCCCCACGCCTCTCTCCTGCTTTAGAACATTCTCTCTGTCTTGTTTCTCCCAGTCTCACTCTTCCCCCTCCCCCCCACCCGTTTCTATCCGCCCAGGTGGTCTCTCCCCCCAACTCAATGTCTTTTCTTTTCCCCATGTTGTGTGCATGTCTTTCTCCTCCCCATGGTTCCTCATCTCCCCCCTCTCTCTGCCCTTCTCCCCCCCACCTTTTAAAAAAGATTTTATTTTTTTATTTGACAGAGAGCCAGCACAAGCAGGGGGAGCGACAGGCAGAGGGAGAGGGAGAAGCAGGCTCCCTACTGAGCAGGGAGCCCACAGAGCTCTATCCCAGGGCCCTGGAATCATGACCTGAGCTGAAGGCAGACACTTAACCTACTGAGCCATCCAGGCGTCCCTGCCCTTCTCCTTTCCAGCTCTTTCTCTGACTCCATGGATTCACTAAGTCAGTCATTCATTTAGCACCTACCTTGGGCCAGGCACTGTCCTTGGCACTAGGGACACAGCAGTGAATGAGAGAGATCTTTGGGGCTCCTGGGTGGCTCAGTTGGTTAAGCATCTGCCTTCCGCTCCGGTCATGATCCCAGGGTCCTGGGATCGAGCCTCACATCAGCATGGGGCTCCCTGCTTGGCTGGGAGTCTGTTCCCTCTCCCTCTGCCCCTCCCCATGCTCCTGCTCTCTCTCTTTCTCTCTCTCGCTTGCTCTCTCTCTCAAATAAAATCTTAAAAGAAAAAGAAAAAAAGACAGAGATCTTTGACCTCGTGGCACTCACATCTGGTGTGGATGGGGCAGGATGAATATTAAATATGACACACTAATTATCTAGCATCTTAGAAGGTGATCGGTGTTAATGGCAGAAGGCAAGGAGGGGGGTCATAATTTCAGTTGGGGTGGTCAGGAAGGCCTTCCTGAGAAGGTGATGTATGAACAAAGACCTGAAGGAGGGGAGAGAAGGAACCATGTAGATACCAGGGAAAGAGCATTCTGCAGAGGGAACAGACAGTGCAAAGGCCTTGAGGCAGGCATGCCTGGAGTATTGGAGGCGCAGCTCCAAGGTCCCTGTGGGTGGAGCAAAGTGGGCCAGGGGGAGAGTGGAAGAGATGGGGCAGAGAAGTGATGGGGGCAGATCCAGTGGGGGCTTGTGGACCATGCAGAGGTCTGGTTTTTGGCCCTGGGTGGCTGGCATTATGGGAGGGCTCCCAGAAGGGGAGGGATGGGATCAGACTCAGGTGTTCCCGGGCTCCCTCTGGGCTTGAGGAGATGCTGATACAGTGTCTTCCCTCCATCTCTCTCTGCCCTCCCTCCAGCGGCCTCTGAAGCTATGGCCTTCGGGTAAGTCATTTTCACTTTGGAGGTGGGGGGAGTGTAGGATGTGAAGTCTGGAAGGAGGTCCTGTTCCCCTCCCCCCCAAGACCTGTGACCCCATGATTCTGTGATCCCGCGACCCCATGATCCCATCTCCTCTCTGCAGTTCATTCTACTGAGAAAGAGCCTGGAGCAGCAATTTCCAAACCGTCTCCTCTTTGTGAGTGGCCTGGGGGAGAGGCATGGTCGGGGCTCCCAGACCCCAGGGGCTTGGAGCAGAAGTCTCACCTTCCCCCAACCCCCAACATTCCGTCTCCAGCAGGAGGAAAGAGCTGCCCAGGCTACAGGGGAGTTTGAAGTGTTTGTGGATGGAAAACTAGTCCATTCAAAGAAGGTGATTCTGAGCAAAGGTCCCAGGCAGGGAGGGAGGGCAGTGCTGGGACCCCTGGGGGTGGGAGACTTACGTGTCCCCGCTCTTTCTCCTCTGTGCCCAGAAAGGTGATGGCTTTGTGGATGATGCCAGGCTGCAGAAAATTATGAGCATTATTGAGGAGGAGATCAGCAAAAGGTAGCAGGCAACTGGCTGGAGGTGAGGTGAAGGTGGTGAGGTCGGTGGTGGAGGCGGGGCTGAGGGTGGCTGGCTGGGGGGGGGGGCGGGGCACTGTCTTGGCGACGAAAGCACTCTAGTCCCAGTCCTAGCTCAGCCTGTCCTCCCTGTTCAGATCAGGACAGGTCAGCTACACCCTTTTCTGAACCTCAGTTTCGTCGTCTGTAAAATGGATTTGTTGAAATGCTTCCAGGAGTCGCCTCACATAACGTAATAAATTTACATGGCTCAGAGAAGGCTCCGTGGATGTCAGCTACATTTTTTTTTTTAAAAAGAGCTTTAGATTTCTTTTTTTTCTAAGCTTTTAGTTGTAAAGCTACACTATCCAATAACAGCCCACGCGGCTTTGCAGTTTGCAATTAATTAAAATGAAATACAATAAAAACTCCATTATTAGTCACACTGGCCACATTTCAAGTGCTCTACAGCCACATGTGGCTACTGGACTGGACAGTGAAGATGCTGGACATGGAATCCATCGTTGCAGAAAGTTCCATTGCTAACGTTGTTTGAAGGTATTAAAACATACACATAATAAATTATTTGCCACCAATACTGGATTTTATTTATTTGCCACTGATACTGGATTTTTATTTTTTATTCATTTTAAAAATTAATTTACATAATCTCTACGCCCAACATAGGGCTCGAACTCACAACCCCGAGATCGAGAGTCACATGCTTTTCTGACTGAGCCAGCCAGGTGCCCCATTTTCTAGACTTTTACATAAATGGAGGTTATAACGTTTTCAAACATTTTTGGTGAAAATTTTTAGACATATATACTAGTTGAGAGACTAGCATAACGAGCCCCATGTACTCATCAACCAGGTCTACTATGACCAACTCCATCTATTTTCCTTCCTGCCATTTTTTTTTTTTGGCACAGCAGTATTTGAAGGAATATTTTAGACCTCATGTTATTCCACCTGTGAGTACTTCAGTATGCATCTCTAATAAATAAGTTTATAAAACAGAAGTACAAGGCTATTCTCACACCCAACAAAAATTTTATTTTACTTATTTTTAAGTAGGCTCCACGCCCAACATGGGGCTTGAACTCACAACTCCGAGATCAAGAGTCCCACTCTCTATCAACTGAATCAGCCAGCACCCCGCCCCCCGACCAACAAAATTTTAAAATGTCTTCATGGCATCTAATACACTCAAGTATCTCAAAAATAACTTTTTAGAGGTGGTTTGGGAATCAGGATCCAAACAATGTTCACATGGTATATTAGCTGTTTTTTAAAAAATTACAAACAGGATTTTTGGAATCCTTGGTATGTGCCAGGCTCTTAGTAGGTCTGTTTTCAAGCAGCCATGCAGGGGGTGGGGGCAGGGGGGCAGAGGAGAGGTCTGTTTCTCACACCTCCCAATAAGCATAGTGGTTATGCATGCAGCTTCCAGGGTCACAGAGACTTAGGTTCAAACCCTGGATCCACCAGCCACATAGGACTGAAGTGGATGATGGTAGGTGTTGTAAGTTAAAGGCCCGTGAAAATCCTTTTTCAGTAAGTGACAGCTGCTGTTTATCGGAGGAAGTCATGACTGTTCTTATTGCAACAGAGAACCCGGTTCAGATTGGCTTAAGAAAAAAATTGGCTCATGGGAGTAAAAGTCTAGAGGCTAATTAGCCTTGGTCATGGCTTGATCCAGGCACCAAAACGTTGTCATGGGGAATCTGACTCTCCCTTACTTGCTGTTCTGGTTTTTTCCTGGGCTAACTTTATTCTCAGACTGGCTCCCCCTCCTGGTGGCATAAATCCTGAAGAAAGTTCCCATTGGCCTGGATTAGGTCACGTGCTCACCCCTGAACCAATCACTGAGTCATGTGGCCATTCCCGCAGCTGGGGATGGAGTTGGTCCCCCTAAAGCACGTGGGGAGGGGGGATAACCCGGGAGAGCGTCTGGTGGACCAGAATGACAGGCAACGGGGGATGGACAATGGTTAAGTCAGTGTTGTCTGGCTTCGAATCCCAGCTCTGCTATTTACTGGCTGTGTGACTTAAGGCAAACACCTTCTCTCTCTGCCTCCGTTGCCTCCACTGTAAACCAGAAACGATGAGCCTTTACCTCCGTGGATTTCATTTTATTCAACAGATATTTCTGAGTACCTCCTATGTGTTGGATATTGTTCTAGGTCCTGGGGATGATACGACAGTGAGCAGAACAGATATGAACTCCTCCCCTAGCGAGGCTGATAGTCTAGTGTTGGGGACAGTGAGCAAGACACAAGGCAAACAGAAAATGAAAATAAGTAGTGAGAAGAGAATAAAGCAGGGAAGGAGTGGGGGAGTGCTGGGAGTTTTTTGCAACCCTGAACTGGGTGGTCGGGAAGACCTTATTGGGAAGATAGTATTTAAACACTTGAGGGGCGCCTGGGTGGCTCAGTCGGTTGGGGGTCTGCCTTCGGCTCAGGTGGTGATAATGGGGTCCTGGGATCGAGCCCCATGTGGGCTCCCTGCTCAGTGGGGAGCCTGCTTCTCCCTCTCCCTCTGCCCCTACACCCCCCGTCCCTCCCCCCCGTGCTCTTTCTCTTTATAAAAAAAAAAAATCTTCTAAAAATCTTAAACACTTGAAAGAAGTAAGGGTTTGAACTATGCGGATATCTGGGGGAAAGTATTCTAGGCAGAGGGAGCTGCAAGTACAAATGGCCTGTGGTAGGTGTTTGGTGTGTTTGAGAAATGGCAAGGAGACTCCAGTGGGGAGAATTAGGATGGTGCCTGACACATAGAAAACCTTAATATAAATGCTATTTTTAAATGGAGTTATTTTAAATAACAGCTATTTATTGTATTTTAGAAAATGTTCTCTCTTTCTCTATTTCAGGAGCCTCAGCAGGATGCTGGGAAGGACTGAAATATTGCCAAGTCGGGTCCTTTTCTGATGGTGGCTGGGGTGGGTCAGGGAGGGGAACAGGAAAATACATACAGTCTGCCTCCCTGCGTTCTGGTCTGACAGCGTCTAATGTTGGCCCACCGTCTCCCGAGGTCTGTGGAGGTCACCTGCTTCTGGGCTCCCAGCATCGCCAAAGGTCGTCTGGACTGGGAGATGGGGCTGTGGGGGAAGAGAGGGCAGCTTTGAAGAGAAGCCTCGGCCCATTGCTCCCCAGGTTTGCTCCTGGTCATCTAGCCTCCCGTCCTAGAATGCCAGTGTTGGGAGGGGTCTCAGGGACGGGGAGGGGGCATCTGTGGATTCATGGGACATCGACGGGCCCCCTACTCTGCACCTGGGCATGAGCCAAGAGGTCACTGCAAGATGTGGGAGTCAGACCTTTACTACGTTGTTGCTGTGACCTCCAATAAGGGACCCTCTGTCTGGGAGCCTCAATTTCTTCCTCTGTAAAATGGGTGTCATAACACTGTTTAACCATGGAGTTCTCAAGGCCTGGCACAGAATAAGGAGGTTTCAGCTGGGGTGCTCTTCTCTGCAAGTAACAGCAAACCAGACCCCCAGTGGCTCACACAACAGGACAAGTAAATTGTTTTTCCTGTGAACTGGGAGGAGGGGGCTGGAGTTGGCTGGCTGCCCAATGGTGCCATCAGGGACCCAGAGTTCGTCTCTGTTTCTTTTCTGCCACGAAAAGAAGTGTCGGCTTTGGGGCTCCACGTCTGGGGCTTTGGGGCTCACACACGTTGTTTCATTGATGCGCCTCTACACGTTATGTCTGGATTCCTGACAGAAAAGGGTTGAGTAAGGAAGGACATGCCTGCTGGCTCACCCGTTTTTTATCAGGGAGGCAAATGTTTCCTGGGAGCCCCACCCTGTCTTCTGCTGCTGCCCCTCAGCCCCGCCTCTGCCCCCCCACTCCCCTCCCCTCCCCTCCAGCTTGCCCGTGGTCTGCTACCTTCTCCTGATCTCCTCATTGATAATGCTCGCAATTTTCTGCAGCCTGGCCTCATCCCCCAAATGTTTCTGGGCACAGAGGTGAAAAAGCGCGGGCATGTAGGGGTCCCTCCATCCCAGCACCGCCCTCTCGCGATGTCAGAATCCCCTTCTTCGAGTGGACCAGCTGTCCACAAACACTTCGCACTCCCCAGTAGGCTGGGCGGGGCCTGCGGAGGGCGCGTTGGCGGCGGGGGAGGCTGAGAGCCCCGGTGCGTCTGGAGCCGAAGAGCCCTGCGTGCAGCGCAAGCGCCGAACGGCAGCTGCCGCGGCACAGAGGCGGCTACGCGCCGGCGGCCGGAGACACGGATCAGACACGCTGCCCCGCCTTCGGCCTTCGAGTGCAGCTCCGCACCTTCCCCGAGGGTCTGGACTCTTCTATCCCGACAGTGATTAGCAGGGGCAGGCCGTGGGGCCGACTGGAAGACCCCGAGCTTACTGGTTAAGAGCACAGACCGGGGAGCCCAATCCCTGCTTGTATTAGAACCCCGGTTTTGCCACTTCCTAGCTCTGGCAAGTAACTTCACCTCCCTGTGCCTCAGTCGCTCTGACTGTAAAACGGGGAACGTCCTAGCACGGACATACTAGGGATGGTGAAAAGAGTCAGCAAGTTAAATATGTGAAGATCTCGGAAGAGCGCTTTCCCAGCACAGGAGCTCTGTGAATGTTAAATCTCCCCGGGCGTATCTGCTTGCAGCACAGAAGTCCTGCCCCTGTACCCAGAGAATCTGGGGCAGTCTGTCTGCAGAGCCCCGCGTTGCCCACCACACTGTGTGGCCCAGGCACGAGCCGAAGAGGAAGGCAAAGTTCAAGACTGGTGCTTCAGGAAATTCAGAAAATTCTCATGCCGTCCACAATCCCGCACCCAGACACGAGGTGGCAACCATGAGAGACACCCTCCCAGCCCTTGTCCATCAAACTTGTACATCTCCCCACCTTCACTTATCCCCACCTGCCTCTTCCTGCACCAGCGATGAGATATGAGCTCTTCCGAGGTGGTAAAAGCCCCTGGTCTTGGGTTACGGTACAAAGAGGTTCCCCTCCTCTCCCCCGTTGATTTATCCAGCACTTTCTGGTGACATCAGCGCTCTGAGCTTGGTATCTCCAGGCGCAAAATGAAAACGAAGACTTGACCATCCCAGCTGTGGCAGAGACCGCTAGACGTCCCTCAGTATCTATCCTCCCCGACTGCCTGATAGTCGTCAGCTGAAGACTACATTTCCCAGCCTCCTTTGCCACTAAGTGTGGCCACATGACTGAGTTTGGACAGTAGGATATGAGAAAAAGTGATGTGTGAACTTTTGGGACTGTGCCCTTAAGGGAAGGGGTGCCATCCAACCTGCTGTCCAGAATGTGGAATCAGATGGTGCGCATCTTGATATGAGACAGGGAATGAGCCCACGGGGGCTTGGGTAGCGAGGATGCAGCAACAATAGGGAAGGGGCCTCGGCTCCTTTGTAGAGCTGCCTGAAATGGGCAGTTATGGAGGGAAAAGTAAGCTTCCTTGTTTAGGATGCTGTTATTTTGGGTCTCTGTCACATGCTGTCAAACCTGAATCATAACAAATACCCCAGGGCTGGGAGGATGCGATGAGTGAGTGAGAGCAATGAGTGAGCCAGAGGGTTTAACTGTAGGGTTTATTTTTTTTTCCTATGTCATAAGATAAATATGCTAGGAAATCGTATTAAGGAACTAAGTACTTTAATATTTATCTTTTATGGTAGGCAGAATTCTAAGGTGACCCCCAATGACTCACACCTTCATATAATCCCCCTTCCCTTGAGTGTGGGCAGGACATGTGAATATGACGGGCTAACTCTCCCGTGGCTATGCCACATTAAATGACAAAAAGGATTTTGGCCTGTGAATTAGTCAAACCGGAGATTACCCCAAGCAGGCCTGACATCAGACGTGTGGTTTTATCTACACCAGTAACCAACTCTCTGGACACCAGCTGGGTGTCCTACAATTCAGTTCAGTGTTGACACTATCTCCTGGAGTTAGTGTCAGATCCCACAAGTGAAGGGCTTGGTCCCACAAGACTGCTCCCACCTCAGATGCCACTGAGAAGTCCCAGGTTGTCGCTAGCACTTCTGGCCAACTGACTATAAATTCAGGGGTTCTCACAGCCCTTCCTCAAGTTTGATAATTCACCAGAATGACTCACAGAACTCAGGAGCAACCAACTGGAGGAGACACAGGGCACAGTATGCTGGAAGGGGCACAGAGCTCCCATGCCCTCTCTGGGTGCCCCCTGCTCCCAGCATCTCAGTGTATTCACCCACTTGGAATCTCTCCAAACTCTGGTTTAGGGGTTTTCATGACGATTTCCTTATGTAGACATGACTGATCAAATCACTGGCCTTGGGTGATTAACTCAACCTCCAGCCCCTCTCTCTTCCCCAGAGGCTGGGGGTGGGGCTGAAAGCTCTAAGCTTCTCATCAAGGCTTGGTCTTTCTGGCAACAAGTTCTCATCCCAGAGCTATTTGTGGGGCCACCAAGAGTCACCTCATTAGAACAAAAATGCTCCGATCACCCTTACCATTCAGGGAATCCCAGGTTTTGGGAGCTCTGTGCCAGGAACCGGGGACAAAGACCACATATCTTGTTATACCATAAAGGCTATTTCTACTTTGAGGTGGAAATGATTCTCACCTGGGTGCTTGCTCCCTTGCTGCCCCGCGGCCCTCGGCCCTCGCATTTCTGGAGACATTTCCTTGCAGAAAACAATAGGCATGCGTAGGTCCTGGTGGCAGGAGGAAATAGAAACCACTTAGTCGTTTATACTAGCTGGCTGAGAATGACCTACTTTCCCTTTTCTGGGTCTTCCTCTTAGTCCCTGAAGAAAACAGAGCCTTACCCACGATCCTCGTTTCATCCAGTTTGGAGCTGGAAGTTCCCATGCCATTTTATTGGACACCCTTCCCATGCTCAGACGATCTGCAGGGGAGCATTTCTGCAAACCAGCTGAGTCTGGGACTCTGCTTGGAGATCATATATGCAGATTTTCATAAAAGAAAACTTTTTTTTAAAAGACTTTTTATTTATTTATTTGAGAGCATGAGCAGGGGGAGGGGCAGAGAGAGAGGGAGAGGGACAAGCAGACTAGACTCCTGGATGAGTGGGGAGCCCAATGCAGGACGTGACCCCAGGACCCCGAGATCCTGACCTGAGCAGAGGTCAGATGCTTAACCAACTGAGCCACGGAGGAGCCCCTATAAGAAAACAATTTGGTCACACGACAATATGTATTTACATGTCCTAAGGATGTGTGTTGGTCTAGGAACTCTAGATTGCGTTTCCCTCCTCAGAAATTCCAAAAGCATATGCACTTAACCTCTATGAGATTTCATCACTCATAAAGATTGTAGAAGGAATGGAGTGTGGGGTGCCTGGGTGGCTCAGTCGTTAAGCATCTGCCTTCAGCTCAGGTCATGATCCCGGGGTCCTGGGATCGAGCCCTGCTTCGGGCTCCCTGCTCAGCGGGATGCCTGCTTCTCCCTCTCCCACTCACCCTCTCTCGCTGTGTCTCTCTCTGTCCAATAAATAAATAAAATCTTAAAAAAAAAAAAGGAATGGAGTGGGACAAACTTAAAAGAGAAACAGAGCATTGGGGGTCTCACAGATAAATGTCAAAATCAGAACGTGAACCCAAGTAGTCTGACACTCCAAGTGATGCTGTTAATATCCACCCTCCCCGAACCCCCGCCCCCCCCCCGTCCTGCTCCCTTGTCCTGCAGAGAGGCTATCCCCACTTTTAGGTCAGTGCCCTTCAGTGGGAAGAACGCATGATCTCAGATGGACCTGGAGCCTTCTAAGCCTCAGTGTTCTTTTCTGGGCAAATTAAGGGGCCGAATGTGTGACTGAGTGGTTTAGATGGCTGCTGGTTGTCCTAACACCAGTTACTAACTAGTTCGTCTTTTCCCCACCAACTTTAAGGAGGCCTCTTCATCATATACTAAACTGTGTTTTCAATTTTCTGACTACATAGTTCTAAATCTGGTAGTGCTTAGCCATCTAAAAAAGAAATTTTGAATCCTTACCTCCTACTGTACATCAGGATAAATTCCAAGTGGTTCAAAGACTCAAATACACACACACACACCAAGAAAAACTTGAGATTCAAAATCTTACCAGTTGAAAAGAAAACAGAAAAAAAAAAGCAACAACAAAACAAAAAACCAAAAAAAAAAAAAACACCACAAAAAAAAAAAAAACAAAAGCAAAAAATCCCCATGCCAAAAGGCTTTCAGGAAAACCAAATGCAAATGGCCAACTGGGAAAAAATACCTATAACTCACATTACAAGCTATTATCATATCTCATATCACTATTACATAAATAGCCACTAGAATCAATACAGAAAGAACAAAATTCTTCAGGAGAGAAATGGATAAAGGATATGAACAGAGAGTCCATGGCAAAGGGAATATATAGAACTCTCAGAAGAGATTTTTCACTCATAAGAGAAAAGCAAATTAAAACTGATACTGTCGGGGCGCCTGAGTGGCTCAGTCGGTGAAGCCTCCTGGTTTCAGCTCAGGTCATGATCTCAGGGTCCTGGGATTGAGCCCCTGGGAGTCTGCTTGAGTCTCTCTCCCTCTCCCTTCACCTGCTGGGGGGCATGCTCGCTCTCTCAAAACAGAATATACTGTCTTTCAAGTATATACACTGGCAAAATCCAGACATTGGATGGCTTATGTGTTGGTGAGGCTGTAACAATGTCCTTCAGGTTCTGGCGGAAATGGAACGTGGTGCATGTGTGGAAAGCAACTTTGCAGGATCTATAACATTTCAAATGAGTACCTTTGGCCTAGAATTCTCAATTCTGTAAATTCACACTATGGATATTATATATTCATAGTGCTGATTGTAAGATGCTGCTGATTATAAGATGCCTCATTGTTTTATAAAACTTAAGGAAAAATGCTGTATTATATCATCAAGGGGCACCTGGGTGGCTCAGCTGGTTAAGCATCTGATTTCAGCTCAGGTCATGATCTCAGGGTCCTCCCATCGAGTCCCCAGCAGGGATCTGCTTCTTCCTCTGCTCCTCCCCACCCTGCCTGTGCTCTCTCAAATAAATAAAATCTTAAAAAAAAAAAAAAACCCTAAAGAAAAAGATGGGGAACCACCCAAATGCCCATCAGTACGTTCCCAGATAAGTAAATTACAACATTACCAATCACAGAATGAAACAAAACGCAGCTCTAAAAACAATGAGGAAACGTAGTGCTTTGGAAGGATCTTCAAGATATGTTCTTACTAAAAAAGCAACTTATAAATCAGTAAATATACCAACTTTTGTGAAGAAATAAAAAAAAAAACCCACCCAAATTCGCATTTGCTTGTGTACATAAGGAACTGCAAGGACAGGAGAGAAACCTACGGATGTGGGTTGTGGTACGCACTGGATGGAGGGGACAGGGATGGAAGGCTTTTCAGCGATTACCTTACATTTTGGGGGTGCGTGAATACATTTACCAAAAAAAAAAAAAAAGGAAAAAGTAAAAATGGAAGGAAAAAATCCAGAAACTTCAGAAATTCTTGAACACATAGTTTATCACGTAATATATACAACAGTTACATTGTTTGCCACTTGAAATGCCTCAGAAAAGACAAAATCGATTTAGACTAAAGCTGTGGAACCTGACGCGAGGAGAGCGCATTATTTTGACAATTTCAAGTTCTCTCCGTGGGCTTCCAAGTCTCTCGACAGGGGAACTCAGCTGTGACTCCTTATTCCTACCCTCAGATTCTGACAATTCCTCTCATCATCGCGGGCTCTAGTATGGGCAGTATCTCTTCATCACGTCTCAATGTCAGAAAACCTCTCCTTCCCGTTTTGGGGCAGCAATTTTTGCCAGACATTTCCACCACGCAGGGCAAAGAATCTGTTATCAATCGCACATTCAACGTCAGAGGAGTCACGAGGCTTTGAATCTTTTCTCTCTCTTTCCTGAGGCTTTTTCAGGATAAACTTCCTCCCCCCTCCCCCCAACTAGGCATGGCCTTATCTCAGATACAATGACTTTGTAAAACGCAGTGTGACGGGATCCGCGCGAGTCTCGCTCGCCTCGAAGCAGTTCCATCACCAGACTATTCCCGACTGATAAACTTGTCACAACCAAGTTCTTCTATCAGAGGATTGATAACCTCGGAGGCGGTGAGAGCTATAGTAAACGTCAAAATGTCAAAATCCATCCTCTGGGGATTCCGCTGATACTCGGCATCGAACGCGGCTTCCCGGGCTCTGCAGGCTTCCACAAACCTCCTGCGGCGTTCTTCTAGCTCCTGGATTCTGCCCGGAGCGATCGGGTAGTGTTCCAGATAGTGGCGGAGGAACTGCTGGTAATTAATTCCTAAAACACTAAGCGGGTGACGGAGGCGGAGGTACGGCAACGCAGCCAGGCCCGGGCCGTTCGCGGGCCGGGACCGGGGTCTGGCCTGCGCGCCCTCTTCCTCTGCGGGCCCCGCCAGCTCGCGGGCGACCGCTGCCTCGGGGGCCTCCCTGGCCGCCGCCGCCGCCGGCGCCACCACCACCGGACCTTCTCCGGGCTCCGCAGGCCGCGCCGGGGCCGGCTCCTGCCTCCCGCCGCCTACCTCCTCCTGCCGGACGTCGCGGTGGCCATTCGCCGCGTCCGTCTGCCGGACGCTGCTGTCGGCGGGCAGCTCGGACATCTCGGACCGCGGGGTCAGCTCGGCCGCTCCCAGAAAAATTGCAATACCAGGACAGCGCGGTGATGGGCGTGCAGCTGAGTGCGCGTGCGCGAGCGCTGTGCGCGCCGGTAAACGCAGTTTGCGAGCCCATATGCGCGAGCGAAGGTCCTACGGATCTACCTAGGAGCACCGCGCACGCGTCATTCCCGGGGCCCTCGCGCTCCCCCAGGCGCCACCTAGCGGCCTGACGTGCCATCACAGCTGAAACTGCCCGTGTAACCGAACGTCCAAGGGCGGAGCCATATTTTCCATTTGGACCAATGTAACGTTTACAAGGAGAGTCTTAGAAGACTGCGTCTTGTTGGCTTTCCCAAGATCCCATCCAGGATGCTTCACTCTAAGCTGCTTCTCCCATGATTATAATGCCCCATCAGCAGTGCGTCCGGCGGGCCCCTGGGTCTGCCCCGTGTTTCAACAGAACTTGTACTGAACAGACCCAGGGACGCCCCTTATTCCAGCCTCCGACCGCCCTCCAGCCGCTTGTACGGCCTCAACCCTCTGTACAGCCTCAACCCTCGGAACCATCTTCTCGGCTACCCTCTGCCTCCGGGGCTAACCAACACTGGTTTTTGGCTCCCTGTTGCCAATCAAGCACGAGCTGTCAGGTTCGTCAGAATTACTCCACCGAGGTGGAGGCCTCCGTCAACTGCCTGGTCAACATGCACCTGCGGGCCTCCAACACCTACCTCTCCCTGGGCTTCTATTTCGACTGCAGCGATGTGGCTCTGGAGGGCTTGGGCCACTTCTTCCACGAGTTAGCCCAGAAGAAGCTCGAGGGTGCCCAGGAGCTCTTGATGTTGCAAAAGCAGCGCAGCGGCAGCTCCCTCTTCCAGGACGTGCGGAAGCCGTCCCACGACAAGTGGGGTAAAGCCCTGGACGCCATGGAAACCGCTGTGGTCTTGGAGAAGAACTTGAACGAGGCTCTTTTGGATCTGCACGCCCTGGGTTCTACCCGTGCGGACGCCCATCTCTGTGCCTTCCTGGAGAGCCACTTCCTGGGTGAGCAGGTGAAAGTCATCAAGAAGATGGGCGACCACCTGACTAACCTCCGCAGGCTGTCCTGCCCCCAGGCTGGGCTGGGCGAGTATCTCTTTGAAAGGCTCACCCTCAAGCATTGACTGGCAGCCTCTGGAGCCCGGTGGCCTTTGAGGGGCCCCTCTGGCAACCCCTTAGTGTCGGGGCTCCTGTCTGGGTTTGTCCCAGCGGTCGCCAGGAAGCTTTTTAACAAACCCTGGAGCCATCTCCCAAGCTGTGGACCAAATGGAAACAATAAAGCATTTTGCAAGGGGGGAAAAATGCTGCCTGTAGTATATACCAAAATAGTCTAGATTCGTCGTTTTTTGTTGGGCGGGGGAGGGTGTTCTTTATTATTTTCCATTTGTTCATTTGTCTATCTTCCTCACAACAATCCTCTTAACTACTAAAGCTTTATATCACACTCCCTTCTTATCTTTAAAATTTCTTTGGCCCCTCTTGGACCTTTTTTCCTAAATCTTATTTGTGCAGTATGACATATGCAGAAAAGTATAGGAAATATACAGCTGAATGATTTATCAGAAAGCCAACATCCATGTAACTACCACTGGAAACTGATTTCCAGTATTCCCGAAGCTTCCCACTGCTTCACAGTCCTCTCCTTCCTGCCCGGGGGTAACCACTATCCTGGTATTTACGGTAACGGTTTCCTCTCTTTGCTTTTTGTTTTACTACTAGGCGTGCATTCCTGTATTTTAGTTTTGCTTACTCTTTTGAACTTTATATATTCTTGCATCTGGTTTCTTTCACACAACATTATTTTTATGAGATTCACCCATGTTTTTCATTGTTTCATTGGTTATAGATAGTTCATTTTCTTTTTTTTTTTTAAAGATTTTATTTATTTATTTGACAGAGATAGAGACAGCCAGTGAGAGAGGGAGCACAAGTGGGAGTGGGAGAGGAAGAAGCAGGCTCATAGCAGAGGAGCCTGACGTGGGGCTCGATCCCATAACACCGGGATCATGCCCTGAGCCGAAGGCAGATGCTTATGCTGTGCCACCCAGGCGCCCCAGATAGTTCATTTTCTTAAAAATTAAAAAAAAAAATTTTTAAGTAAACTCAGCCCAGTATGGGGCTCTAACTCAGGGACATGGAGATCAAGAGTCACGTGCTTCACCCGCCCAGCCAGCCAGGCATCCTGCTGGTTCATTTTCTTGATAGTTACATAGTCATTACTATTCTTTCTTTTTTTAATATTTATTTTAGAGAGCGAGCATGAAAACGAGCTGGAGGGGGAGGGGCAGAGGAAGAGAGAGAGAGAGAGAGAGAATCCTGGAGCAGACTCCATGCTCACCATGGAGCCAGTCCAGGGCTTCATCCAAGGACCCAGAGATCATGACCCCAGCCGAAACCAAGAGCTGGTGACGCAACCGCTGGAGCCACCCAGGGGCCCCTCCTCAAGCGATTTCTAATAAACTTCACCTGTTTTCTTTCTCTCGCATTCACTGTTCATTTCCATGACACTGAGACTCAAGAACCTGGTCTGGGGGGTCTCGTAACACTTTCGTCAAGAAGTAGGGTTCTTTTTCTCCACCCCTGGAATCTGAGCTGACCTTACCATTTGCTCTGACCAATGCGATGGGGCAGAAAGGATGGTATGTCGGTTTTGAGACCAGAACTCGCGAGGCATTTCATGCTTCTCCTGTCTCAGACTCCTGCTAGCACCGTGAGAACAACTCTGGACCCGTTTGTTGGGGGACAGAAGACAATATGGAGCTGGGGCAAGTGGCCTCAGATAAGGCACTCAAGATCAGTCCCTCTCCAGCTGACTACCCGCCGACCCTTAGGCTCAGAGGCTAAATAAATGTTTCTCATGTTCTGCCACAGTGTTTGCCGAAGCTTGTCATGCAACATTATTGTGGCCATAGGTAACTGCTCCAGAAATTGGTACCAGGAATACCAAAGAATGACCTATGTGGAAAAAGTAGTGAAGAAATTGTCATCAGAGCAGTAAAAATGGTGACTCGTGTTATGATATATTGAAGTGACTGGTTGCCTGTGTTTACTAGCAGATGGGAAATATTTATTTATTAAGATTGATTTATTTTAGAGAGCACACGAGCAAGGGGAGGGGCAAGAGAGGGAGAGAATCTCAAGCCGGCTCTGACTCCCTGCTAAGCGCAGGGGACCTGATATGGGGCTTGATCTCACAACCCCGAGATCATGACCTAAGCCTAAATCAAGAGTCGGACACTTAACTGACTGAGCCACCCAGGTGCCCCTATTACTTATTTTTTAAATGCATGAAAAAATGGGATGGATTGAATAATGAAAAAAGATAAAGTGTGTTGCTTAGAAGTATCATATAGTTGGGTCTTGCCTTTTTTTTTTTTTTACCCAATATAACCTCTGCCTTTCTTTTTTTTTTTTTTTTAAAGATTTTTTATTTATTTGACAGAGATAGAGACAGCCAGCGAGAGAGGGAACACAAGCAGGGGGAGTGGGAGAGGAAGAAGCAGGCTCATAGCAGAGGAGCCTGATGTGGGGCTCGATCCCATAACGCTGGGATCACGCCCTGAGCCGAAGGCAGATGCTTAACCGCTGTGCCACCCAGGCGCCCCAACCTCTGCCTTTCAATTAGAGTTTATTTACTTATTTTTTTTATTAAATATTTTTTTAAAAAATATTTTATTTATTTATTTGACAGAGAGAGACCGTCAGCGAGAGAGGGAACACAAGCAGGGGGAGTGGGAGAGGAAGAAGCAGACTCCCAGCAGAGAAGCCTGATGCGGGGCTTGATCACAGATGCTTAACGACTGTGCCACCCAGGCGCCCCCTTTATTAAAGATTTTATTTATTTATTTGACAGAGAGAGAGCACAAGCAGGGGGAGCAGCAGGCAGAGGGAGAGGGAGAAGCAGGCTCTCTGCTGAGCCAAAGGCAGATGCTTAAATGACTGAGTCACCCAGGCGTCCCTCAATTGGAGAGTTTAGACAATTTGTATTTAATGTGATTATTGAGATGGTTAAGTTAAGTCTATCATATGGCTATTTGTTGTTTATTTGTCCCATTTGTTCTTTGTTCTCTTCTTTCTCTTCTTTTAGATTAATCAAGTATTTTTATGATTTCATTTTATCTTTCTCGGCTGATGAGATAAAAATCATTTTGTGGGATGCCTTGCTGGCTCAGTTGGTAGAGCCTGCGATTCTTGATCTTGGGGTTGTAAGTTTGAGCCCCATGTTGGGTGTAGAGATTACTTAAAAATAAAATATTTTAAAAAAATCTTCATTTTGTTATTTTAGTGGTTGCTTTGGGGTTTTTAGCGTACATATTTAATTTATTGCAGTCTACCTTCGGGTGATATACACTCCAGAAATAGCATAAAACTAAAAATTTTAGGGGCGCCTGGGTGGCTCAGTCATTAAGCATCTGCCTTTGGCTCAGGGTGTGATCCTGGCGTTCTGGGATCAAGCCCCATGTTAGCCTCGTCCACTGGGAGCCTGCTTCTTCCTCTCCCACTCCCCCTGCTTGTGTTCCCTCTCTCGCTGGCTGTCTCTTTCTCTGTCAAATAAATAAATAAAATCTTTAAAAAACAAAAAAACCCCAAAACCAAAAAACTAAAAATTTTACCATAGTGTATTTCTGTTTCTCCCCTCTGACTTTTATGCTATTCTCATTTATTATATTTTTATATATTATAAACTCTGCAATAGTTATTTTTATTATTTATACTAAACAGTCAATTACATAATAACCCATGTAACAGCAATTTCCAGCACTCTTCCTTCGTGTAAACCCAGATGTTCATTTTCCTTCTGCCTCAAGGATGTGAACATTTCTTGTAGCATGGGTCTGGTAATGAGGAACTTTTTCTGAAAAATATCAAGAATTCACCTTTGTCTTTGAAAGATATTTCTCATGGATTAGAAAAATACACTTTAGGGGCGCCTGGCTGGCTCAGTTTACCAACTGAGCATGTGACTCTTGATCTTGGGATTGGGAGTTCAAGCCCCACATTGGGGGCGTAACCAACTTAGAAAAAGGAACAGCACAGTGATAACCGCCCCAGGCAAGCTGCACTGATGGATGCCAAAATCCAGGTGACCCTGGGATTGCTAGGAACAGTGGTTCTCAAAGTGTAGTCCCCAGACCAACAGCATCAGTACACTTGGGAACTTCTTAAAATGCTTATTTGTGGATCCCAGCCCATACCCACGGAATTAAACTCTGGAGGTGGGACCCAGCAGTGTTTTTACAAGCCCTCCCGATGGTTCTCATGCACACTCAAGTTAAAGAACCACTGGCTGTAAATGATTTCATCAGGGCACCTGGGTGGCTCTTTAGTTAAACATCTGCCTTCAGCTCAGGTTGTGGTCCTGGACTCCTGGGATGGAGCCCCACATCGGGCTCCCTGCTCATTGGGAGTCTGCTTCTCCCTCTGCCTCTGCCGCTCCCCCTGCTTGTGCTCTCTCTATCTCTGTCAAATAAATAAATAAACAAATAAAATCTTTAAAAAAAGATCTTTCATCATCTGGTTTAAAAAAAAAAAGAAACCCACAAAGTCTCAAGAGATGAGAAGACAAGCCACAGACCGGGAGAAAATGTTTGTAGCACACATATTTGATTTTGTTTTCTGAGGTTTTATTTATCTACTTGAGGGACAGTGAGAGAGAGAGAGAGCACAGAGGGACAGGGAGAAGCAGACTCCCCGGTGAGCAGGGAGCCCGATGTGGGACTCCATCCCAGGACCCTGAGATCATGACCTGAGCTGAAGGCAGATGTTCAACCGACTGAGCCACCCAGGCATCCCCACAATTCACCAATTTAGAAACAAGCTCATGATACTGCAATAAGCACAAAAAGCATCCCCACAATTCACCAATTTAGAAACAAGCTCATGATACTGCAATAAGCACTAAAAAGAGTGGACCTTTGAACAACACAGGGGTTAGGGATGTCGACCCCTGGCATGGTCGAAAATCCACATAGAGCTTTTGACTCTCAAAAAACGTAACTACTAATGGCCTACTGTTGGCCAAAAGCCTTCTAGATAACCTAAAAAGTTGATTAACATGTTTTGTATGTTTTTTGTACTATATACCATATTTTTACAATAAAATAAGCTAGGGGCACCTGGATGGCTCAGTCCGTGGAGTGTGCAACTCTTGATCTCGGGGTTGTGGGTTTGAGCCCCACGTTGGGTGTAGAGATTAAAAATAAAATCTTAAAAAAAAAGAAAAATAAAAAAAGTAAGGTAGTGAAAAGAGAGGGTGTTGAAGAAAGTCAAAAGGAAAATACTGTGCTATTAAAAATAAGTGGACCCGTACAGTTCAAACCCGTGTAGTTCAAGGGTCAGCTTTAATTGAAAGTTCTAGTTACGTTCAAACTCTTGCAGTAGTAGCAAAGTCAACCACAGCCACACTTTTCTGCAGAAGGAGTCCAACATTTTTCTCATGCTTCCTAAGCCCTCAGAATGAGCAACTGCCATGGACCGGGTCCACTGAGGATCACTGGTGAGAGAAGGAGCCCTCCTCAGGGAGAAGCATGATCAGAACCCATACAAATAAACCCAGGAAGGCAACAATAAAGGACAGGAATGCCGGCAGCATAAAGCAGAGGTCCTGGCCAGGTTTGGGGGATCAGAGAAGGGTTTTATGACAAGGTGGTGAATGGGGCCAGGAGACCCGATGCTCAAAGTAGGTAGAACGGAAAGAGGACGTCCCGAGAGAGGGAAATAAACTCCGAACTCTCTCCAGTGCCAGCTGACCCTGGAGGTGCACGCCTGGCACCCCATGTAGCCCTCTCAAGTTGAG
Source organism: Ailuropoda melanoleuca (assembly GCF_002007445.2). Lineage (NCBI taxonomy): Eukaryota > Metazoa > Chordata > Mammalia > Carnivora > Ursidae > Ailuropoda > Ailuropoda melanoleuca. The sequence continues at coordinate 36,714,009 of NC_048229.1, read as the reverse complement.
GTTATCTTGTCTCTCATTTCTCAACTACCTCATGGGAAAAGAGTGGACTGAGTGTCTTCTTATCTCTGGAGGCCGCTTAAATGGTGTTCTAGTTCACTCAGCATCAAGTCCAAACTCCTTCATTGTGATCTGGCCTTGGTCTGTCTCTCCCTCGTCATCTCCTCCCACTGTCCCCCCCTTCCAGGCTACAGCGCCCTTCTGTCCGCCCCTCAGATGTCAAAAGGTTTTTTTGTGTCTCTGAGCCCTTGAGTTTGTTTAGAACACTGTTCCTTATCTTTCAGTAAAAAAGACACCTCAGAGCTGTCTTGCTTGGGTCACAAATCTCACGAGCTTCCTCTAACCAGTGCTGTTGATGGCGTTCATCATATCAGTACATATCATAATGAGAAACTATTTGGCGCCTGGGTGGCTCAGTCGTTAAGCATCTGCCTTTGGCTCAGGGCGTGATCCCGGCGTTCTGGGATCGAGCCCCGCATTGGGCTCCCTGCTCAACGGGAAGCCTGCTTCTCCCTCTCCCACTCCCCCTGGTTGTGTTCCCTCTCTTGCTGGCTGTCTCTCTCTGTCAAATGAATAAATAAAATCTTAAAAAAAAATAATGAGAAACTATTTATTGGCTTGTTTGTTTATTTATTTTCTGCTTCCCTGCCTAGGGTGCCAGCACTTTCAAAAGGCGAGATGAGTTCTATTTTTCTAAATCTTGATTTTCCATTCACCAGAACAAGATGTTGGCAGAGCAATCACTCAAATTACCGTTAACTGAAAAAGTGAAGAGGGATTTTTTTAAAAAACATGAATACCTTCAAAACCCTCTGATATTTTGACATTCATACTTTTTTTAAAAAAGACTTTATTTATTTACTTGACAGAGAGAGACACACACAGCGAGAGAGGGAACACAAGCAGGGGGAGTGGGAGAGGGAAAAGCAGGCTTCCTACTGAGCAGGGAGCCCGCTGCTGGGTTCGATCCCAGGACCCTGGGATCATAACCTGAGCCGAAGACTCGGCCCAACAGACTGAGCCACCCAGGAGCCCCTTGATTCTAAAGTTTACATGGAAAATTCGAGGCCTGCTTTTACCGCTTTGAACAGATTTTTGGAGAGGTGTTTCTATTGTTGATCACTTCAAAAGTTTCCCTGAATTTTTTTCTTGTATGAGACACAGATAGGCACTCCAATCGTTTTGGCCTTGGGCTACCAACGTTTCCTGAGCCAGTGTTCTTTGGGTCTTTTAAGACCTCTCCAAGGCAGGCGGATGAGTGTGCTGGGATGGGGGATGAGGGTGGAGTGGGGGGCAGGTAAGACAGGCCAGGGCCAGAGTCCCAGCTCCACTGCAGAGAAGCTGGGGCCACACTGGGTGTGGGACATCCAAGGAGGATGACCCGGAACTAGAGCCAACTCGTCCACTCAGTAAAACCCCTCTTAGGAACAAGACTTGTCTCGGAGAAGAACACCATGGGGAGGAATAAATAAGTGAGCAAATATGTCCCCTGAGAGGTGGAGAAAATGCAGAACAGAGGGACAGGGAATGGGAAGCTGAGAGGCAAGAAGGAGGCATGATTAAAAAAAAAAAGGCAATTTATATGTTGAGTTCCTTTGCTCAGAACTCTCCTTGGGTTTTCAGCTGTCCCAATGCAAACTCCTTAACAGAATTTATGAGGATGTCTATGATTTAGACTCTGCCAAGACCATCACCCTTGCTTGCTCCTGCCCCATTTGGGAACAGCCTGTTAGGGGGATGGGGAGGGGCTTTCCCGTGCTCCCCGTCCCCTCTCCCCCTGCTCTGCAGGTCTCACCAGAAGCCCATCCTTCGCCTTCTGGATTCACTCGTCTTACCAACTTACTCTTTCTCCCAGCACCCTGTTGTGTTTACTCTTTTGTCTTGAGTGAAAGTGTTGGACATTTTATCCATTTTCTGTTTGCTTGACTTCCGTTTGTTTTCTTCCACCATTTGAGGTCAGAGATGAAGCCTGGAATCACCGCTTTATCCCAGGACCCAGCCAGTCCATGCAAAGGATAGGTTCTTAATGCACACGTATTGAATGGATTATTAGAGGGTGTGACATTAGGGAGGGATTGGGCAGGGACCTGACTGCATCAAAATTTTGCTTAAATGAGAGGCCCCTAAATCCAGCAGATACATAGACGAAATTCAGGAGCTCGGAAAACACAACAGCAGAAGGAGTCATTGCACTTCAAGAGGATAATATGGCAGGTAAGCCAGGGCAAAGGCAATGCATGCTTGTATGCTAGAGGGTGGTGGACAAGCAGAGGTAAGTGGGTGAAGCTTTGTTGGTACGCTCTTGCCAACACCAAGGGGCCAGCTGGGAAACCACTGGGTTATACCAACAGGGAGCCCTGGAAAACACTTTGTAACTGGACTCCACCATTACTGTGAGATTTTGTTTTTCCAAGTCCTTTTTAACACTGGGTCCTGTCAGACTTTCAAATGTCAGCCATTTGGTGGTGTTAAATAAGGAAATTCAACTGAGTAAATTGTAAAGATCTTATTGGCTGTATTTGACGATTCGTGAATCGGGCAGCATCCAATCTAGCCCATAGAAAGGACCTCTGGGGAACTGTACTAAAGGGAAGACTTTTCTGGGCAGAAGGGAGTGAGGAAAAAGGAAATTATACCAGACAAGCAAGTGGGTTGGTTATAGCAAGGTTGGTTTCCTGTGGGGGATGGCAGGGTCTATCAGGCAGTTCCCTAACTAGTGGCAATCACACAATTCCTGATTGGTTTAATTTTCCATTCTTGGGAGAGCAGAAACTGTTAAGTCTCAGTATGGTGATGTGGGGATTAGCACGAGCCACTCCATTTTGGGCCCATTGTCTTGTTTCTAATGGTGAGTATAAAATAATACTTGATATTTGATCCATTTTCCATTTTTTTTTTTTTTTAAAGATTTTATTTATTTATTCGACAGAGATAGAGACAGCCAGCGAGAGAGGGAACACAAGCAGGGGGAGTGGGAGAGGAAGAAGCAGGCTCATAGCGGAGGAGCCTGATGTGGGGCTCGATCCCATAACGCCAGGATCACGCCCTGAGCTGAAGGCAGGCGCTTAACCGCTGTGCCACCCAGGCGCCCCATCCATTTTCCATTTTTTAAAAATTACCTAGTGAAATTGAGACTCCTTCCACTATTTTTCTTTTTTTTGAGAGAGAGGGAGAGAGAGAGAGAGAGAGAGAGAGAGAGAGAATGCACTGGGAGGGGCAGAGGGAGGAGAGAGAGAATCCTAAGCAGGCTTCAGACTCAGCAGGAGCATAACTTGGGGCTTAATTCTACGACCAATCCCGCAATCATGACCGAGCCGAAATCAAGAATCAGATGCTCAACCGACTGAGCCACCCAGGCGCCCCTCCTTGCTCTATTTTAAAGTCCATGCTGTTTCTCTCTTGTGTGAATTCTCCACGTATCCTTTTTTATTTTCTAGTAATTTTTTCTTGGGGCTCAGGAGAACATTTTTGTTGTATTTTAGACACTAATAATTTCTCTTATTTGTTGCAAATATGTTCTCTCATCTGTGGTCTGTATTTTTCAATTTACTTATGACTTTTATTGTCAAAATAGTTTAAATATTGATGTTTGATATTTATCAATATTTTCCTTTTATTATTTATTTTGAAAGTCTAGTTTAGAAGTGTCTTTCTTTCTTTCTTTCTTTCTTTCTTTCTTTCTTTCTTTCTTTTTCTTCTTTCTTTCAAGATTTTCCTTATTTATTTGAGAGAGAGAGAGAGCGTGAGCGAGAGAGCATCCATGTGAATGCGGAGGGGCAGAGGGAGAGGGAGAAAGAATCCCAAGCAGACTCCACACTGAGCATGGAGTCTGACACAGGCTTCGATCTCACGACCCTGAGATCATGACCTGAGCCGAAACCAAGAGTTGGGTGCTCAACCGACTGGGCCACCCAGGTACCCCTTTAAGACTTTATTTTTATTTTATTATTTTAAAAAATATTTTATTTACTTATTTGACACAGAGAGAGAGAGCACAAGCAGAGGGAACAGCAGAGACAGAGGGAGAAGTGGACTCTCTGCTGAGCAGGGAGCCCGATGTAGGACTCGATCCCAGGACCCTGAGATCATGACCTGAGCCGAAAGCAGAACCTTAACCAACTGAGCCACCCAGGCACCCCGACTTCTATTCCTTTTCTTAAGAAAAATGTTTCTGTTCGTTAATTTGCGGTTCCTCCTCCTCCTTCGTCTTTTCTCTTGCTTTGTCTGTCTCTGTGACTCCCTCGTGTTTGAAGATTTCCTCCAAGGTCTTATAATCCCCCCCCCTTTGTGTTCAAATAGAGGATGAAAAGCTGCGAGAAATCTCTGACTGACCTCTTGTCTTCACAGTGGGGTGGTTAGCAGCAGGCCGGCTTTTTTGTGTGTCTGCCTTTGTATGAAGAATAAGGGCCTCCTACATAAATAGAATCTCCCATAGAAAATGGATCAAATATTGCTAGATGACGTGGTTTTACATTTATATTTTAAACAATAGTAAAAAACTCCCACTCTGTACCTCTTATGCACCAAGCCTGTAATTAACAGACTTGCTTTCTGGATACTCATATCTTCCCCAAACCGAGTGAATTATATGGGACCATTTTACTGATAGAAAAAAGAGGCAAAGAATATAAGTGTCACGGTATTCCCAGAGTGACAAAGCTAATAAACGGGATAATCAACATCCTTTCTCAGGTCACTAAGCTTCACGCCTCCTTCCCTAACTGGCCTCATTACTAGGTGGCCAAATCAATAGCTTCAGGATCTCACACATCGGCCAGCGACCAGCGTAGAGAGCAGTGCGCCTGAGCCTATGGCTGATTACAGGGTCTCAAACACTCTCTGAATCATATGAACTCAAATGAATCCAATGTTGCTGTCATGTCACTATGTTATCCCAATGAGACAGATATCTTCTCTCCCACTAGTCTGGTTCATTTTTCTAGGCTATGAGTTTCCAGTATATACCTCTAGAACAAATGGACAGTTACTTGCCCTTCAACCAGGCTTAAACCATTTTCTAGTGGCAGAAACTGAATTTCAGGGCTGCAGAGTGACCCCGGCAGGATGGTGACGAGTGGGTTCCACAAGTCAACTTTTTAGACCAAGCTCTTAGCTCCCAGGTCAGGCTCAGGTCAGAAGTTTACCTTGGAGTGTGTGTGTGTGTGTGTGTGTGTGTGTGTGTGTGTTTTACGAAAGCCTTTCGTCTCTTCCTTTTGCAGAAAATCCAAGGTATGCTCGCCGGGGCCGCACACACTTTAGTGTGGAACAGCTCCAGGCCCTGAAACATGTGTTCAAAGAGACCATGTACCCAGATTGGGCGACCATGGAGGACCTTATCTCAATTACTCATCTTGATGAGTCGGTAATAAAGGTACATCCCTGAAGATGTCTCTAGATAGCACACCTAACCCAGAGCGTCACACACACTGGTAATTCACATAGCATGTAATTCCTATTTATTGAACAACTGCTATGTGTCTGGATGGATGTTCTGTATTTTTATTCTTATGACCAACCATTTTACTGAGGAATGCTAAGGTTCACAGAGACGCCTCCAAGGATCATGAACATAAGAGCTAGAATTTGAACCCAGACCTTGCTGACTCCAGAACCAAAATGCTACAGAGGACCTTTTGGGGATGGATCTCAGATAATCCCCTTGGGGTCTGTTCCCATTTATTTCTAGGTTATCCTTAATCAGGACATTCACAGTCATTTAGATGCCTCGCAACTAAGTTCCCACAGAGCATTTGGGGCATGAGGACCCCTGGAGGAATCCGGAAGCTAGATTCCTACTCCATATTCTCAATCTTCAGAATTCTCTCTGAAAATGCCTAGCATCCATCAAGACAGAAGCCTTACCCGCTTCTGATCTGGCATTTGAATGCTCTGTCCTATTCCACCCAATGCAAACACGACCTTACACTCCCTTTGCTTCTGGAACTCAGGACAGCAGAGGATAGAAGGAACCTCCCTTGTTCAGATAACTGAAGGGATGCAAGACTAGCCTTCTCGTGCCCAAAGAGCCTAATTCCTGATGAACATGAGGATTCCCCTTTAGACCCACCCCCTTTATTAACCTTCTCACCTCCTCTCTCCCCAGACTTGGTTTAAGAACCAGCGCGTCAAAAGGAAGAAAGAGCAGAAATCAAAGGGATCAAATTCATCCCAAGAATCACCAAACCCGACCATTCCAGGCGAGGAAGAGCCCTCCTTGTGTGTAACTTCCACAAACACTCATCGCGTGAGTCCCAGCATTTCGGATGCCTCTGACCATGAACTCCCTCGGTCTTCCAAGAATGACCAACCTGGTCCCTCCAGGTGGGGTTCACCTTGGGATTCTCAGCCTCCTGTTCTCCAAGAGATATGTCTGGGGGACTTCGATCCTCCTTGGGCCTCCAGTCCCTATGACATGGATCAGTTGATACAACTATATGCCTTACCTGGGGATGACGATCCCAGCGGTCTAGATCAATACCTCTTCCCCATGTGCCGCAGTTGAAGTCATATGGCTGACACGCCCACTTATTTATTTATTGAACAACTGGTATGTGCCAGGACAGATGTTCTGTGATCCAAATCTTGACCAACTTAAGAGGTCTTTCCAAACGCGTTTAATGGGTCAACTTGAGTCTAAATGGATTAGAGCCCAGCAATTCATCTAATTCTGTAAGAAGAAAGAAATCTCTCTACCCGGGGCACCTGGGGGCTCAAGTTGGTTAAGCAGCTGCCTTCAGCTCGGGTCATGATCTCAGGGTCCTGGGATCGAGTCCTGCATCGGACTCCCTGCTCAGTGGAGAGTCTGCTTTTCCTTCTCTCTCTCCCCCGCTCATGCTCTGTCTCAAATAAATAAAATCTCAGAAAAAAAGATAAATAAAATCTTAAAAAAAAAAAGAAGTCTCTACCTTTCACCATTGCCTGTAATTTCTATCCTCTGAGTAGTACTCTCTCAACCAAATTTCAGTGTCAAGGACAGTCACAGGGGCCTTTAGAATGGTAGCAGAGGGGCGCCTGGGTGGCTCAGTCGTTAAGCATCTGCCTTCGGCTCAGGGTGTGATCCCAGGGTCCTGGGATCGAGCCCTGCACCGGGTTCCCTGCTCCACCGGGAGTGCTGGGAGCCTGCGTCTTCCTCTCCCACTCCCCCTGCTTGTGTTCCCTCTCTCGCTGGCTGTCTCTCTCTCTGTCAAATAAATAAATAAATCTTAAAAAAAAAAAAAAAAGGAATGATAGCAGAAACCAGCTAGTTTTCCTTGGGTGCCAGCTTGTCCCAGTTGAGCTAGCTCCCTGAAAGCACCCCGACTAAAGTCAGTACTACACGGACCAAGCTCCCCTGCATCTCTACCCCACGGACCATTTTCCTCTCTTAAAAAAAGTTAGAGTGACATCAGCAAGATGGTGGACTAAGAGGTCCCAGCACTTGTATCTCCACAAAAACAATGATTTAACAACTACTTACTGGTGAAAACAGCTCAGAGAAGAGTTCTGGAGCACAAGAAGCCACATCAACCCAGGGGAGCATGAAACCCAAGGCCTCGTAGAAAAGCACAGGAGACATTTTACCTGTGTCACCTCATCCCCCAGTGCTACAGAGTTTGCTGCCAAGAGGGATCCCCTGGGCTGTGATGCACCCCTCCCCACCCCCACTTGAGGAGAAAAGGAGACTCCAGCAGCTTTCACCATGAGGATCCAAGTAGGACACCTACAATTTTTGCCACTGAGGACTCACCCTGTGCTTGCCCACGCTAATCCCAGCCGATGGAACAGTCTGGAGTCCATGCCACTGAGCCGAGCTCCAGCTGGAGGAGGTCACAGAAAGGATGTGATGGCTGGTCGGCTGGTCGACCCATGAGCGGGACACCCGCAATCAGAGGCTCCTTAGCCCCTCCCTTGTCCCTGGAACGTGCATTCCACTTACCTTTCCCCAATCCTAATGTGAATTCCCTCGTTTATTAAACCTTTCACTTACCACGCTGGAGTAGTCTGCCTCTTTCTTTTGTCTCTCCTTGCCCTTTCTGTACGGTGGCCAGTTTTAAATTATACCTGGCAAACTCCCGAGGAGCTTGCAAGCCAACAACCCTGGGAAGAGGAGCTGACACTTCCACGTCATCCCCACCGGCCCTGGTCCACGTCATGAACACCCGCACCCTTGCAGGCTAGGTGGTTATTAAGAAATGGGATGAGGGGTGCCTGGATGGCTCAGTCGGTTAAGCGTCTGCCTTTGGCTCAGGTCGTGATCCCAGGGTCCTGGGATTGAGCCCCACATGGGGCTCCTTGCTCAGTGGGGAGTCTGCTTCTCCCTCTCCCTCTGCTGCTCTCCCTGCTTGTGCTCTGTCTCTCAAATAAATAAAATCTTAAAAAAAAAAAAGAAAAAAGAAAGGGGATGAATAAAAGGAACATTGATGGGCCTCAAAGGTTTTTAATAGAGTACTACCAAAGGTTGGGCAGGCCAAAAGAACCCCCCTACCGGCCTCCTGACATTAAAGAGCCCGAACAAGTCTGTTCTAACTACCTTCATTTGGAGAAATTTTAAAAGCCAAGAGCCAAAGATTACAATGAGAAACCTGCCTTGCAATTGCCGCAGACAATGATTAGGCAGACAGATCAAGACGAAACCTGACAAAAGGTCTCTTGACTCAACCCCTCCCTGGAAACCCAAAGTCTTTTTACAAAGAGCAGGTAAAGTCGTTAGGGGGTGTGGCAGAGGTGTCCTTGGACGAACTGGAAGCTGCGTCTTACACCGCGGCCAAGCAGGGGTCCTGATGGTGGGACCCTGACTGGGTGGTGTGACCCTGAAGGGCACCAAACAATGTCCTGAGAGTTTGGGACCATGGGTGTACCCAAGACCTGGGCGCCTCCCGGGCTGTCGCCTCATTGCCTAACTCCAGGGGCACCACCCACATTTGAGCTCTAGGGGGCACCATTCGCACATCACACGCAAGATGGTGCTCCGTGATGGTGCGGTCCTCTACTCCCTCTCCTGCGGGTGGGCAACACTTATCCCCCGGGGCACAGGGACCGCTGCTTCCCGCGTCCACGAACTGGTCGGTCAACACTAGTGGACGTGAGTGGAGCCACCGCGACCCGCTTTGCCCGAGGACGTTCCATCCGAGTTTCCGGCGGCGTTTCCAGCAGTGTCACTCAGGGCCTAAGACCCACCCCCTCCCTACCCTTGATGTCCAATCAGGATCGAGGGCTGGACCGTGGGGGCATCAACCGAGCAGAGGATATTTTATACCAAAAAAAAAAAAAAAAAGGTAAACAAACACAAATAAATAAAATGAAAATGGGGTTTCTCCGTGGAAGTATTCACGACGATAACTGGCCTATGAAAAAGTGGAAAATCTGGATACACCAATAATCAAAGAAGTAACAACGCAAGTAAAAGGTCTACACTCTAAGAATGGCATTTAGATGATTTATAGCCAATTCGGCCACATAGTCAAACAAAGAACTCCTAGGCTGTGGGAAGTGGTCCAGAAAATAGGAAAAGAAAGGACAGTCCTAACATCTTTTGAATGGTTGGCACAATTCCCATAACAAACCTAGAAAAATAGGATTAAAACAAAAAACAAAACGCTAGGCAAATGGCACTCATAAAACAGAAGGAAATTTTCCAAATAAAATAATAACCTATCGAACTCAGCAATGTTTTAAGACAATGATTCACAACAAATGACAGGGATGATTTCAGAAGTACAGAAATACCTCCACATCACAGAATGTGCCAGCGCCTTCAGCTCATTCACAGGTGAAAGATGAAATCCTACGGGATCGTCTCAGGAGGCGGAGAAATGTTGCAAATTAATGAGAGAGGCCCACCGCTCGGGCGCCTCCTCCGTCTGCCTTTCCTGCGGCTGGAGGGGCAGGAAGCTGGGGCCCAAACCGGCCATCCTTGCGGCTCGCACGAGCAAGAGCGGGCACGGCCAGCTGGGTCAGAACTCGGAACCCCCTTGAGGGCAGCCGGCAAAACAGGCAGAGAGGGGGGACGAGGGAGAGACACAAAGAAGGAGGTGGAGAAGCGGGGCGGGGGGACCCTGGGAAGGTGACTGAGGCACAGAGGGAAACGTAGAGACAGCGGGGGAGACTGAGGGCAGAGATCCTGAGAGACACTTCCTCATCTGAAAACCATCGCAGTGACATTCACCAACCACACCGTCAGGGTTCAATCACAGGTGTCTACACGCGTTTATGAATTCTGAGCTACTCTGTTTTCTCGACCTTTCCAGATCTCTAGGAATCCGACGGAATCCCGTCACGGAGGGCATCTTACAGTCCGCGGCTCTCCACTGGACGGCAGCCCCGATGCGGTCATCCTGGCTCGGTGATCGCTGCTGGCGACGCGCGATCCTCTGGCGTTTCGGCGCGTGTCGCTTAAAAACCCTTGGAGGACGGACGGAATGAGTTCTGGCTGTTGTCCGGAAACCCTGCCCTTGACACAGCGGGAAGAAAGCGGAGCGGGGAAGCAAATCCAGAGACAACAGTCGAGCACTTTCCTAAGAAATGCTCCATGGAGAATGCTCTTGATGGCACAAGGACGATATTTATGAGGAAGCACAAACGTGAAGAACTCTAAGTCAGAACATGAGAAAATGAGTCAAAATGTCTGCACTGATGGATGGATAGACGGATAGCTGGGTAGAAAGCAGGTGTAAAAAAAAATATGTATATTAATGGGAAACCAGGTGGATAGATTTATGTTCCCTCTAAAATTCTTTCAAGTTCAACAATTTTCACAATAAAATTTTTTGGGGAAATGATGCAGAAAGATTCTGAGCATGAGGAAGTTGTAGAAATATCTGAACCAATTCATTATGCGTGTCCTTTCCATTGTAGATATCAAAGAGTGATCTGTTACAGAAATCTTGTTCCCAGGGCGCCTGGCTGGCTCCGCTGGTGGAGCGCGGGACTCTTGATCTTAGGCTTGTGAGTTCGAGCCCCATGTTGGGTGTAGAGATTACTTAAAAAAAAATAGAATTGTAAAAAAATATTTTTCTACATGAATCTAAACGTGCTCTTTTAGTAAATATATGCTAAATATTATAGGTTATAACAAAGCATTGTGTCAGTACAACTGGGAGCAGTTTTCCTTTCCTAGCGGTAAATAGAGCAATGCTGTGTTTTATAATACGAAGCATCTTAAGTTTGATCAAATATGGCATATGATTTTGTAATCAAAGCAAATGTCAAACCCAGTAACAAGCAGCACACCTAATGCTCAGATCTGGAGATGAAGTTAACAAAATTTGGTTTTGTTTTTCATTTTTATGTTCTTCAGTACCTTAAAATTTTTGTCATTTTTATGTTCTACTTTATTGAAAAAGATTATATCCTGCCCAATTCTGTTCCTGGATGGCGGAACTATCTAGCTCTCTTGGAACCAAACTTCTGTGTTCTGGAAAAGTCACTAGAGCGACTCTTTAGTCCCACAAATGTAAGGTGAGTATTTACCCCTCATTAGTGATTTTCACTTTTTGCTATGTGTCCCATGCTTTTTCCCCTCCTCTATTCTTCCTTGACTGCTTTCTCTTACATTATGTGAATATTTTCTAATGGAGCATTTGAATTTCTTTACTGATTGTTTTCATTAATTTTCTGAGTTACTTCCTTAGTGGTTGCTTAGGGCTTACCCTATACATCATAACTAATCAGGACGACCCTCAGATTCATATGAACTTTATTCCAGTGAGACATAAGCACCGTTGCTATGTAGCTTTATTACCTTTCCCCCCTCTGTGTTGTATTATTGTTAGCCAAATCACATCTACCGGTGTTATAATTATTACTCTATATGATATTATAGCACACTGTTATAATTATTACTTTATATGATGTTATGTCTTTTAAAGAGGCTGAGAGGAGAGCAAGTATATATTTGTAGCTTTTGTTATATATACTTTTTTTAAAGCTTTTGTTATATTAACCTTTTGGGCTGTTATCGGAAATTATATCACAATTCTACATGTTATAGGTCCAACAATACTATATTTAAATGTTCGTGTGTATATGTATGTGCATTATTAGACTATATTTTTTAGAATAATTCTTAGAATAATTTTTCTGTGCCTTACTCTCCTCTCCTCTTGGCACTCCCATTTTGTGTATATTGTTTGGCTTAATGCTGTCCTGCATTTCCCTGGGGCTCTGTTCATTTTTCTACACTTTTCTCTACATTCTTTGGATTGCATAATATCTATCTTCAATTTGCTAATTCTTTCTTCTGTCAGTTCAGATCTACTGGTGAGTCCCTCTAGTGAGTTTTTCGTTTCGGTTATTACACGTTTCAGTTCCAGATTTCCATTTGGTACTATATTATAATGCCCAACTCTTAATCAGTTTTTTTCAATTTGGTGAGTCCTTATCACCATATCTTCCTTTTATTTTTTAAGAAGATTTTATTTATTTATTTGACAGAGAGAGAGAGACACAGTGGGAGAGGGAACACAAGCAGGGGGAGCGGGAAAGGAAGAAGCAGGCTTCCCGCTGAGCAGCGAGCCCGATGTGATGCGGGGCTCGATCCCAGGACCCGGGCTCGATCCCAGGACCCTGAGATCATGACCTGAGCCGAAGGCAGACGCTTAATGGCTGAGCCACCCAGGTGCCCCTTCCTTTCACGTTTAAAATCATGATTCCTCTTGGTTATCTGAACATACTTACAATAGCTACTTTGAAGGTTGCCTGCTTTTTAGGGGTCATACTCTCCTGTCTTACAGAACCCTTACCATGCCTCCTTCCTAACCAGCACTGTCCCATAGGACATTCTGCAGGAATAGACATGTTCTCTTATCTGCACCATCCAATATGATAGACACTCACCTAATGTGGCCACTGAGCCCTTAAAATGTGGCTAGTGTTATCGAGGAACTGAATTTTAAGTTTTATTTCATGTTTATTAATTTAAATTTAAATAGCCATACGTGACTAGCGGCTATCTTCTTGGGCAGTGCAGTTCTCGACCATGCTCGGAGTACTCAATTCTCTAGAATCCCCTACCCAAGTGTTCCGGAACCTGCTGCCAGCCCCTGTGTGCCCCTCTTCCCGGCCCACCTTGAACCCTACACCCAGGCCGGGTCATGCCAGTGCACACACCTCTACATCCAAGGGGTGGGCAAGAGGTGACCTGGGAGATGGACCAAGCTCTCACATGGAGATGAGGGTGTCTGGATAAACACACGGATGACCGGGCCCTCGAGGGTTCAGGATGTAGACAGAAATGGGAAGAGAAGAGTGTGAGCTGCAGGCAGAGAATCTCCATTTGTACTTTTGGTCCGGGATCCACAAATGTCAGGGATGATTTGGACTGGCCCTGTCCCATTTACCTGTGTAGTGGTTTACATGTGCGCTCATTGTGTCATTTTTTAATACGTATAATATATATAAACGTGCAAAGGTGGTGTATGTCCACACAGAGATAGATGATCTTTCACAACTTAAACAATGATTTACAAATTTTACCACTATTTGGCTAGAGTCCAAGCTCTTCTCATGACATAAAGCCTTGTACAATCTGTCTTCTGCCTCTCTCTGACCTAATCTGCCACCCTCCCCTCCCCTCTCAGCTCCAGCCACACTGACCTCACTCCAGCCAGCAGGCCACGTCCCAGAGGAGTTTGTTGTAGGGGGCTTATTTGGCCCTGTCTTTATTTTTTTAATTTTTAATTCTGACACACAATGTGACAGTTTCGGGTGTCTGGCCCTGCCTTTAAAGCCCTTCGTGTCAGCAAAGCAAAGACATGCCTCTGATGGGGGTCGGACCAGTGACAGTCGTGGCGGCTGGAGCGGACAGCCACTGTCAGGAGGGATATGGCCCCCTCCCTGGTGTTAGGAGGAAAGCTGTCTGCTTATATAAGAAAGCTGGAGACAGTTCTGAAGGCTGCCCCAAAAGGCACAGTTGTGGTGGAAGGAACCATCAATCAGGTGCCCTGAACAGGTGGAGGCTGGGGCTACTCTCAGCAGAAAGCTGGGCTCAGAGCTCCAATTACTAGCACAGAGAATCCACTATCAAAACTGATGCCAGAGGGGGGTGGGGAGGAGGAGACAGAGGCCTGAGTCAGCGGAAAGGGCCATTCCAGAGCACCTGAGGTGACTGCAGAACCACCAGAAAGGGAGCTGGAGACCAGTAACAGTGACGCCCAGCTCAGAGGTTCCCAAATAGAGTGCCCTCGACCACCAGCATCAGCTGGACCCGAGAACTCATTCACAATGCAAATCCCCAGGCTCCCCTTGGAGTCAGAAACTCCGAGGGGAGGGAAGGCCCCGCTATCAGTGTTTCGACAAGCCCCCCAACGGGATTCTGATGAGCCACCAAGTCTGAGAACCCCTGATCTCACCGCAACGAGCGTGGACTGGGTGCCAGGCACTTTTCCAAGAGATTTACCTCTAGTCACTCACTGGTCCGCATGATCGGAGGCGTGCCGTTTTGCAGGTGGGAAATGCGAGGCGGGGCGATCCGTAACTCATCTGAGCTCAGCCAGGGGTAAAGGTGCAGCTGGAACCTCAAGCAGTGTCCTCCCTGCTCCACCACGCTCCCTGGCAGAGCTGCTCCTGCTGCAACACTCAGCCCCCGCAGCGCTGCCTAAAACGTGCGGGGGCCCAGTCCTCAGTTCGTGAGGCACTGAAGGCGGCTCGAAGACGCTGCATTTCTCACTGGGCCCTGGCTGATGGTGATGCTCCGGTCCGGCTTCCACACTTGGAGAGGCGCGGTACTGATATAGTGCACCCCCCCGCCCCCGCCCCGTGCAGGTGGAGTCCAGCAAATGGAGATGCTGCCCGGGGCTCTGCGAGAAAATCCACTGCACAGCCACCTGCCAGGCCTCTTGGCCACAAATGACACAAAGCCAAATTCAAACTGGCTTACGTAGGCCCACGTACCAGCAACAGGTTAAGTTTGCGGTTAGGCATGGGTGGCCCCAGGGCCAAGGAGGTAGTGTGGATTCTTTCTCTCTCCATCTCTCACTCTGCCTTCCTTTCTGTGTTGTCTTCATTTGCAGGCAAGCTTGCCTCTCACAGTGGCCCCAGCAGTTAATGCTCCTTAGATGCCCAAGCTGGGAACCATATCATAACAGGAGCTCCCCTTCCTTCCTAGCTCAGCCCACCCAGGCTCTCATTGGCCAGGCTAGAGCCACTGGCCCATTTCTGAACAATCACTGTGGGCAGGGAGATGGAAGATTCTCATTAGCCAGGCCTGGGTTATGGGCTCACCCCTAGAGAGCCAGCAGGTGGACTCAGCTGCATCCAAAACATAGACCGTGTGTGTGTGTGTGTGTGTGTGTGTGTGGTGTGGTGGGGGGGATTCGCGGTAACCAGAAAAGGGAATGGATGTTGGACAGAGGCCAATATAACCAACGTCTACTACACCACCATTTGGTACCGTGAAGGCAAAATGTGTATCTATTCCTTAAAACGCTCTTAAGATGGGCCCATGGAAGAGACCATGGTAAAAGAGAAGACCCAGAAGTTGATATATTTTATTATTTCATTTATATAAAGAATCAGGCAAAAATAACCTATGGTGTTAGAAATCAGCAGGGTGGTTACCCGTGGGGAGGGGGCTGTTATCTACTGCTGCGTAACAAACCTTCCTAAACTTAGTGACATGAAACAATGATTGTTGATTACTATTATTACGCATGTTGCTGGAAGTTGGCTGAGCCCAGCCAGGTGGTTTTCGCTTGGGGTCTCTCGTGTGGTTATGGTCAGATGGTGGCCGGAGCTGGGGTCATCTTGAAGTCTCCCACATTCACAAGTTTGGCAGTTGATGCTGGCTATTGGCCAGAATGCTCCCACATGAACCTTTCGGGTGGCCTGGTCTTCCTCACATGCCGGCTGGGTTCCAAAGGGAAGCACTCCGAGAGAGAGAGAGAGAGAGAGAGAGAGAGAGAGAGAGAGAGAGAAAACCAAGCAGAAACAATTGTTTTTTATGATGGGGCTTCAGATGTCACATAGTGTCACTTCCACCATACGCCCTTGGTCATCTTGGTCATAAACGTCTGCCCAGGATCAAGAGAAATGGTCACAGACTCCATCTAAGTGGTGTGCTGTATGAGGGGCATGTGGAACACAGGGCTATAAATAGTTGTAGAAACTACAGTAAGCCACTGGGAGGGGAGGCAGGGAGGGGGCATGAGGCGGGCTTCTGGGGGCCTCGTTATGCTTCTTAATCTAGATGCTGTTTACAACCAGTTGCATACTTTTCACTGCTCTGCCATGTCATTTCCTGAGTCTCTGCACAGGCAGTTCCAGACTTCTCATCCTCCCTATGGACCAAGTGACCCCCAAAGGCTTGTACAACTTGGAAATCTATTACCCCGATTCCTTTCACAGAAATGCCCCTTTTCTATGTATGAAAGTCTTTTTTTTAAAAAAAGATTTTATTTATTTATTTGACAGAGATAGAGACAGCCAGCGAGAGAGGGAACACAAGCAGGGGGAGTGGGAGAGGAAGAAGCAGGCTCATAGCAGAGGAGCCTGATGTGGGGCTTGATCCCATAACGCCGGGATCATGCCCTGAGCTGAAGGCAGACACTTAACCGCTGTGCCACCCAGGCGCCCCTGAAAGTCTTTTTACTTACATTACGACATAACAAGTTGCCAGTTTGCGTTTCAAAATGGGGGCAATACAACAGTGCGAGTTGTAGAAATGTTCCCATTCTGTTTGGAATGTGGGGGATTTCTCAGTTAAATTTCCACGTTGCAGATGATGTGGGGGTTATTTGTTATTCTGAACAGGCCTGTCCCCATTCTCCTTCAGCAGTACGGAGACCAGATATGAAAAGAAATGGCTGTGTGCAAACATTCCTTTTGTTTTGAAATGATATGAATGACGTAGTTCCTGTGCTTACGGCTAATAAATCACTTGTTTCCTAAGTTTTCTGTATGCAGTAAAGGCACACGGAAAAAATCTAATCACTATACTTTCCCTGGAAGCTGAGAACCCAAAACCTCTTCACGCTGTGTGGTATTTGTAGAGTTCATCATCGTCTATAATTAACAGAGGAATTGTCTTTGCAGAAGAACAGAAAATGGAAGACCAAAAATTGACCAAATATCTATCTGCAAACAGAAACCTTTTATAAGTAGCAATGACATTTAAAAAAAATTTAAAAAAAAATTTTTTTAAAAAGATTTTATTTATTTATTTAACAGAGATAGAGACAGCCAGCGAGAGAGGGAACACAAGCAGGGGGAGTGGGAGAGGAAGAAGCAGGCTCATAGCGGAGGAGCCTGATGTGGGGCTCGATCCCATAACGCCGGGATCACGCCCTGAGCCGGAGGCAGACGCTTAACCGCTGTGCCACCCAGGCGCCCCAACATTTAAAATTTTTAATATACCTTTTGTTCGGAAAACAATCCCAATATTTTGTCTGTCTTAAGTGAATGATTTCGACCAGAGAGAAGAGAGAGAATGAAATCAGTTCTCCTCCAATTTTGTGCCACGTACTTTATAGGTATTATCTAATTAATTTTTGCACTTAAAATATACTAATTAAAATCACATAAGTAATACACACTCATTGTAAAATTTTTCAACATTTCAGGGGCATAAAAATTAAAAAGCAAAAGTTCCTTTTCACCCCCTTCACCTCTCAATTTCACTCACCTCCCTGGAGATAATCTCTATATCCTTGCATGTGTATCCATCCAGACTTTTTTCTGTGCATTGTTATAAATACACATATTCTTACATGAATACATAAATCATAGTTCACCTAGTCTAGGATACAGGGGTTTTTTTTTTTTTTGGTCAAATTAAATATCTCTGAAATAAGGATGCATCTTACAATTAAAGGCATTGTATGCTGGCCAATTTCTTTGCCTTCTTAGTGGCACATAAAATAATGGTGTATCTTGAAATAAGCGGCATTTTAGAGTAACAATTACAGTAGCTAGAGCACCTGCACAGTCACAGAGATGTACGCTTGTGTGAATTGCTACGCACGGCTTTCAGCGCACAGGGACTTCTGTGATCTGTCCGTGTATATATGGCTTTTATGTAGCCCTATCCCTGACAGGTGGATTTTCCGATTATTTCTACATCTTCCTGGTGGGAAACAGTGCTTCCATGACCATCCTTGTCCCTAGTCTTGGGGCCCCAGTGTAAACAGTTGTGAAAGAGAGATTCCTATCTCCTAAGTTCTCACAGTTACCCTGCGTGGTAGGAAGAACTTATTTGTTCAGAACTCAACTAGACTCACAGGCAAATCCTAGCCCCAGGGCTGCCATGTTGAACAACTCAGGGGTGTTCAAACTGTCCTCTGGGACAGGGGTCAGCAAACTGTTCCTGTAAAGAGCCAGATGGCCAACATCTTAGACTTTGTGGGCTATACCATGTTGCAGCTACTCAACCCTGCCAACATAGCATGAAGGCTACCAGAGATGATATAAAATAAATGAGCATGTCAAAGGAATAGAAAAATCTAAAACGCAGATTTTACATTCTCACCTCAAAAAGCTGGAGCTGGAACAGAAGAACAGGTCTAACCCACGCATGAGAAGGCAGTTGGTCAAGATTAGAGCAGAGATCAATGAATTAGAAACCAGGAGCACAGTCGAGCAGATCAAGAAAACTAGAAGCTGGTTCTTTGAAAGAATAAATAAGATCAATAAGCCACTGGCCAGGCTTATTCACAAGAATAGAGAAAGGACCCAAATTAATAAAATTAGGAATGAAAGGGGGGAGATCACGACCAATACCAATGAAATAGGAAGGACCATTAGAAACTTTTATCAACAACTTTATGCCAATAAATTAAACAACCTGGAAGAAATAGATACCTTCCTGGAAACCTATAAACTACCAAGACTGAAACAGGAAGAAATTGTTATTTAGACAGACCAATTGATTATGACGAGATTGAAGCAGTGATCAAAAACCTCCTGAGAAACAAGAGTCCAGGGCCTGACGGATTCCCCTGGGAATCCTACCAAACATTCAAAGAAGAAATAATACCTATTCTCCTGAAGCTGTTTCAAAAACATAGGAACAGAAGGAAAACTACCAAACTCATTCTATGCGGCCAGTATTACCTTGATCCCCAAACCAGGCAAAGACCCCATCGAAAAGGAGAATTACAGACCGATATCCCTGATGAATATGGACCCCAAAATTCTCAACAAGATCCTAGCTAATAGGATCCAACAGTACATTAAAAGCATTATCCATCATGACAACCAAGTGGGATTCATCCCTGGGATGCAAGGGTGGTCCAACACTCTCAATCAGTATGACAGATCACTTAATAAGAGAAGTGACAAGAACCATATGATCCTTTCAATTGATGCAGGAAAAGCATTTGACAAAATACAGCATCCTTTCCTGATTAAAACCCTTCAGAGTGTAGGGATAGAGGGGACATTCCTTAATTTCATAAAAACCATCTATGAAAAGCCTACAGCGAATATCATTCTCAATGGGGAAAAGCTGAAAGCCTTTCCCTTAAGATCAGGAACATGACAAGGATGCCCGCTCTCACCATTATTGTTCAACATAGTACTAGAAGTCCTTGCAACAGCAATCAGACAACAAAAAGGGATAAAAGGTATTCAAATCACAAAGAAGAAGTCAAACCGTCTCTCTTTGCAGATGACATGATTCCCTATATGGAAAACCCAAAAGACTCCACCCCCAAATTACTAGAACTCATAGAACAATTCAGTAATGTGGCAGGATACAAAGTCAATGCTCAGAAATCAGTTGCATTTCTATACACGAACAATGAGACTGAAGAAAGAGAAATTAGGGAATCCATTCCATTTACAATAGCACCAAAAATCATACGTTATCTCGGAATTAACCAGAGAGGTAAAGCATCTATATTCTAGAAAATACAAATCACTCATTGAAGAAGACACCAAAAGATGGAAAAACATTCCATGCTCATGGATTGGAAGAATAAACATAGTTAAAATGTCTACGCTACCCAGAGCAATCAACACTTTCAACACCATCCCGATCAAAATACCAATGACATTTTTCAAAGAACTGGAACAAACAAGCCTAAAATTTGTGTAGAACCGGAAAAGACCCCGAATCACCAAGGAAATGTTGAAAAGGAAGAACAAAGCTTGGGGGCATCACGTTGCCTGATTTCAAGCTATACTACACAGCTGTGATCACCAAGACAGCACGGTACTGGCACAAAAACAGACACATAGACCAATGGAACAGAACAGAGAACCCGGAAATGGACTCTCGGCTCTTTGGGCAACTAATCTTTGACAAAGCAGGAAAAGACATCCAGTGGAAAACAGACAGTCTCTTCAATAAATGGTGCTGGGAAAATTGGACAGCTACATGCAAAAGAATGAAACTTGACCACTCTCTCACACCATACACAAAGATAAACTCCAAATGGATGAAAGACCTCGATGTGAGACAGGAATCCATCAAAATCCTAGAGGAGAGCATAGGCAGCAACCTTTACGACATCAGCCACAGCAACCTTTTTCATGACACATCTCCAAAGGCAAGAGAAACAAAAGAAAAAATGAACTTGTGGGACCTCGTCAAGATAAAAATCTTCTGCACAGCCAAGAAAACACTCAAAAAAACTAAGAGGCAGCCCACGGAAGGGGAGAATATATTCTCAAATGACACTACAAATAAAAGACTGGTATCCAAGACCTACAAAGAACTTCTCAAACTCAATACACAAGAAACAAACAAATCATAAAATGGGCCGAAGATATGAACAGACACTTCTCCAATGAAGACATACAAATGGCTAACAGTCACATGAAAAAATGTTCAAAATCATTAGCCATCAGGGAAATTCAAATCAAAACCACACTGAGATACCACCTTACGCCAGTTAGAATGGCAAAAATAGACAAGGCAAGAAACAACAATTGTCGGAGAGGATGTGGAGAAAGGGGATCCCTCCTACATTGTTGGTGGGAATGCAAGTTGGTACAGCCACTCTGGAAAACAGTGTGGAGGTCCTTTAAAAAGTTAAAAATTGAGCTACCCTATGATCCAGCAATTGCACTACTGGGTATTTACCCCAAAGATACAGACGTAGTGAAGAGAAGGGCCATATGCACCCCAATGTTCATAGCAGCATTGTCCACAATAGCTAAATTGTGGAAGGAGCCAAGATGCCCTATTAAGAAGATGTGGTCCATATATACAATGCAATATTACTCAGCCCTCAAAAAGAACGATTTCTCAACATTTGCTGCAACATGGACAGCACTGGAGGAGATAATACTAAGCGAAATAAGACAAGCAGAGAAAGACAATTATCACATGGTTTCACTCATTTATGGAACAGAAGAAGTAGGAAGATCGGTAGAAGAAAGGGATGAAGAAAGGGGGGTAAACAGAAGGGGGAATGAACCATGAGAGACTATGGACTCCAGGAAACAAACTGAGGGCTTCAAAGGGGGGGGGGCGGAATGGGATACGCTGGTGATGGGTATTAAGGAGGGCACATATTGCATGGTGCACTGGGTGTTATACTCAAGTAATGAATCATGGAACTTTACATCAAAAACTAGGGATGCACTGTATGGTGACTAACATAATAAAAAATATTATTATAGGGGTGCCTGGGTGGCACAGTTGTTAAGCGTCTGCCTTTGGCTCGGGGCGTGATCCCAGCATTCTGGAATCGAGCCCCACATAAGGCTCCTCGCCTGGGAGCCTGCTTCTTCCTCTCTCACTCCCCCTGCTTGTGTTCCCTCTCTCACTGGCTGTCTCTCTCTGTCAAATAAATAAAATCTTTAAAAAATATATTATAAAAAAATGTAAAAAAAATGTAAAAAAAATGAGCATGTCATTCTGTGTCCCAACAAAGCTTTATTTACAAAAACAGATGTCAGGCTAGATTTGTCCTAAGGGTCACAGTTTGCTGATCCCTGCTCTTAGTGAATGGTCTTCCTAGAGCTGTGCAGTACCCAACTTGAACAGCCCTACATATAGCAGCCCTGCCTGACCCCTTCCCCTCAAGGGTTTTGACTCAGGATAAACATTATATAGCCTTTCCTTTTTTTTTTCTTTCAAAGATTTTATTTATTTATTTGAGAGAGAGAGAGACAGCCAGCGAGCCAGGGAACAC
Source organism: Ailuropoda melanoleuca (assembly GCF_002007445.2). Lineage (NCBI taxonomy): Eukaryota > Metazoa > Chordata > Mammalia > Carnivora > Ursidae > Ailuropoda > Ailuropoda melanoleuca. Next base: position 36,691,957 of record NC_048229.1, on the reverse strand, counting down.
AAGCAGGGGGAGTGGGAGAGGAAGAAGCAGGCTCCCAGCAAAGGAGCCTGATGCGGGGCTCGATCCCAGAACGCCAGGATCACGCCCTGAGCCGAAGGCAGATGCTTAACAACTGAGCCACCCAGGCGCCCCCTATATAGCCTTTCAACCTTGAGTCTTTAACCTATAATTATGAAAAGTAATCATAAAATATGTTAAATGTATGTATTCTTGGGGCACCTGGGTGGCTCAGCCGTTAAGCGTCTGCCTTTGACTCAGGTCATGATCCCAGGGTCCTGGGATCGAGCCTCGCGTCGGGCTCCCTGCTTGGCAGGAAGCCTGCTTCTCCCTCTCACACTCCCCTTGTTTGTGTTCCCTCTCTCCCTGTCTCTCTCTGTCAATAAATGAATAAAATCTTAAAAAACAAAAAAGTATGTGTTCTTGAGTGAAAGTGAACACCTGAGTGTGTGTGTACATGACTCAGTTGCTTCATAAAGAAAATACATCTGTTATAGTGATTGTGAAAATAGTGGAATGCTACATGTAAAACGTTTACAAGTACTTTATGAGTAGCACAGCCATTTTCAAACTTTTTTTCTTTTACTAATCAGCAACTTCATACTTATTAATTCATAGAGGCAGGACACAAATCAGGTGAGTCTGACTCCAAAACTTGCATCTCTCCTACAGCACCTACAAGATCCAAAGGAAGGATCTACTGCATAGAGAATCTGAACGCAGAGAGAATAAAAGGACTTTATAAATTCCCACCATGTCAGAATTGGACATGGTGGCTCCGGATCTCAGAGTATCCAGCAAATATCCACATTACCCACCAGAGGAGGAAGCTTCTGTAAGACTCAGCCTCCTGGGCTTGCAGACATCCCCAACCCATGGATTTTCCTGTTATTTATGCCAACGCAATGTGATGGCAGTTCTATTACCCGGATGGAAATGCAGCCACAAAAGGGTTGATAAAGCTGTCACAGCAAGATGGAGATAGGAAGTCTCATTAATATTAAGCAAAGAACAAAGCCATCAATAAGAGATTATCAAGTGAAATAAGACAGTCCCTCATCCAACTTCTAACAAATCCCATGTGCAAAACCATGTAATGTCCCCAGGCGAACTCCCTGCCAGCCACATGTATAGAAACCTGGCATGCAGAACAAGGGGCTGGCAAAAGAATTCGAGCCGCGAGCCTCCCTCAGTCTTGCTGTTTGTCTGAGAAGTCACCAAGTAGAATCACGGGGTCCAGACCACACACGGATTATGCAACACATCGGTCCTTGAAAAGAGCCTGCAGATGACAGAGAGGTGATGGGACTGTCCCCTTGAAGGTGAAGACAGAGCCAAGCCTGACCCACTGAACAGCTAAGGGCCACCTTCCCAGGGGGCGGAGAGCAGGTTCTGCCCCCTTGGTGGCACTACCCTGCCTCCCACAGTCACATGCCCCCTGCCCACTCTGCCCACTGAGGCACCAGCCTCCTGCCTCCCTCTCCCTTTGTGGCTCAGCCATCCAGACCGAGCTGGTCACCAGCATTCCCCTTCAGGTGGCCACACTCAAAGCCACGTGCAGGTTGAGGCTACATACGAAACAAAATTTTCCTTAAGTTTTTGAAACCCGATTCACTAAGAGCCACTTGCAAAAAGGGACTGGTTGGGTCTGTAGAAGAATGGCTGTGCATGTGTAGGGGGTCTAGAGATGCTTACTGCTTGAAACTGAGTAAAGCCACCAACAAAATATTCCTAATGGATGAGAGAGAGAGAGAGAGGGAGAGAGAGAGGAAGGAGAGAGGATAGGCAGAGGAGCGAGGAGAAGGAGGAGGGCAGAGAAAGTGGCAAAGATGCCTGAACGTGCATGGAGCAGATGAGGTGCAGGAGGAGCAGAGACAGAGAAGGGAAGAGACAGGAAGTGGGCAGAGATGAGAGGACAGAGGGGAGACGGAGGGGAGTGGGATGTGAACTGGGCAGATGGGGCAGAGCAGATGGGCAGAGACGGGGACAGAGAGAAGCAGCAGGTGGTGGGGGGCAGAGGGTCGGCAGCAAGGTGGGCAAAGGGAGACACACAGTGCAGGTGCCCCGAAAGAGAGATGGACACAGAGATGGTCAGACCCCCACATGGGGAAACAGAGACAGAAAGAACAGAGCCGAGGCCTGAGAAGAAACTGGGGGTGGGAGGGTTTGGAGGGGCAAAAGATTCTCCCAGTCTTCCCAGGAAACCCACATTCTTCTCAGTTTGGTGTTCTTTCTACTCAACCAATTCCCTGATACAGAAATGACATAAGAAAAAAATGTCTTTCTGGAAGAAACGCGTCCCGAAATTCTGGAAGCCCAGATAAGTAGCACTTGTTTAAAATTCCTTGCACTTGTAGCAATTCTAAGAAAGCCGTTGCGGCACTGTTAATGATGCATGTTTGATTTCTCCCACGCTTTCTCGCAGAGAGTAGAGGCTTCACAGTTACTTGTTTTGTGGTTCCTTTGTCTCGAATACTTTCTTGCTATCCCTATTAAGAATTTATCTTTGAATTATCACAATGGCAATGATGAGTGAAATGTAAGCCTAGAGAGTTCAAATGAGTTGCTCAGGTCTCTCAGCAAAGCCTTGGGTGTAGCCCATCACCCTAGTGGTTCTCCACCGGAGGCGGGGGGCGGCGCTTCCCTGACAGGGGCCATTTAGAAATGTGGGCAGTACTTGGGGCTGTCATAGTGACCAAGGGGGCACCACTGACATCAGGGGGAGCCAACCGCACACACCATCTGCAATGGTCACAATTTCTCCAGCACCAGATGCCTCTAGCGACCCACTGAGAAATACCATAGGAAGCCCAATGAAACCACACACAGATGTTCTGGGGGAACTGAGGCTGGGCTCAAGGGTTATTTCCATCCAGAGCAGATTTTCAATTTAAAAAAAACCTTATTTAACATATGTAACAGACAAGTAACATCTATGAATTTAGTTCTTATTCCATAAATAAAGTCGACAAAAACCGTCACATTTATCTTCTCTAAATCAAATGTGAATCCCAGCCTCGCTCCATCGGCCAGGTGGGAATACTCGATTCTGGCCATTATCAGAGTTTCCTCTCACTTTCCAGGACTAGGAAAGGGCTTCAAAGTTTGAAAGAGCAGAATATTCTGGGAGCCATTTTGCTTTCTGAAATCAGGGAGCTCTACTGTGATGGGTCCTTCTTGGCCATGGAAGCCCCAGAGGATGCTGGAAGGCCAGTGTCTAAGAATACCTCTGGGGGTGCACCTTGACTGTCCACACTGAGATCTTGATCCCCCAAAGACTGTGAGGGAGCCTGTCTCACATCACAACGTCTCACAGAACCTGCCCACCTTCCTAGACTTGGGATGTCCCTCTTCTCTCTGCCCTTCTCACTTCTGCCCCACCCCCAGCATGAACTAGCCCCCCTCCATCCTCACTTTGTTTAGGGCCCATCTAGTATTCTCTTCCCAAGAAACTCCCAAAAAAGTCCAGGAAAGGGGCTCGCCTCCCAGGTAAAGACATACAACGGACCGGCTCTCTTCTTGGAACACCTCTTCTTTCATCTGTTCTAAGAGGTACATCTTAACGTCTCTGATATTATGAGGCATCTCATTAATGATGGTATCTTCCCAGAGCTTTTGGTCAATGGCACTCAAGACACTGGTATCACGTCCTGTGCATGTCCAAATTTGTTGTTACTCCAGGTGGTGTGACTGGACGCCTGCAACTCCTTGACCTTTCAGTCAACAAGCCACTGAGGATCACTTAAGGGAGGAATACGAGTGTTGGTTCTTATCTGAAAACCTTTCACTGCAACATCCTGATAAGATCAAGAAAACGTCAACATCAAAACTTGCAGAATTTTCTTTAAAAAAAAAAGACTTTATTTATTTGAGGGGGGAGCAAAGAGAGAGAGTGAGAGGGTGAAACCGACTCCCCACAGAGCAGAGAGCCCGATGTGGGACTGGATCCCAGGATCCCAAGTTCATGACCTGAGCCAAAGAAGGCAGATGCTTAAAAGACTGATAAATTGTGGAAGGAGCCGAGATGCCCTTCAACAGATGACTGGATTAAGAAGATGTGGATGTACTGTATGGTGACTAACATAATATAATAAAAATATATTATAAAAAAAAGATGATGTGGTCCATATATACAATGGAATATTACTCGGTCATCAGAAAGAACAATTACCCAACATTTGCAGCAACATGGATGGGACTGGAGGAGATTATACACTAAGTGAAATAAATCAAGCAGAGAAAGACAATTATCATATGGTTTGACTCATTGATGGAACATAAGAAATAGCAGGAAGATCGGTAGGAGAAGGAAGGGAAGAATGAAGGGGGGGGTAACAGAAGGGGGAATGAACCATGAGAGACTGTGGACTCTGGGAAACAAACTGAGGGCTTCAGAGGGGAGGGGGATGGGAGATTGGGATAGGCTGGTGATGGGTAGTAAGGAGGGCACGTATTGCATGGTGCACTGGGTGTTATACGCAACTAATGAATCATGGAGCACTGCATCAAAAACTAAGGATATACTGCATGGTGACTAACACAACATAATAAAAAATTATTATTATTATTTTTTTAAAGATTTTATTTATTTATTTGACAGAGATAGAGACAGCCAGCGAGAGAGGGAACACAAGCAGGGGGAGTGGGAGAGGAAGAAGCAGGCTCATAGCAGGAGCCTGATGTGGGGCTCGATCCCATAACGCCGGGATCACGCCCTGAGCCGAAGGCAGACGCTTAACCGTTGTGCTACCCAGGCACCCCTAAAAAATTATTATTAAAACTAAATAAATAAACAAAAGACTGAGTCACCCAGGTGCCCTGGAGAATATTCTGAAAAGAAAATCCCAGAAACGACAATGGGAGGGCTCTTCTAAGAAATGCCACATCGCTACTACTGAACGGTAAGGCACAGAGGTTGACACTGTGTGGAAAAAACAGAGACTGGTGACCACAGATGACTCTGAGTTGGAAAGTGATTCAGAGCCATTACACATTGAATGTGAAGAGGTTGGGGACTCCGCTCAACAATTTTTTGTTTACGTTTTCTTTCTATATGTCCATAAGAGTGATCCATGTTGAAATCTGTGTCTCAAAGGGACTCGCAAGCTCCTTTCAGGAGTATGAAATTAAAATTTTAAGTGATAAGCATGCGTCATAGCTTCATTGGTAGTGTGGTTTTCTCTTAGTGAGATAACAAAATTGAGGTGCATCTTACAATCCAGAGCTTCCTCATTTCCAGCAGATCAGATAAGGTACAAAGATAAGAAGAAAGGGAGATCAGGAGAACAAAACACAAATGAAGACTTCAGGAGATGATCCAGCCACACGAGGCCCAGCCAGCACCCTCGCCAACTGAGAGAGAGCAGCTAAAGGCTGGAAAAATGAGATGACACGGAAGGAGGGATTCCAACCTTTGCCCATGGTCTGCAATTTCCTGAGCCCCTGCTGAACTCCCCAGGTATTGCCAAATGAAGTGTGAAAAGACAGAGCCTTGAGCTCCAGCACAGCAAGTCCTTGGCAAGGAACGCAGTGGAGGAAGGACCTGCTTACCAAGTGGCCTCAGCGACCCTGGCTGGATGTGAAGTGGATTAGTCTAACATCACTTCATGGCTCAGACCTTCCCCGATCACTCATCCATCTGGAACAAGATGCTGCTGTAAGAAACCTGGAGGATTAGCTCTGCCTGATGTCCTGAAACACACCTCCCATCTCCGCCCTCCTCCTCAGTCTGGCTGAGCTGAAGGGGCACAGGCTTTGGAGAGGACGTATACAGACCTGCTTGCACACCCCAACTCCACATGTATGAGTCATGTGTCGTCAACAACCTGCATAATCTCACTGGTACTAGGTTTCTCCCTCCCACCCTCCCTCTCTTCCTACCTTCCTTCCTTCTTTTTCCCCCCTCTCTCCTTTTTCTCTATTTCTCCCTCCCTCCCTTCCTGCTTTCATTCTTCCTTAAACACACACTTACTAGACATCAAACACTGTCCTAAGCACTTCACAAAATTATCTCATTTAATCCTCAGAACGACCTGTGAAGCAAATACTATTTTCATCATCCTCATTTACAGACTGGAAAACTGAGGCACAGGGTGTAAGCAACGCACCTGTGTTCACGGCCAGTAAGAGGCTGAGCAAGGATTCAGACCCAGCAGCCTGGACCCAGAGTCTGTGTACTTCCCTCTTACGCTCTGCTCCTCAGTCACTACTGTCAGCCAAAAATAAGAACCATCTCTGGGTCTTGTGATGCTTAAACAATAGAAGTCAAGTCCTGGCAAACAGTGAGGCTGCAAGAAATGACAGTCATCAACTTCATTCTCCAGGTTGCCAGTCTTAATTCACATAGAGAATAATAATATATTCTACTTGCTTTGTTTTACAAGTTTGGAAAAAGGCTTCAGCTAAATTACTCTTGCTGGTTCTTAGAACAGTCCTACGATCCACTGTTTTTTTCTTTATTTTATTTTAACTTATTTTATTTTATTTGTCAGAGAGAGAGAGAGAGAGCGTGCACACAAGCAGGGGGAGCAGTAGCACAGGGAGAAGAAGGCTCCCTGCTGAGCAAGGAGGCCGATGCAGGCCTTGATCCCAAGACCCTGGGATCGTGACCTGAACCGGAGGGAGACGCTTAACCGAGTGAGCTACCCAGGTGCCCCCATCCACTGTTTTTCTTCTAACAATGTTAGCATACAGTACTTTACATGTCCCAGACATCTTTCCGTGTGCCTTATGTATGCATTTGGGTCTAAACTCACTCAGTCCTATAGTTCAGTGAGGTAAGTATTACTATTATCTCCATATTACTGGCCCAGAGAGGTTAAGTAATGTGTCCAGGGTCACACAGCTAGTTAGTGGTGCTGGGATGAAACTCAGAGTCTGGTTTCAGGCTCTGAGCTCTGAACCTCTACTCTGAGAGGTCCATGTAGGAAGCAATTCTGGCTCCTGAACACTGTGACGAATAACAGAGTCAGTAAGTGACAGAGCCAGAACTCAAACCCAGGCCTGTCTGCCACCAGTGTCCCTAGTAGGTGATTTCTCTGACTCTTGTTGTCTTGTACACCCAAGTGGCCTAATGGAAATCGCCTTGAGTTGGGGGTTAGAAGACACAGGCTCTAGTCCTGCCAATAAAATAATTGGTCAACAGCCGGGTGACCTTGAACAAATCACTTTGCCTTCAACCTTCATCTAAAAATTAGGGAGCCATGCTCACTTGATTATTAATATCCTCTAATTCTATGCAACTGTTTTCCAGGACTGAATTGCAATTCTATTTGAAGAAAAGAAATGTAGCATGTTCCTTATGCCTTAATGTCAACCTCACCCCGACCCGAGGAAAACTGGAGAATGCTTCTTTTGACCTGATAAAACCCTACATGTGCTATGAAGCACAGCTCAAATGCAGAGCAGCCAGGAACACAGCCACTTCTCTGGAGGCCTCTCAAGCTTCTAGTCCTTTCCCTCACCTTTACTGGTAAGAACTGTCCACACACTACTCTGTGCTCCTGAAATACTGAGTCCGTACCTCTGTAATAGCAATTACTACATTCGCTGACATCAGCAGTGTGAGTGTGCGTGTGCGTGTCCCAGTAGCTCCTTAAGGGCATAGCCTGTACTCCGTTAATTTTCATATGCTTGGAAACTTATGTTACATGGCCCATATATGTAAGTACCAATATCTGACCTTTTCTTACCCACACAAATGGCAGTTTACTATGGTGCAACCTAACAGATGCTCATTAAATATAAGCATAGTTACTATTGTGCAACAGATGCATTCCTGAAAAGGCTGATGTTCTACAAGAGGGGTCAGTAAACTTCTTTTGTAAGGGGGCAGCGTATAAATACCTTAGGCTTTATGTGCTATACAGTCTCTATCCCAAGTATGCAACTTTGCCATTGTTGTATCAAAGCAGCCATAAATCGTCTGTCAGTGAATGAGTATGGTTGTGTTACAGTAAAACTCCATTTACAAAAACTGGCTGGACTCATGAAGAAACAGAAAATCTTCACAGCCCTGTAACAAGTAAAGAAATGGAATTAGTAATTTTAAAAAAATGTTTTTAAACCTTCCCACCAAGAAAAGTTCAGGACCAGATAATTACACTGGTGAATCCTACCAAACATTTAAAGAAGAATGAATACCGTTTATTTCTTCACAAACACTTCCAGAAAATATAGGAGGAATGAACTCTTGCCAACTCCTTCTCTGAGACCAGCATTACCCTGATATAAAAACCAAGCAAGGATATCACAGGAAAAAGAAAATCTACAGACTGTTATCTCTTAAGGAGACTGGTGCAGAAATCCTCAAAAATTACTAGCAAATTGAATCCAGGAGTATATTAAAAGGGTTATACACCATGAGCAAGCAGGAATGCGAGGCTGGTTTAATATCTGGAAACCAAGGGTTAGAATATACCACAAAGAAAGAACAACACACAAAAAACATATGATCAACTGAAGAGACACAGAAAAGCATTTGACATAATTCAACACCTCTGTCTGATAAGTTTTAAAAAGTAGGAAGGGTTCAAGCTGATAAAGGCCATCTACAAAAAAAAAAAAAATCACCACTAAGGTCTTACTTAAAAGTGAAAGACTGAATCTTTTCCTCCTAAGATCTGGAAGAAGACAGGGAGGTTCACTCTCACCCCTTCTAGTCAGTGTTGCACTGGAGGCTCCACCCAGGGAAATTAGGCAGGAAATTAAAAAAAGGGGGGGGGGCGTCAACATTAGAAAGGAAGAAGTAAAATTATGTCCATTTGCAGATCACATGATCACTCATATAAAAAAAATCTCACATGTAAGAAATTCAGGAAAGGAACCACTAAAAAATTTTTCTTGTATATAAGAAATCACTAAAAAACTTCAGCATGAATAATGAGTTCAGCAAGGTTGCAGGATATGAGATTAATATATAAAAATCGATTATATTCCATACTAGCAACAATCCAAAAATGAAATGCAGAAAACAACTCCACATACAATAGCATCAATATATTACTTAAGAATACATTTGACAAAAAAAGTACAAAACTATAAGCCGTTGTTGAAAGAAACAAAAGAAGAACTAAATAAGCAAAAAGATATCCCAGGTTCCTGGATCCAAAGGCCTAATATTATTCAAATGGCAACAGATTCTAAATTGTTCTATTTATATAATCAGTTCAATCCTTATCAGTGTGGAATGCTCAAAGGTAGACAAAGGGAGAGGAAGGAAAGAGAAGGAAAGGCTAGACTGATAAAGAAGCTACTTCTGTAATCACAGAACAAAAGACAGCAAGGAATTTAAGAACTGGAAATTAATATTCATAACAATATACTATTCATAATATTGGTACCTGAACAATAAACCATGTACAATTCTCATTCCAAGATCTGGACTCATTCTCCTCAACTAAACCTTTTGTCATATTTGTGAACTTCAGAGTTAACCTCAGGGGATATGATCTGAGATAGCTGTCAGAATTGAGTGGACCCTCCTTGATAATTATAGTCACTATTGGTTGCTACACTGGCAGACGGACCTATTTTTCCATAGCGCCCGACTCTATCTTTAGTTCATTTCTATCCAGGAATGTTAAACCGTACCCAGATAGGGGCAGTCACAAGGCCTCATCACCATCTGTGTGACTCTCTTGGTGCCAAAGAAGTTATCTAGCTGGAAGAACCGTATTCCATCCTACTCATTCAGCTTGTATTGAATGCTTGCCACGATGCCACACACAGGGCTAGGTGCTAGCAGATGGCAGAGTCCCGACTCTTGCTCCAGCCCTGGAACTTGTCAGCTGTTTATCATCTAAGATCATCTACTTCAGTGGTTCTCAACCAGGGGTGATTTTATGGCCGAGGGACATCTGGCAATGTCTGGAGACATTGTTTGTCACAGATAGGGAAATGCTATCGGCATCTACTGAGGAGAGGCCAGGGATGCTTCTAGACATTCCACAATGCACAGAACAGCTTTCACAACAAAGACTTATCCAGCCCAGAATGTCAAGAAGATACCTACCGGGACACTTGATCTAACGTCATCTCCCCATTTTTCAGAAGAAACTGGGGCCAATGTCAATGATATACCCAAGATCCCCAGTACTTCAGCAGACCCTAGATGTCCCGGTTCCATTCTGTACGCAACAGATTTTCAGTTTCCCTTTTTTGAACTGAAACTGAGGACTAATTTTTCCATGTTTGTCTCTTCCTAAAAGCAATGAGTTCTGCAGTGGCATCCTGCTGGAAAGCTGCTTTAGACAGCAATGGAAAAGCATTCACCTTGATCTGCATGCTTCACAGCAAGAGATGGGCTCTAGACTTGAGTAACAGAGGTGTCTCAGCCTGGTTGGATACAGCTTCTGGATTTTACTTGAAAGGAAGGATGCTGTGAAGAAAAGCATGGACTCAAGAAGTTCCCTTTGTTCTTTCTTTTTCTTGTTCATTCGCAGATGCAACAAAAGCATACTGACCTCCTACTGCATGCCAACCACTGGGCTAGACACCGGAGGCAGGAGGATGACGATTAAATATGTGGTCTCTCCTCTCAAACAGGAGACATACACATGAACAAGGCATTACAACGCGTCGAGATAGGAGCACTGAAGGTGGCAAGCACCGGATGGAACAGGGATGTGCCAGTCAGCGCTACTGGCTACAAGCAACAGAAACCAATTTTGGCTTATTTAAGCAGAAAAGAAGTTTGCTGGAAAAATCCCAGGGAGCTCACAGAAGCACCAGAGAGCCTGAAGAACAAGGCTCCGAAAACAGGCAGGAGAAGGGAGGCTCAGCTGCAGCTAGTCCCCCAGTGTCCAAACTACCGGGGTGAAGACTCTGCCGCCGTGCTGAGTGGACAGTGGCCATCGCAGTTGCACAGCGCTACCCCAGCACTGGACTCCGTAAGCTGCACTGGACTCCTCTTGTCTCGCACCCCTGGAGCTGGCACACGACTGCCACGGCTACGCCAGGATGGCTTCTCCACTCTCCTAGCTTCCTTATCTTGCCAGATCCCAAAGCAAAGTCTATGGATTCAGTTACTCCAGATCACTCACCCTTACTCTAGCTGCAAGGCAGGCTGGGAAAATGAGCACCTCACCTGGTGAGTTTCTACAGTTAGAGACCCCCTTTGTCTCCCACCACCAAAACTCATACGGTAAGGGGAAGCCCTCTTTCCAGGTTTTGCTCAAAAGTCACCTTCTCAGCGAGACCACTCTATTCAAAACTCTAATACGTCCTTCCCCTAGCACTTGTCATCACCCTTCCATGCTATATTTTCCCCTATGGCTCTTACCACGATCTCACACACTATATGTGCATTTATTTATATGCTTGTCTATCTCTCCTTACTTGAATGTGAGCTCCAGAAGGAAGGATGTGTATCTGGTTTATTCACTGCTGTGTCCCCAATGCCAAGAACAGTGCCTGGAACACAGTAGGCTCTCAATAAATACTGTCAAACAAATGAATGAATAAATGGATGGATGGATGGATGGATGGATGAACGAATTCTCCAAACACAGGGATATCAAATATCCTAGGAATCCAAACGTTCAACAAATTCTCACTATAAAAAGCCTATGGGAAAGACACATAACATAACCCAGCCTGGAAACAAATCAGACAGAGCTCCCTAGAGGAACGGATACTTGAGCTGAGTCTTCAGAAAAGGCAATAAAGACAAATCAAAATTAGAAACATCTAAGTGTTAGGTGGGATTCCAAGAATGTGCTGTTTTATGGTTTCACACAATCGTGGATGTTCCCTAGCCAAGTGCCCTGCATCTTTTCTGTATGGAAGAGGCCCTCGTTTGGACCAGTGCAGCATCAGGCTTGACCACGAAAAGCCAAGATCAGAACTTGGACATGAAAGATATCGGACCAAAAGCATCCAAGAGTGAGTCCTTTATAGAATAGAGTGGTAGATTCCAAGGAACACCTGGAGCCCTGAACGAAAAGGTATTCCTCTGAACATTATTCCTGATAAAGGCAATCAGAGCAGTGAGAAAATAAAAAATGGTCAAACCTCAAAGGCAAATGAGTTTCTCCTCTGGTTTAAAGGTGCTTGTGTTATTACCCGGACAGCTTTTGGTTTAAGTGATTATGCTGCCGTAGACCTTTCTGTAATTCATCAAATTCGTAGGACTGGGAAGGCACGGTTATTACTTGAAGTTCATTTCAATAAATGTAATTTCTCTTTCTGCAGAGTCCTTTCTACGAAATATTGCCAGCAGCTTTACAGTCCAACAAGACCAAGTTTGAACGACTTAAGTTACTGGCTTTCAGACCGAATGGACTTTTATGAACACGTTGACTTCCCCCTGCACTAAATGAAGTGATGTACAGCATTTCTCCACAGAATTTCTGTGCCTGCCATTCTCTTCTCTCGATGAGGACGCGATCCTAATGACCATGCATTGGATCGACTCCTCTGACAAATACAGCGACTCAGTCACAGCTAGTGGACAGTTTCCAAGGTCCTGGAGATGCAAATGGGCCCCAAATGCGACCTTGTCACCTTGTGCCTTACCTCATCTCCTTATCACTTTCAAATCAATAGTCATCGAAAGGCAATTTACATCTCTGCTGCAGCGTTTGCTAAAACCGCCAAGAGAAAAAGACCGCTGTAGTGCACAGCAAAACTCAAAGCTCTTCTCCCCAGCCCGTCTCCGTTCTCGTCACTCCAGGCTCTGTAAGACTTGCTCATAAATCCAACCTTGGCAGTCTCTCTGCTTTCTCTCTTCTCCCTATTCAGTGTCAGCTCTCTGGCTTCTTCCAGTTTTCCTTTTCTACCATCACCCACATACTGTGTAAGAAAAGAGAGTAGTAAGCAAGGTGGGCCTGGGGCTAAAACAGATTGTAAAAATTTATAACTTATATTTTCTTTTATAACCTGTCATAGATTCTCCCTTCAAGGAGTGCCCATTCTGAGCACAGCTCTGTGTTAGTTCAACTGAGTGTATTAAATATCAGGTTTGTTTATAAATAAGCCTTAGCATTGGGCCAAAAAAAAGAAATCATCTAACAGTGAACAAAGAAGACTTAATGACCTCAAATGTGATCCAGGAATAGCTCCTTTATGAGACTGGAGAAAATATACCTGCTTTTTCCTGATTCCCTTAGCCAATGGCCAGTTCTTGAAAATCAACCTAGGAATTAAGACAATGGTTTTTAAGATACACATAACAAAATTATCATTTTTCAGCATACAGTTACATGGCAATAAGGACACTATCGTTGTGCAACCATGACCACAGTACATCTCCAGAATTTTCTCATCTTCCCAAACTGAAACTCTGTCTTCATGAAACAACGCCTCCTTCTCTCCTCCTTCTGGCCCCTGGTAGGCACCATGCTACTTTCTGTCTCTATTATCTAGATTACTTGAGGCATCTCATAAATGGAATCAGATGGCATTTGCTCTTTTGTAGCTGGCTTATTTCACTTTGTGCAATGTCCTCAAGGTTCATCCATGTTGACCATCTGTCAGCATTTCCTTTGAAGACTAAATAATCTTCCACTGAAGGTGTATGCTACCTTTGCTTATCCAGTCATCCCCGATGGACACTCGGGGTGCTTCCACCTTTCGGCTATTCAGAATAACACTACTGAACATGGGTTTATTCAAGCCATCATTTTGCTTGTTTTTGGCCAAACTTCTTGGTTTTTATTTAAGATTTTACTTATCTATTTCTTTACAGAGAGAGAGCATGAACACAGGGAGGGGCAGAGGCAGAGGAAGGGAATCCCAAGCAGACTCCCCATGGAGCATGGGGCCAACATGGAGCTCTGTCCCATGACCCCAAGATCATGACCTGAGCCAAAACCAAGAGTCAGATACGTAACCCACTGAGCCTCCCAGCCACCCCTCCATACTTCTAACTTTTTAAGAGACTATGGGTAGCCACCAAAGGAGAAATGGACAAACAAATGAGGTACATCCATACAATGGAACCCCACTCAAGGAACGAAGGAAGTACTGACAGGGGTCACAACATGGATGAGTCCAGAGAACGCTATGCTACGCAAAAGAAACCAGTCACAAAAAGGTCACATATGAAATGAATTCAGTTATTTGAAACATCCAAAATAGGTAATCCGTAGAGTCAGAAAATAGATGATGGGTTGGCAGGGAGTGGGGGGAGGGGGCATGGGGAGAAACTGCTTAATGGGCACAAGGTTTCTTGTTGAAATGTTTTAGAGCTAGTTAGAGGTGATGGTTCCATAACCTGTGAATGTAATAAATGCCACTGAATTATTCACTTTTTTTTTTTAAAGATTTTATTTATTTATTCGACAGAGATAGAGACAGCCAGCGAGAGAGGGAACACAAGCAGGGGGAGTGGGAGAGGAAGAAGCAGGCTCATAGCAGAGGAGCCTGATGTGGGGCTCGATCCCGGAACGCCGGGGATCACGCCCTGAGCCGAAGGCAGACGCTTAACCGCTGTGCCACCCAGGCGCCCCGAATTATTCACTTTTTTAATTGACAAATTTTCATCCCAGTATAGTGAACATACCTCATTCTATTAGTTCCAGCTGTACAACAAAGTGATTCAACAGTTCTGTACATCACTCGGTGCTCCTCACGATAAGTGTCCTCTTCACCCCTTCAGCTGTCTCACCCATCCTCCCAGGCACACTTTCCTTGTTGCTGTACTGCTCTAAGACTGCACGGCCCACTGTGGTAGCCACTAGCACGTGGGGTTCATCCAAGCTGAGACATGCCGTCAGTGCAAAATGCACACTGGATTTCAATGGCTTAGTACGACCAACCGACGCAAAATATCTCATTGATACTTTCATATTGATTACATGTTCAAATGGGAATATTGTGAATACACTGAGTTAAAGAAAACATATTAGTATAATAAATTTCATCCATTTTATTATACTGTTTTCAGGTGCTACTGGAAAATTTTTCATTTTTTTTAAAAATTAAGATTGTTTGTTTATTTATTCACGAGAGAGAGAGAGAGAGAGAGAGGCAGAGGGAGAAGCGGGCTCCCTGCACAGCAGGGAAGCCCGACGCAGGACTCGATCCTAGGACCCTGGAACCCTGATCTGGGCTGAAGGCAGAGGCTTAACAGACTGAGCCACCCAGGCACCCCTGGAAAAATTCAAATTACATGCGTGGCTCAAATTATATTTCTCCGGGACAGGGTCAGTTGAAGGTCTAAGCCAGTCTTGGGGGAGGGGGTGGGAATGGCCAGAGCTTCCCTGAATTCCAGGCGTCCCTCTTGCCCTTAGTGTGCAGGTCAGACTGACCACAGAATTCAGTGGGAGTCGCTGCCGAGGAGCAAGGAGAGAAGGGCTGGTGCGGGGATGGAAGACAGAAGAGTGTCACCGACAGAAGAGTGTCACCCTGGCTGAGAGCGGGAGTTCCTAGGACCAAGAGGGCGCAGCAAGGCAGACTCAGAGTGCTGGAGACCTGTGCTCTTCTCCCTTGTGGTGCCACAAAGGGAGAAGTGGGGTGACGCTTGAATCCTAGGGGTGATGACCAAGAATGTGACTTTGAAAGCTACGGGAAGGTGCTTATCTGAATCACAGTTTGACTGAGCCACTGTGGGGAGCACTTCCCAAAACAGACCGCTGAGGACCACACCGCGGCTGCACCAACAGAGGCTCTAGGATTGATAGTCTCACTCGGTGGGGGAGGCAGCCCAAAGATGACAGATACTGCCCATCCCACCAGTCACGGGAGTCAGGGCTCAGAGCCCGATTTCATTTGACGTAGAAAAATGAAGAAATGTGAAGTTTTCTGCACCCTAACACTGTGAAGCAAATTCATGCCTGTGTCACGCATAACCTAAGCAGCGGTGCACCCCCAAGTCTTCAAACATGTATTCAGGGCATCTGACGTGGAAGGTCCGTGGGCCTTTATGCATATGGCTGGCTGCTGGTCTTCGCTCCCATAGCCTCCACCCTGAAGCACCAGGACCCACAGGCTACCCCGATGGATACGTCTTCTTGAGAATATACTGAGAATGTCCAGGGACCAGAAGCCAAGCCATAATGCCAAAGCCACCATTGCAAAACCTCTGAGCTGGGAAGGATCTCTAGGGATAACAGTCCAACTCCTTGGTTCTAGTGAGAAAAATGCAGCCTCAAAGTGGGCAGGTAGGACTTGCTCAAGATCATACAGTGGTGGTCAGGTCTCTAACTAGAAAGCACCCCTTTTTTCCTCTCCTGGATATCTCGAATGGCCCTACAGCTGGGTCCTCAACACTGCAACCTCACATCTTTCCCTTTCCAAAGAAACCAGACAATTTGCAACATGCCAGGCAGAGTCTTTCTAGCTGGATCACACGCAGATATCGAATTGAAGACATTCAAACTCTACAGGGCAGAAATTGCCTTTACCAGAACTATGCACAGATATACATGCATTGTATTGAGCTAAGACAGAACTTCATACAGCTTCTATAACTGAGACTCAGTACAGTGGCTTAAATAAGAAGTTCCTTTTTTCATGAAACAATCTGGAACAAGCAGGTAAGGGCCAGTAAACAGGCTCCAGAGCGCGTGTGGCCCAGGATCCTCCTGGCACGTTGCTGTCCTTCCACACATGGGGTGTTGCCCTCGACGGTGTGGTCCAACACGGCTCAACCCCGTGCCAGCATTCCAGCCCATGGGAGTGAGGAACAAGGAGGGATGGGGAGAGCACATCCTGCCCTTTAGAGGCATGACCTAGGTGTTCTTCACAGCATTTTGGCTCACGCCCTATTGATTAGAACTTGATCACATGGCTAAACCTCCCTGCAAGGGAGACTACAAAGCAAATCTTGATTCTGAGAAGCCACACACCTAGCAAAAAGTGTACTACCATACAAGAATAGAATAATGGATATGGGGGACAACTAGCAGTATGGTTTTCATGCTCACACACACAGCCGCTTGTGTGGCCACACTCACACATAAACCTGCAAGCTCAAATAGAAACACACACTTAAATATCAGTGCATGCACACATAGATACCTACGCTTCTGAATATACACTCACTCACACAGATATGCACACGCTCCAATCCTGTGCACGCTAGCTTATTCATTCATACACTCGGTCATACATGTAGATATATACCAAGCATACATACCAGTGCAGCTGTGTCCCTAACACACATATACGCACACATGTACACCTAGAGAGAGGGAGGCCACAAAACCTGTCGTTCTGTCATTCTGCTCTGCCAGGTAGTGGGGATCACATCCCAGTCTTCCTATGTCCACTCATCGGAGATGCCCCTTGTTCTGTGTTTAGGACACACTCTTTTTTCTGTATTCAGAAGGACAGTTAGAACAAGATCAGGAAGTGCCTATGAAGAGGACCACACCATACTCCACATCCATGACCACACGGCTCGCTGACATCTCACGCCGTCTGTCAGCAGTCTGCCTACTGCCTCTGGGGGCTGCACAGCATTCCAGGAGGCCATACAAGGTGACAGAGCCAACATTAAGAAGACCTCTAAGGCCAAGTGCCATGGGAAAGGTGGAAAACTTAGAAGCAAGATTGGGGTACGGTCAAATACCCAGGCAAGTCAGTGCACATTGCCTGACTCACAGGAAGTACTCAGTGAACACTTGTTGGATGGGTGGATGGATGGATGGACGGATGGATGAACAGATGCGTGGGCAGATAGCACAGAACATTCTGTACCCTGTACCCACTGTCACTCCTGGGACGGGACCCCTGGTACAGCAGCAGGCATACAGTAGGTGCTCAAATAATAATTAAGCCAGCTGGAAAGCTGACTGGATACAGGAATAAATTATCTCAATCTTCTCCATCCTTTTTGGTTTTTTTTTTTTTTAAAGATTTTATTCATTTATTCGACAGAGATAGAGACAACCAGCGAGAGAGGGAACACAAGCAGGGGGAGTGGGAGAGGAAGAAGCAGGCCCACAGCGGAAGAGCCTGACGTGGGGCTCGATCCCATAATGCCGGGATCACGCTCCGAGCCGAAGGCAGACACCCAACCGCTGTGCCACGCAGGCGCCCCTCCATCCTTTTTGAAAATGAGTTTTTGCTCCAAGCAACATTTTGGGTTAGGTAAAGTAAGGCCTAGGGAAGGAGAGGAACCAGCATTTATTGGTATTTATTCCAGGCTGAATGTTTGCGTGTGCCATCACATTGAATTCTCAGAAGAAGCCTGTAAGGCAGGTTCTATTATTATCGTCTCCATTTTACATCAATAAACCTGAGCCACAGAGTGATGAAGTACCTTGCCCAAGGTCACTTGCTCAAGCTAGCAAATGGAGAGCAAGGATTTGAACCGGGCTGTCTGGCTCTTGCTTCCAACCCTGACGCACTGTAGAATGCTTGCCCCAAATGCAACGCGCTGTGAAAGCCCAGTTTATGTAACAAGTGAGGGAGAAGCAGCTCTGGCTGTTCTGACTCGAGATCCCAGCACTGTGCTGCACCCCATCACCCTGACCTTGGCTCCTAAGACACCTGTCTGGACCCCCAGTGCCCCAGGAAGCACGCTGTGAAAACCACTGTTCTGTGGGGTAGCCAGGGCCATCCCCTGTGCTCAGAGGCTTCCCAGGAACAACAGCTTCCAACCCATAGGGGAAAAGCAGTGGGTAGCACCCAGTGAAAAGAATCCAGACAGACCTGAGCTTTGTGGCCTCAGCATGTTGAACGTCAGCCACCTCAGATGTCGAACAGGCAAAGTAACCACCTGGGAGGCTGACTGAAGAGGCAAGGAAATGACGCGCCTGAGGCTCATGGCTCTGTGCACCGTGCTCTGTCTAAGCGCTCGCTGAAGCTCAGCTGGTGGGCATGGTCGTGGGGGAAGCCTCAGAACATCCTACTGTTCTGAACCCTCATAGGTGGCGACTCCTTGGTCTCTTTGACAGCAGAAGATGGTGAGAAAGAGCTGGCATGCTAAATCGATTCTGTCTAATTCTGCTAGTCACTAGCTGAGTGACCCTGGGCCGGTCACGTCACCGTTCTGAGCTTTCCTTTCTGTTTACTTAAATGGGGAAAAGCGGTCCTAACTTAGGTTGTAAGAATCAAGCTAAATGAAGGATGCCACTCAGGAAAAAGAGCACATAACCTATGTCTTTGTTCCCTATTTCCCAGGGACCTGGAGGCTTGGAGGGAGAGCTGACAGCGCCCCCCCCCCATGAAGTCCACAAGTGTTTCCTAAGGACAAAGAGCTCCCAGCACTGCTTACCCCTGGGTTTACCGTCCTCTCCTTCCCACCAGGTTCAAAGACCTGCGGGCTTCAGTTCCTCTGCTGTGTGACAACTCCCTCCTCGCTATTTATCTCCAAACAACAAGGGAAAAAACAGGAGGCCAGCTCTTAGGCCTACTATCCTCAGAGATACAAATCGCTCCTCCAGCCAGCCCAGACAAACAAAGGTTTGAGTCCTGAAGGGATTGTCTGCAAACTCCTGCCCCACACCCTTGGCCCAGGGGAAGAGGGGGATCACTGGAGCTCTATCATCCAGCTGGCATCACAGAGAAAGAGGAGTGGCTGGGATTCCTGGAATGACATGTGAGAGGAGGCTCTTCAGGGCCAGTAAGATAATTTACTAGACCACAGCACCATGTAAATAATGCGCAAATGTCCTCATGACGCCTCAATCATCTTGTGAAAAGGCGCTCTGAGTAAGGCAGGAGGGCAGAATTCATAATAGCGAGAGGTAATTAGCTGTCACATCTGCCTCTGCCACTGCCCCAGGGGGTTGAGTCTCTCTCTCTCTCCCTCTTTCTCTCCCCTCTGGGTTTCTCACTCTGGAGTGCATATCTGTAGAGGGTGGGAGATGGCGGGGGCGGGGGAGCTCTAAGCCTGACATTTAATACATACATAAGAGAAAACAATAATCATGAGTAATATCTCCTGCTCACTAGATTGCCAAGTAGTCTTCCAAGGCTCTTTGCAAGAACTAATGCATGTAATCCGCACCACGACCCTACGAGGTAGGGGCTTTTATGACACCCATTTACAGATGTAGAAACTAAGGCATGGGAGGGGCCCCTACCTCCCCCAGTGAGAAGTGGCAGAATCTGAATGTGAACCTGGGCTGTCAGGCTCCAGAGCTCACACTTCCAGTGACTCACGAGAATGACTTCCAGGACCATCCATGGAGTCCACGTTTTCTAAGGTACTAAGATCCTGTGTGGCAGGCAACTATTCATTCGTTCAATCTACTTGTTGCTTCAACAGACCTGTCCTGCATCCCGACCATGGGCCTGGTGCTGAGCACTGGTGGCATGGAGATGAAACAGATCAGGATCCTGCATAGGAAGAGCCCTCAGGGCGGGGGGGGGGGGGGCCAGACATGTACACAAGTTATCATATGGTTATAAATATTGTGTTGGGTGTTGTGTGTTCATTCATTTTGTCTACACTGCTGCCTTATGAAGTAGGTGCAATGCTAAAAGTGAGGGTAACCTCACTTTGCAGGTGAGGAAAGTGAGATACAAAAGTTTAGTGACTTGCCGGAGATCACAGTCAGCAAGGGGCAGAGGCAGAAAGGAAAACCAGGCAGTATAGCTGCAACGCCTGCCCCTTAGTCACCCCCTTCCCCACTCAATACCACACAGGGCAGGGAGCGCTAAGGCCATATGGGCACTGGGCTCACAGGCTAATAGTAGCCTACATGGGAGCCAGGGAACGCTTCCTGGATCCAATACTGTTCAGGAGGCCTTGGAGAATAGGGCGGATTTAGACAGATGGGCATGAGGGAGGGTATGGTGGGGGGGTACTGTGTGCACAAAAGCAATGGAGGGACTGAGCCCCAAGGTGAGGGACGGACAGGAAGGTGCAGGTACTTACAGATGGATCTGAGAAATGTGAGGAAGAAAGGGGGGGAGGGAGGAGAGAAGGAAGGACAGAGTGAGAGTGATGAAACCCAAGGAAAAGAAAAGGAGGAGTAAAGAAAAAGCAAGAAGAGGGAAGAAGGAGGGAAAGATGGAAATGACATGCCAGGAACATGCATTCTCTCAGGGTTTTTCCTAAGTACAGGGCTCGTGCATCTGGTGGCAGGGACACACCAGAGATGCCACAAGGGGGGGCACATGGCCATGGGATTGGACAAGGCCAAAGTCCATAGTAAGAAGGGTGTCCTCTTCTGAATTCTCTTCAATCCTGATGACATCATAAGGAAAACTACAAGGGTGCCTGGGTGGCTCAGTCCGTTAAGTGTCTGACTTTGGCTCGGCTCATGATCTTGGGTTCCTGAGATCGAGCCCCACGTCAGGCTCCCTGCTCAGTAGGGAGTCTGCTTGTCTGTCTCCTTCTGCCCCCCCCCCCCCCCCCCCCNTGAATGCTCTCTCTCTCTCAAATAAATAAATAAATAAAATCTTTAAAAAGAGAGGGGCGCCTGGGTGGCACAGCGGTTAAGCGTTTGCCTTCGGCTCAGGGCGTGATCCTGGTGTTCTGGGATCGAGCCCCACATCAGGCTCTTCTGCTGTGAGCCTGCCTTCCTCTCCCACTCCCCCTGCTTGTGTTCCCTCTCTCGCTGTCTGTCTCTATCTCTGTAGAATAAATAAATAAAATCTTAAAAAAAAAATCTTTAAAAAGAGAGAGAGAAAGCTACAGATTGGTGCCTCTGATGCTTGCCAGTCTTTCTGTCTAACACAGTGGGCCATGGGCTCACAGCCTTTGGTGAGCAACGGTGAACAGCTAGCATTTGAGAACATTATTTTGTTTTCATTTTTATGATGGCGGCCAAATAGGGCGAAGCCCACAAAGGTGCTGCCCATATGACCAAAGCACTGGTTTTCCATCCTGGCTGTACTTTAGACTCATCTGGGAGCTTAAAAATACTGATGTCCAGGTTGTACTACCACAGATTCTGGTTTGACGGACCCAAGAACAGGCCAAGGCATCAGTATTCTTTTTTTAAGTTCTAGAAATGATTCTAAAAAACAGTCACACCTGAGAATCACTGACTAGTCTTAACAATACCTCATCCTATCATTGAAATCATCACCTATGTGCCATTACTCTGGGGCTGCAGACAAAAGTGCCTACATCACACCATTGCTAAGGACCAGGGATCTGACACTATGGGTAGTTCAGCTCTGCCCCTTCTCCTAGGATCATGCCCCCTCCCCGACCTTCATTCCAACACCCAGGAGGTGAGGTTCAGACCCAGGATCATGGCACTGAAAAGACTTGCAGGAAACTCTAACTTGACTGAGATCATACCAAAGCTACTTTGTGTAAAGATACATCAATTTTAAGCTTTCTATCCTAAGCCATGCTGTGTTCCAAGCGCCTATAGCCCCAGCTCTGGCAACATTACAATTCGACCAGCCTTGCTGAGGAGCCTGGGGAATCCTGTGCCCTCTTCCCAGCCCATCCGTCCTCAGTGGAAGAAAGCCAGCATGTGGTGTTCTTTTAATTAAGTCCCACATCAGTGCCAAGTGCTCCCAGAGACAGTGTGGGAGGAGTCTCTGAAGCATGAGGCAAGTTGACAAGGTGGGGGTCATGATAGATCTTTTCCCACCAGGCTCAATTTGCTTCTAATGACTTGCAATCCAGTCAGCATCAATCAATCCAGACTAGCAGGGGCCTCCATGATGCACGTGGTTTTTCTGCAAACCAGAACCAAGTTTTCAACTCAAAGGAAGTCAATTCCTAAAGATGCCATGGCCTTAGACACACTGATCCACAAAACAGGAATTGCATCCTTAAATGCCTACAGGGGCCAAATAAGAAACCTAAGTGAATGACACGGGATGAGTGTCAGTAGGGAGTAGTGGAGACTATGGAGGACTGGAGAACAAAGGCGAAAGAAAAAGCAGATGGAGACCCTAGCCACCTGTTGCCCTGGAGGAATTGGAGCCCAGTGTAG
Organism: Ailuropoda melanoleuca; assembly: GCF_002007445.2. Taxonomy (NCBI): domain Eukaryota; kingdom Metazoa; phylum Chordata; class Mammalia; order Carnivora; family Ursidae; genus Ailuropoda; species Ailuropoda melanoleuca. Next base: position 36,669,161 of record NC_048229.1, on the reverse strand, counting down.
CCCTGACTTCTGAATTATTTAGGAGCAAAGGCTTTCCATTTCCCAGAGTAAAAGCCAAAGTCCTGCCAGAAGCTATTAAGACCCTCAAGATCTGCTCCCCTCCCCCACTCCCATCATCTCTAGGACCTCATTCCCTAGCACTCACACCTCACTTGCTCTGCTCCAACCACTCTGGATCTCTGCTGATCCTCAAACACACCAGCCACTCCCCCGTTTCAGGGTCTTTGCACATCCTGTTCCCTCTGCCTGGCAAGCTCCTGCCCTAGACACCCCCATGACTCATTTCCTCACTACCTTCAAATCTTTGCTCTAATCTCCATCTTCTTAATGAGATACACTCTAAGTACATTCTAATGTACTGCCATCTGCCCTCCCCATACCTCAGCCCTCCAGAACCTTCTTCCCTGCCTTATTCATACTTTTTTCTATAGCTTTTATCACCTATTAGAATATCAGCACCACAAAAGTAGGTTCTCTTTTATTTGCCACTATATCCTAAGCACCTGGAACCATATAATAAGTGCTCAATAAACATTTGTTCAACAAATAACTGAAATCTGGTGTCAGAGACTGAAATTAGAGTGAAATCCATATGTTGAAGACCTAACTTCCAATGTAACCATATTTGGACATAAGGCTTTGTAACAAGACAATTAAGATTAAATGAGGTCATAAGTGTGGGGCTCTGATCCAATAGGACTACTGTCCTCATAAGAAGAGGAAGAGATGTCAGGAACACACATGCACAGAGAAAAGACCATGTGAGGACATGGGAAGAAGGCAGGCTTCTGCATGCCAAGGAGAGAGGTCTCAAGAAAAAAACATGCCGACCCCTTGATCTTGGACTTCCAATCTCTAGAACCATAAGAAAATCAATTTCTGTTGTTTCACCCACCCAGTCTGTGGTATTTTGTTATGGCACCCCAAGCAGATTAATAAATCTGGACATCTGGATTCTTACACGAAATTTCCTACTTCATCAATGCTATGCAGGGCTTCAAAATTTAAAAGTGAACTTAAAAGATCTTTCTGTAGGCCAAACAGAACATGCCTATGAGCCAAACACCAGACATGGGTTCTTATTTTATGCTGTCAGGCTTTCTAGAAATCATACATCCCAAGGAGGGCTTGCATTCCACTTTAAATCACCTACACTCACCTAGAGGCACTCGGCTAGGACAGGTAAAGGAGAGAGGTTTTATCAGCTTCCTCTCACCCTGGCCCTGTGCAACTCACTGGAGGGAAAAGACTCTTTCTAAAATACAAATTGGATTATGCCACCCCTGCTTGAATCCTCCTGTGGCTCCCTACTGCTCTTTCAGTGAAGTCCTATTAGCCCCTTATGATCATCTGTCCGCTAACCCCTCCCCCCTCTGCACCAGCCACAATGAAGCAAACATGTCCCTGAAGGGAAGGGAAATGTTTTCTCTCTTATCCAGGCCTTACTGCTTTTCATTTCCTCTGGGATGGTTGCTTTCTGCCCCTCCTTCACCTAGCTACTTCCTAACTATCCTTAAAGCTTAACCACCACCTCTACCAGGAAGCCTGCCTAGATTCCCTTACCTTATTTCTGCCTGTCCCACATTCCCATGCTTTGGGTAGGCAGAGCCATGCTTTCGCTTTGAGGAAGAACTCCTCCTCCTCCGTTGCATACACTGGAAAAATGACTGGATATTCCTCCCATCCGTGTCCTCTTCCTTGGTACCAAAAAACACTGACTACATTTCCAGCCTCCTTTACTTTGAAACCATCTGACTGTTTTCTGTCAAAGAAAGGAATAGAGAAGTGATAAATGCCACCTCCAGGTATAGCCTCAAGCCCCCAGGTGACCACCCACACTCTCTTTTCCCTAATATGGCAACCACAAAGCTCTGTGTTGAAGATGACAGGGTCACACCATGGAGGGACTTACTCCTTAGATGGAAATCAACAGCAGAGCTGCCTAATTTCCACCCAGACTGTGACATGAATAAGAAATAAACCTTTAGGTATCCCTGGCTGGCTCAGTCAGGGGAGCATGCAACTCTTGATCTCGGGGTGTGAGTTCAAGCCCCAGGTTGGGTGTAGAGATTGCTTAAAAATAAAATCTTTAAAGAAATAAGAAAAAAAGCAATAAAACTTTATTGTTTAAGCCACTGTGACTTGAGGGTGGACGTGGTGGGCGGGTTGTTACTATAGCACAGTCAAGCCTTTCCTGATAAATGCAGCGCAACTATCAATCATAGCAACCTGCCTCTCGCATTTGATTCAGCACAGGTAGACTCTTTCTCAGGATGGAGAGAAGTAGAAAACCATTGGTTCTGATTCACAGCAACACTGGCCCTGCGGACATGTCCCGGCCACATCAGGAAGGCCATGCCTGTACCCAGCCCATGATGCTATGATCTGACATGGCCATAGGGCTCCTTTATGTTATCTCCTTTCCAAATTCATTTATGAGTCTTTAAATGTTACAGGATAGAGGGGCTCCTGGGTGGCACCGTCGGTTGAGCATCCGACTCTTGGTTTCAGCTCAGGTCATGATCTCAGGGTCGTAGGATCGAGCCCAGCGTCAGGCTCTGATCTCAGCGTGGAGTCTGCTTGGGTTTCTCTCTCCCTCTCCCTCTACCCCTCCCTCCCCCTTGTGCTCTCTCTCTCTTGAAAATAAATAAATCTTTTTTAAAAAAAGGTTACAGGACAGAAACAAACACATGTAACCCAGTGGTTAAGGATCTGGGCTCTGAAGTCAGACTGCCTTACTGAAATCCAGTCCCCTAGCACATGACCTTGAACATAACTCTCAGAACCCCAATTTCCTTAGTGGGAAAATGGGCCTCGTAACAGTCCCTAGTCTCAAGATTTAATGAACTGATACATGTAAATTACTTACAACAGGGTCTAGTGCAAGGCATACAACGCATATGAGCTGTTACTGCTATGTGCCACATACTAACCGTAGTTCCCGTTTCACCCTGTCATAAATCATATTATACTCTCCTGTGTGCAGAGGAGGAAATTGGGGCTCAGATAGGTTAAGTAACTGGCCCTGGATTAAACAGCTTGTCAGGAATGCANGATGCAGCCAAGATTCCAAAGCATGCGTTTGTGCCCCATTCCTACCACTTGGCTTCCCCAACACCAGCAGATAAGGGAAGCCAAGGTTTACTAAGCACCTATTAACATTCCAGGAACCAAGCTTGATGCTTTTGAATATACGGTCCCAATTATCCCCCAAAAGCCCTATGAAGCACATCATATCACCCCCAGCTAGTACCCGAAGAAGCTGACTCTCGGTGAGGTTCAATAACCTGTGGAAGGTCACACTGCTAATAAGAGCAATCAGGCTTTGAATCCATGTCAGGCTGACTCCAAGAGCTCGCTCCACTGTGCCTGGCTCCCTCTTGCAATAATTAGAGCTCTTTATTGGTCTTGCTTTCATGTCCCAGGCAAAGTAGAACTGTCACAGCTCCCTTTGAGGCAGGGCATGTCGTCCTCAGGACACTGAGGCTCAAGGGGCTAAATTCATTGCCCAAGTACACACAGCTCGGAAGTAGCAGAGGTAGGACTGGAACTCAAATCTGCTGTCTCCACGGTGTGTTTGTTCTTTCCCAACAGGAAGCTGCAGAGGCTGAAGGCCTCCCGCAAAGATGAAATTCTTCCTATCACCTCACTGGCCACTTCGTGGCGGTGCCACATCAGCTCATTGATTTGGATGCTTTTACTGTAATTCAGAATTCACAATACTTTGACCAAGATGGAACTTTCTCTGCAGGCTACAAAAAAGGACTGGCCTAGCAAATGAGGGATGAAAGTAAGATTATAGGTTGTTCTTGACATATGCAAGGCTGTATTTTTACAAAAGTTCATGCATCTGAAAATTGCATCCATGTGAGGAAAAGGTACCCCAGAACTACTGGGAAGGACTTCAGGGTGCCAGCTTCCACCGCTGATTAAGGGTCTGTGAGCTGCCGGTATCAGGAGCTGGTGAGGCTGGTCAGGCCCTGCCCCACAGATGAGAGAGGCTCCCAAATCCAAACACCCTTGTCCCCCTCATGAGGATGCCTCCTACCTGCTGCCCTGGGGGAGACCAGGTCCTCAAAGCAGTCCCAAGAGGGTCTGAAATATGGACTTTTGGGAATCTGAGCTTCCCCACATAATAGATTACTTAGAATCCTTTCCGTAAAGAGGCAAGGACAAATCACAGGTGGTTAATGAAAAAAAGCAAAATTTGCAGTCAGATCAATCTTCTCCTGGACTTTCCAATTGCGACAGCCAATAATGCCTCTGGCTAGAGAATGAAAACGTGAGGGTGCAGAAGGAAAGGTAGCCCGTGGCACCACACCGCCTGGCGATGCCCCTGTCTTATAGAAATCTTGATATTCCTCATAGTGGTGTGCAGAAGAGCACAAAAGAGCAAAAGCAAAAGCTGCTAGTTCAGAATCACAGGAGGCAAACAGGAGTAAACCCAGAAAGCCTTGATGTTTTGCCTTCTTAAGAGGACCTGCTGTTTTAATTTGCATTAGTGTAGTCATTGCCTCAGGCAGCTGTGTGCTAATTATACATGAAAGGTGCTTAATCCTTATAGGAGACCCAACAGTAAAGTCTCTCTGCTTAGCAACACTATGTTAATTTGAGTTTGGCTTTCAAAGGTCATAAAACTGCTTCGAATTAAAAGATTTTGAGAGAGTTGTTTCCCCTTCTCTCCTTCACTCACTGCATGGAAGTTCTGGGTGGAGAGCTTCTGGCCTTTCCCAGCTCCCTTCCTTGCTCCCGTGATCCGCACCAGCCTGTTTTACTAGTGGGCAGATAACTGTGTTAACAGCTACTGCGAATGCATGGCACACACCCGCTTTGCCTCTTTCCCTGTTTATTTGCTTTTTCAGTATCTGCGCTTCAACACTACACACCCATCTCTCCTCTTCTGTCTGTGTGTAGGAAACACCCCTCACCCTCAACTAGGTTTTCTGTCTGTGCTTCCTCACAGGTGCCTGGGTGGGAAGTCTGGCCAACTCTGCATTGACCAATTAGCTGCCTTCAAGTTAGGAATTAAGGAAGTAAGAGATCCCATTCTGGGCTTGGATCTAAGCTGTTTCCCATTCCAGTTTTTTACCGGAGAACCCTGAATTTCAGGGGTGGGAGTGGTGGAGCACTCTTCTATGTAATCAAAGTGTCATTCCTGATTTGGCTAGTGACGGTTGTGTACCAGGTCTCCTGGACAGAGCATGCAAGAGGTAGCAGGACCGTGGGTTCCCTGAACTACTCTTGCAGTCTGTAATACAGATATTTCAAAATTACCATGATTAAAGTATTCAAGTTCAAGACTGTATGTTTATCTCTCCATAGAATTACCTGAGTTCATTGCTATCCAATTCTACAATAAAAGAGTTGATATTTATTTAGGTACCAACCTTCATCCTAATTTTTTTTTGCATCCATTATCTGATTTTCTTCCTACAACAATCCGAAAAGACAGTACTATTATTATTCCCCCTTTTCAGATGAGGAAACCACATCTCAGAGAGCCCCAACAGCCTCCCCAAGTCACACAGCAGAACGATACGAAAGTGGAAACTGATTATGCCTGACGCCAAAGCTCCGAATCACTGCTCTACACTGACCCATCAATAACTCAGGGCTTTTCAATGGAGAAAAAGACCAAGCTGGGAAAACTGGAAGAATCCAAACTTCAACTGGATAGCCTGACAGCAAAGTTCCCTCCAGGACTTCTGGAGCATTGGCTGCAAGCTATATAAGATGGCATTGCCCCATGCCAAAGCATTCTAGAAGCCCAGGTTTTAAAAATCAATAAAAGGTAACCCATCAGGGGCGCCTGGGTGGCACAGCGGTTGAGCGTCTGCCTTCGACTCAGGGCGTGATCCCGGCGTTACGGGATCGAGCCCCACATCAGGCTCCTCCTCTGGGAGCCTGCTTCTTCCTCTCCCACTCCCCCTGCTTGTGTTCCCTCTCTCGCGCTGTCTCTATCTCTGTCGAATGAATAAATAAATAAAATCTTAAAAAAAAAAAAAAAGGTAACCCATCAAACTGCTGAGGAGTTCGGTTGCTGACAGATGAGACATTAGCCTAGAATTCCTCATAACCACCATGAGGGAAGAGCTTGTCTGAAAATGCAGACCACATTGAGGAGAGAAGACGGAGATGGGGAGAAAGAGAGAAACGAGAGCCGAATCTCACGATTCCAGCCTCTGGATCCAGCCATCCCTGCATATTTAGTTATCGAAAATTACTTCAATGAATTGTTATCCAATTCTTCCATGTCCTAGAACTTATAATTAAAGATCAGTTATGAACTGTTAATTCTCCTCCTGAAATTTTTCAGTTATATGACCCCATACATCTTCCCTTCCTTATTCAAATATGAGTCGGATTTTCTGTCATTTTCACTCGCAAGAGTCTGGCGTATACACTGGTGTTATACTGCTGTTGTTATTTCTCTCATATTATTAATATCATTTTTTATAGCACACAGATAAATCACTTAACTGTAGGTTTAGAGGCCCTTAAACTTTACCTCAACCAAATACAAAAATTAATTCCAGATGAGTCACAGACTAAATATAACAGCTAAAACTATAAAAACTTCTACAACAAAATGTAAGACAATATATTTGAAATTTTGATTTACACAAAAATTTCTCAGGACAGAAAAACATTAACCATAAAAAATTTTAAATGATAGCTTAAACTTTGTCAAAACGAAAAACTTTTGCTCTTCAAAAGACATCATTAATCACCATATTGTACACTTGAAATTAATATAAGACTGTACATTAACTTGATTTAAAAAAAAAGACATTAAGAAAACAAAAAGGCACGGCACAGAGAAAATATTCACAATACATACATCTGACAAAGAACTGGTATCTAGAATATATAAATAAGTCTTATAGCCCATAATGAAAAATAGTTAATGGGCAAAAGACTTAAACGGATATTTCACAAACAAGATCCTCAAATGGCCAATGAGCCATATGAAAAGATGGTCTGTACCATTAATCTTCTGGGAAATGCAAATTAAACCTGCAGTGAGATACTACTTCATACCACAATCAAGGCTAAAACTGAAGACCGGTAACCCCAAATACTGTTGAGTACACAGACCAGCTGGAATTCTCATACATTGCTGGTAGAAGCGCAAAATGTTGAGAACCACTCTAGAAACGAGTTTGGCAGTTAGTTAAATGTACACCAGGAATGATCCAACGATTTTACCCCTAAGTATCCAAGAGAAATGAAAACATGTGTCCCCCCAAAAAATGTTTATAAGAACGCTCAGAGCAGCTCTATTAATAAGCAAAACCTATAAATGATTCAAATGTTATCAAAAGAAATCTCAGTATATTCATGCAATGAAATGATATTCATCAATAAAAATAAACAACAAATATATACAATAACATACCTGAATCTCAAATACATTCTATTGAGTGAAAGAAGCCCAGCACAAGAAACTACATATGGCCTGATCCCATTTACGTCAAGGTTTAGTACAAGCAAAACTAAGCTATGGGGATAGAAATCAGATCAGTGGTTGCTTGCGCGGGAGTGAGGGTAATGGAATCAACATCCCTTTCTTCATAAAGAAGGATAAGAGACATGCAGCAGAACAGTATAAACATGGAGATCTGGGAACCAGAGTGCCCAACTCAAATCCTGACTGGGTAACATACCAGATGTATGACCTTGAGTAAATCACTTAACCTCTCTGAACTTTAATTTCTCCCTCTGTATTCATTCTACTTACCGTATAGGACTGTTGGACAATTAAAGAAGACTATATGTGGTGTAGTAGGTTAAGGAACCCCCTAAAAGTTCATTAAAGAACCTTGAAATGTGACCTTATTTGGAAATAGGGTCTCTGCACATATACTTAAGACACAGATCAAGATGAGATCATACTGGGCTGGGGAGAGGGGCTACATCCAATGACAATGATAGAAAAGGACACACAGAGACACAGACAAGTGACATGAAGAGGAAGGCAGACATTGGAGCGATGCATCTACATTCGAGGAACACCAAGGATGGCCGGTAACCACCACAAGCTGGGAGACAGTCATGGGATGGTTTCTCCCTCAGAGCTTCCAGAAGAAACCCACCCTGCACACACCTTGATTTCACACTTGTGGCTTCCTAACTGTGAGGGGAGACTTTCTGTTGTTTTAAACTACCTAGTTTGTGGTAATTTACTATCGTAGCCCGAGGAAATAAATATTTAAGGGAAGGGCCCAGACTCAATCAATGGATTTTTTTTTTTACTACTAAATGGTGTTTCCAGTTGTTGAAGACCAAGAGCCCTGCCCTATGCTCCCGTGAATACCACGCAGCATCTAGCCAGAATGTTTGTATCACTTTCCTAAGGCTGCCAGAACAAAATACCACAGACTGCATGGCTGCAACTCTAGAAATTTATTTTCCTCATCATTCTGGAGGCTCGAAGTCCAAGATCAACATGTCAACAAGGTTAGTTTCTTCTGAGGCCCCGCTCTTTGGCCTGTGGATGGCTGTCCTCTCCCTGTAACTTCACATCATCTTTTCTGTGCACGTCTGTGCCCAAACTTCCTGTTCTTAAAAGGACAACTGTCCTGTTGGATGAAGGCCCACCACCCCCTGGCTTCATTTTAATGTATCTCCTCTAAGACCCTACCTCCAAATAGGGTCCCACTCTGAAATACTGCGGGTTGGGACTTCAAAATATGAATTTTGAGAGGACACCACTCAGCCTGTAAGATAGGGCCTTGAATCACCAGCAGCCTGGGACACCCTGACCAATACTAAATGCTTACTGTACTGAAGCATCAGAGCACAGGGCCTGCAGCTTGCAAAGATGATCCAATTGTATCCAACAAGGACTCACTGAGACTTGCTGGAGCATCCATGGAGGTGCCCGGGTCAGATCTTCCTTCAAGAGAACCTACTGCACAGAGCAGAGCTGCCCGACAGGCTCCACCAGAGCACCTTTGTAACTCTTGTGGCCTTCCCGCTGGGCCCCGCTTCCCTGGGCCGCCCCTAGCCCATGACTATGCACAGGGGGAAGTGGGTACCACCTATGAGCCATTCTTGACCGCTGCGGGATTCCTCTGATGGGCAGCTTTTGCTCTGGGTGTCCCCATCAGCCTGAGGCTGCCCCAAATCCCACGAAAACAAAACTTTGGAGAGCCAGAATTCCAATTCGGCCCGCCCACCCATAACCGAGCCCCGACCTCTTCTCTCATGCTACACTGCTCCCCAGGCAGCTTGAAGGGCAACCTGCCAACAGGTGGCTGAGGATACGGTGCAATGAGCCACTAGGACAATTTCTGTCCTTTCTCGATATTGAAGGGGTGGGACTAGCTGATTTTTAGCTCCTTTCCTGCACTGACGTTTTCTTCTAGGAGGTATGCTATCTCTCCTTTTGACACTGCCTGAACTATTCAAGACAAGTCCCTGCTTTAAAAATAATGATAAAACTGCCTGTCAGTGGAAATAAGCCCCACACACTAGGTCACTAATAATTCTCTCAGGAGAATTTCTGAGATGCCTCTGTGAGTTTGTGAGGCCTGCAAGATGAAGCTCGAATTCGTCTTGGCTCAGGCATACGCGCTCTGAAACCAAACTGCAGGGGATGGAATTTTCAGTTGCTCAGCTGGTTCAACATGAAGGTGAGGGAACCCCGGACAAACATGCAGAAAGCTGCCCATTGGAGGTCAGGGGCTTCTAGCTGCCAACAGCCTGGCACGCCCTGACCACTTCAGAGACACAGCCCCCGGGGGAAAAATGCAGACTCTAGAGGGAGAAGCCCCAGGTTCAAACCCAGCTCCACCACTTGCTAGATGAGTGGCCTTGAGCAAATTTCATCTCGCTGTTCCTCAGTTTCCTCCCCTGTGAAATGGGGTGAACGATACAGCCCATACCAGCGGTTTTTGTGGAGAACAAAGAAACCAATGCTTGCAGTTAGTGCAGTCCCTGGTACATAGGAAATGCTTAGTAATCTAAGTTGTAAGAGTTATACGAGGCCTTTCCAAAAGTGTCTAGAATGTTCTGTTGCTCACTGGACACAGCTCAAACTCAGGAGCATACTTGCATCACCCCGTACACTGTGCCTTCTGATGATCTATTCCTGCAACCTTGCCTTTTGCTTCTGGCATCCTCCCCCACCCTGCACAATGACAGGCAGTCCCCCTAGGTGTCCCCACTCACCCTTCCCTTCCCCACCACTGCTGTCACATAGAAATTCTTGCTCACTCTTTAGAGGTCACCTTCTCTGTAACCCTCTCCCATCCTCCCCAGCAGGCAGGAAGACTGGGTTAGGGGCTGTAAGAACAATCTCCATGCAGCCATGAGGCTTGGTCCTGCTGGGGGATGACGGTTTTGGAAAACTGCCCTTCAATTCACCTCACTCGTACAGTTCACTACTGTAAACACATGGAATGTGCTAGGTGTCATCGGGGACCCACCCTTGGTGGGCAGGCAGCTAAAGGGTCAGCTTCTCCCAAAATGTGAAGAGAGACGAGGATGCCCATCATGAGGACCAGAGGAAGTTTCCCTGAGGATCGGATAGGATCTGATCTCCTCTCAGGCAGGATTATTGGTAGGTGGGGGCCTTCGTGAGAACTTGGGAGCTACGTATAATATACGGGATTTTTCTCGTTAAGATATTGTATCCTTTACTCACGACATCGGCCTTCCTCTTCCCCAAACACACCAACGTCACCTCCATTACAACACATGGTGCCTCTCTTCCAAGAGCCCCTGGCACCCTTGCATTTCTCCTTACAGTCCTTCTCATGCTATATATGCTATGTGTTGAAGAGTGTGGATTCAAGAACCAGACTGGGTTCTAATTCCTGATTCTCCATTTACCAGCTGTGTGACACCAGGCAAGTTTCTTAACCTCTCTGCACTTTGGTTTCCCCATCTGTACAATGGGTAATACTAATAATTCCTTTTTCACAGTGTTGTTGTGAGGGCTAAGTGAGTTCATACATGTGAAGCACTCGGAACAGCACCTGAGACACAGAACTTGTTCAATAAACACCAGTGATGATTAGCAGGACTACTAACTTGTATCTACCTCCCCCTTCCCCAGGGGGTGGTGAGGTCCAAGAGACTAGTGGCTATCGGCAGAGTTCATCCTTTGCCCCCAGCACAGGAGGAGACACAACACAGGTACTCAGTAAATATGTGTAGAACTCAGAGAAAGACAAACAAGAGACGAGGGGAGGGGTGGAGGAGGCAGAGTGGAGGAGAGGAACGCCTTGAAGGTTGTTCAATGCAACCTCTACCTTGCAAATAGAAAATCGTCTAGAACTAAAGAAAGCCAGATAAATCCATTTCCCAAGTGGAACTGATTACCCTATTTTAGTCTGTCAAAATCACATAACTCATCTCAACCACTAAATAGTTCATCCTTCCTTATATCGCGTTCATTATTTGTTATTTGGAGGAGGGGGACTAGGACACATTAGCAGTTCCTTAACAGACACACTGGATGGCACACACTGACTCCCTCCATTGGCCCAGGATCCAACTGCTCCTTTGGAGAGCTTTGCTGTGGGGACATCTCAATCCCAGCTGCTGCCTAAAGAGCCCAGCGAAAGCCAGTCATCACCTCAACCACGTACCCTGTAGTCTCTCAGATCAACCTCAGCTTTGTGGACGGACTCCCTGATTTTACTAACTAGGGATCTGTTTTCAGTTGCACATTCACATGACTCAAGTTCTCAAGATTAATGTTTAAAACCACCCCAATGTTCATAGGAGCATTGTCCACAAAAGCTAAATCATGGAAGAAGCCGAAATGCCCTTCAACAGATGACTAGATTAAGATGTGGTCCATATATACAATGGATTATTACTCAGCCATCAAAAAGAACGATTTCTCAACATTTGCTGCAACACGGATGGCACTGGAGGAGATAATGCTAAGTGAAATAAGTCAAGCAGAGAAAGAAAATTATCATATGCTTTCTCTCATCTATGGAACATAAGAACTAGGAAGATTGGTACGAGAAGAAAGTTATAAAGAAAGGGGGGGTAATCAGAAGGGGGAATGAAGCATGAGAGACTATGGACTGTGAGAAACAAACTGGGGGCTTCAGAGGGGAGGGGGGTGGGGGAATGGGATAGTCTGGTGATGGGTAGTAAGGAGGGCACGTATTCCATGGTGCACTGGGTGTTATATGCAACTGATGAATCATCGAACTTTACATCAAAAACCAGGGATGTACTGTATGGTGACTAACATAATATAATAAAGAAATATATGATTATAATAAAAAAATTGTTTACCTCTAAAAAAAATAAAAAAATAAAGCCAAAAAGTTCATCGAATAGTTTTGCAGTGCAAAATCCTTATCATACGGATTGGATTCCTCTAACTCCATGTAACCAGCACTTTCGCTGTCAACAGTCAAGTAACACTCAAGGTCAGGTGATGATGAGATGTTCAGAGCTTCAGGAGTTGGAGGAATCAAATCTCAGGACCATGAAGATAAGATGGACAGAGGCATCCATCTCACAGAAACAGATGGTCTAGCCTCCTATTTCTTCTACTTCATTCAGGGACACTTACAGGACGGTATGCTATCCTCACTGGTACTATTATTTACTATCTTGATAAGGGGGTCCTGGACAATCCTTTTGTGGGGTGGGGCCAGAGCCTCCAAACTAACACTTCTTTATATGAAGAGTTTTTTTTTCACTCGTTACCAGATAGTTCCTAATATAGTTGAAGCCTGTAGGTCTTCCTTAAATATAAAACTTGCTCTGCAACTTACTTTAATCGTATGATGACTGAGGGGAGATACCACTTGTATGTTGAAATGTATGTAGAAATATAAGAATGTGCTTGCCTTTCAGAATTAAGTAATGACTGCTGTTTTTATAAGCCTGGCCAGCCCCACTCTGGGAAGTGCAGCCCCCATTTATTAAGGTTAGGTATGCTCAGATGGCCAATAGGGCAGCCAGAAACAATGGGATGCCCACCCACTTCTTTGCATTACTATATAATGTTTCTATCAGAACCACCGATAGAAATTCTGATCTTCACTGATGAGACACAGATAAATCACAAGGCTCCTTGGGGACTCACAAAGTGTTAGAACAGTCAATCTGGAGATCAAAAAATTATAGCTCTTTCCTCCCTTTCTTCCCCACGGGGTTTAGGGAAGTTCACATATATTTAATATACATCTTACAAATCTGCATTCCCTGTGCAAAGCCCATCCATTTGGTAAGAAAAGAACCTGCTTCCAACTCCTGTTGGTACTAGAAAGTTAGTCCTTAATCAAACTGATGCATTTACATGACTTTTTAAAGGTCAACTCTCTCGTATATTACTTGAATACACTTATTTTTTAAATAAAACTTTATCCCTCTTACCTATAATTATTTCACAGATATAAGTAAGTGGGAAACAAACTGAGGGTTTCAGAGGGGAGGCGGTGGGGGATTGGGATAGGCCAGTGGTGGGTATTAAGGAGGGCACATATTGCATGAGCGCTGGGTGTTATACGCAATCGATGAATCATGGAACACTACATCAAAAACTAATGATGTATGGTGACTAACATGTCATAATAAAAAATTTTAAAAATAATAATAAAATAAAATAAAAAAATAAATAATTGGGAAATCTTTATCACTTGTCAGAAATAGAAGGCAAAAAATACAAACGAAATAAGGCAATACCATTAAACTCTAAATAGATACCGTGGTTTGCTAAAGGCACTCCAACCAAAAGCTGCCCTCTTTCATAAAAAAATTTTAAAATGAATTAGTGTTAGAGAAGTGCTAAAGATGTAGTAGCAGCAGACTGAGACTCCCTTTGCGCGAGAAATAAAATTCTGCCACTGGGAGAGTGGGACGTGGTGTTATTTAAATGCTGCTATAACGTACCTCCTCAAATCATCTCACATACCATGAATGGACATGCCCCACCCTCTAGGAACTTTATTGTGCCAATGAAAACAAAATATTCAAACAGCACTGGCTGTAACTCTTTACATTCAACCCCACCTCAGAGACGGTCTTATCAATACAAAACCCACTGGTCACCTCANCTCTAGGAACTTCATTGTGCCAATGAAAACAAAATATTCAAACAGCACTGGCTGTAACTCTTTACATTCAACCCCACCTCAGAGACGGTCTTATCAATACAAAACCCACTGGTCACCTCAACATGGTAAAGGCCATCTATGAAAAAGCAATGATTAACATCATACTCAATTATGAAAGACAAAATGCTTTTCTCCTAAGATCAGAAACACGACAAAGAGGTCCACTTTTACCCCTTCTACTCAACATAGGACTGGAAATTCTAGCCAGCGCAATTAGGCAGGAATAAAGAAAGAAATGGCATCCAAATCGGAAGGGAAGAAGAAAAATTATTTCTGCTTGCATATGACATAATCTTACATGTGGAATGCCCTAAAGATTCCAGTACACACCCACAAAAATTGTTAGAGTTAATAAATTCGGCAAAGTTGCAGGATACAAAATCAACACAGAGAAATCAGTTGCATTCTTTTGCACTAGCAATGAACAATTTGAAAAAGAATTTCAGAAATAATTCCGCTTACAATAACATCAAAAAGAATAAAATATTTAGGAATAAACTTAACCAGGAAAGTGAAAAACTTGTACGCTGTGTTTAAAAAGAGTGGGCATCCCCTCAGTGGAGTCACTTGTGCTAAAACCCCACATCAGCAAACAAGGATTGAACACCTAACCTAACTGCAGTTTCAGCCCCCTAGGAATGTAACCTTTAACCAGTCACCATGGCATTACCCGGTCAGCACCAATGAGAAAATCCACCCATTAGACTCCTTTTGTTCCTCTCAAGAAGGTGACCTCCTCTGACAAGGCATTCTTTGGTAATAATTTCCTTTTCCACCCCTTCCCACCTTTAAAAACCTTCCCTTTTCCACAGTTCAGCAGAGTTCCTTTCTACTTGCTAGAGGGGATGCTGCCTGTCTCATGAATTGTTGAGTAAAGCCACTTTGATCTTTAAATTTACTCAGTTGAATTTTTGTTGTTTAACAGAGTTGATGGCATCAGAAGGACCAAAGGAGACTTCCAAGAGCTTCAGGGACAACAAGGAACACACATGCTATACCCCACAAACCCTTGGAGTTCACAATCTCTTTCATTGTTTCCAAGGGCTGTGGGTAAGCTCACACTTGATTCTGAGCTCCACTCTCTGTGCCAAACTCCCAATCTAACTGGTTTTCCAGTTAGTTCCCCATTTGTCTGGAATCACGAGTTCCATGTTGGAAGCTACTGGAAGTTCAGGCCACAATTCCCCATTTGATTGGAAGCCCCAGCCCCTGGTTCTGTCCCCAGTCTCCATGTTGGGAACTGCTGGTGGCCACTATAGTTCCTCATTTGTTTGGAAATAGCCTGCAGTCCCCATTCTGTACAGTTGGCTGGTTCAATTCTTTCACACATCTCCAGGTCCACATTGGGAACTGCTGGTGGTGCACACAGGGCCTTTTCTCGGCCAAGATCCGGTATGCTCTCTTGGTTACTGCTAATATGTTAGAGTGCATATATTTTGTTTGTCTTGCTTGGTGTGGATAGTGGCTATAGCCAGTGGGGATCTCAGAGGCCAAAAAACTGCAAAAGTTGGAGGGCACCGGTCAAGCTCTCAGAGCCATTAGAGCGCTTACCAACAAACCCAAAGATTCCCGTGTTAGCATTTTGGTCACAGAACAGGTTAGATTGACACTAGGTCACCAGCCAAACTCAAGAAAGTTTCCATGTACCCAGGTACACTGTAGAATCCTGCACAATCCCCACCCCAGTGGTACATCCCCTTTAGGTATTAGTTCAGATCCTAGAAACCCAAAGGTTTAGCTAAGAGGATCTTCAAACAAAACAAAACAAAACAAAACAAAACAAAACAAAACAAAACAAAAAACAAAATCAAGCCTGCCACTTTCCGGAACACCCGCTATTTCATGTCTAAAAACTGTGGTACTGGAAGATAGAAATAACTACAAAAATGGCCAAATCTAACTACAAACAACCTAGAATGACAATGGCCCTTAGGGGGGACATTCCAATTAGACAGATTGTTCACTGAAGAAGTGCACTTCAAAGTAAGGGTTCCCAACTTAAACAGACTATTTTAATTAGTATGCAAAAACTTCCAAAAGGCTTCAAGATTCCAAAACAGTTTCAAGAAAAGCCTCCTTACTAAAGGCTAATGGAATAGTAAAAGCACAAGAATGTCTTAAAACAAAAGACAGTAGGACTGATGTGACTCCTTCTGCTCCCCTTCATCCTTCTCGCCTTGAGTACTCATGACTCACTAATTCTGTCTGAACTGCTTTTCCATATCAACAGACAATTAAACAGTTACCCTTTCAAATGAAACCGCTTTGGGTGGTAGGCAATCTCCTCAGCTTTCACCCCTTGGTCAAAGACCAATCTAAGGGCCATAGTTGAAGAATTTCCGAAGCCCACGGAGAATCCCCAAAAGTTTTCTAAAGAGTTTTGAATCCTCATCAGGGCCTATGACCCCAGCTGCCAGATCTTTATCAGCTGGTACACCTGCTGGAAGGACCTAGTGAAGCCCAAAAAGGGGTGCAGGAAGCAGAGTGGTGTAATCCCAAGGGTGATCTGCAGCATGCTCCTCTAATGGACCAGGAAAAGCCTGCAATAGAGCAACTAATCTCTTCAAAGCCATTCCTAAGAGTCTTTCCTGCCCACACTGTGGGTTCTATCATCCAAGCAAACAAAAGAAAGATGAATCTGTGGCAGGCTTTCCAACTGATTTGGAAGCTCTCTTCCTACAGCATTCCAGACTCTGTACAATAAATGCTAGCTTCTCCATTGTAAATGGATAATCTCCCAAGATGAATGGATTAATAAAAAGGCAGCAAATGGAAAGGGAGACCACTGATCTAACCAAACTCCTGACCAAAGCCTAGTACTTTGACCAAAGCCTAGTACTTTGAAAGGACCCTGGGACAAAATCAATACACAAACATCCACCCAAATATTGGCTTTACAGGTACAATAGCTCCAAGGCCAGAGACATCAAATAATACCTGGTCCTCTCCCATTTCAACGCGCAAGGGGTCCATCGTTCAAACACTGGCCTAAGAATAGATATTTTATAATCAACTGGGGCACTGGGGGAAAAAAATCGTCCTCAAAGGTGCCACAGAAATTCCTTAATATCAACTCAATGTCCCCCAAGGGAGATCCTGCATTGAGGTCTCTACCAGAAATGATGGGGCTCCCTGAGACCCTCTGGGAAACTGGTACCAATAATAACTTGAACAGCCAAGGAGAAACTAAAATTAAAATTAATGAGAAATCTTGCCAAATTCTGGTAGCTGCCAGGGCTACACTTCCTATTTTAAATGCTGCTATCATAAGACAATGAATCCCTCATAATGGAAAAAAAAAAAAGTTTCCATGGTGGGAGTATCAGCTAGATATCTCCTTCCTAAATTTAAAGGGCTAATACCCTTTGCTTCCACTAGAGACCTCCACCTTAGAATTTCTTGATCAACCCGAACTTGACCTTTTATGTTCTTTACGATCTGTCCTTGATATACAAGAGGAAGAATTTCGACAAAGCTTCCCTGATTTATGTGATGTATCCAAAAATCTGTGGGCTCTGTTCTAATACTGACCTTGGGAGAATAAAAAGTGCAGGGCCTCTAAAAATTCAGACAGATATGACTAAACCTCTTCCTAAATAGCCTCCATATCCATTAAAGGCTCAGGCCATACAAGGCTCACACCCAGAGTAGAAAACCTTATCTCCCAGGAGCTGATCATTCCCTGGGCAGGCCCCTGTAATGCGCAGATCTTGCCGGTCAAGAAACAGAATGGGCGGGGATGGCGATTTGTCCAGCACTTGAGAGTCATGAACAAGATAGTTGTTCCAAACCCAAACACCCTTTTGTCAACAGTCCCACCAGACTCAAAAAGGTTTGCTGTTGTAGACTTTGGTTCAGCCTTCTGCCAGCATTCCCATAGACTCCAAAGTCAGTATCTATTTGCTTTTACTTGGTTGGAACAATCAGCAATACACCCAGACAGTCATGCCTCAAGGGTTCACTGAGGCCCCTTCTTATTTCTCCCAAGTGCCCTACCAAGATTTAAGGACCCTCCAGTTCCCCAGGAAATCAACCCTTTTACACTATGCAGACCATCTCTTCTATGCCTAGTTTCCAAGGAGGCGTCCATAAAATATATCATTCATTTGCTGCACCAGTTAGCTAAAAAGGGACATAAAGTCCCTAAGGAATGATTACAATGATCTCTAGACACTGCTCATTACCTCAGTCTTAATCCAAGCAAGGAAGGAATCCAGCTATCTCCAAAATGGATTAAACTCATCCAGGAATTTCCTAGGTCCAGAGCTAAGTGACAGCTGCATGCATTTCTAGACCTAGCTGCCTACTGCAGACTAGAGGTTCCTAATTTTTCCTCTATTAGCTTCTCCACTCAATGGACTTAACTAGAATCGCAGTCCGTGAACGCCTTCCTTGGGAAGACAGATAGGAGCAGGCTTTGGTAAGACTAAAGCAAGCGTTCCAAGAACCACGTGTCCTCATGCTACCTAACCGAAAACTTTCACCTTATCTGTACCTGAAAGAGCTGAGCAAGCCCTGGGAACGCTCACACGGGAACGTGGCCATCAACACCGGCCTGTGGCCTATGAGAGCGCGTGGCCTGCTTCCGGTGCTCTCGCCCCAGCTGCCCTCAGGCAGCAGCTGCTGCTGCAAAGTCAGTAGAAGCCTTGCCGGACTGAGCCTGAGGAAATGACATTTATTTACAAACTCCACAAGTTTGTTCAAAGGCTTCGTAATTCTCAACAGACCCACCATTTCTCTGTAAACAGACCACCCTCCTATGAGATCCTTCTCTCTCACCACCTAACCTGCATTTTAAATGCTGCAACGTTCTTAGTCCTGCTCCGTTATTATCCCTGCCTGACGAAGGCGGCCCCCGTGCCCGAGCGGTAACGATGTCCCATTTCGTGACACCTGTCCTGATCTGAGACACTTTGACTAAATCCTGATCCAATTTGATCTGTTGCTGGGTCCTGCTGGAAACCTGAAAGAGGCACTTTCCAAGCTGCTGATGCTGTCACTACCCAACACAAACCACCCCGAGGGCACATCTCCCACAAGCTGAATCAGCCCAGCAGGCAGCGCTTCGTATCCTCACCAGAGCCCACCAGGTGTTAAAAGGACAAATTGTGAACATTTATGTTGATAGCCCATATGCCTTTGGCGCCCACCAGGACCCCGATCAAAAATGGACAACAAGTAAACAAACTTCTTACGCCAATCTTTACCTTCTAAAATTGCTGTGATCAGGGGTGCCTGGGTGGCTCAGCCGTCAAGCATCTGCCTTCGCCTCAGGTCAGGATCTCAGGGTCGAGCCCCGAGGTGGGCTCCCTGCTCAGTAGGGAGCCTGCTTCTCTCTCTCCCTCTCCTGTTGCCCCTGCTTGCGCTCGCTTGCTCTCGCTCTCAAATAAATACTATCTTTTTAAAAATAAAATAAAAATAAAAATAAAATTGCTGTGATCAAAACTGAGGCTCACACTAAAAAGGCTGACCCTGACGATCAGGGAAAGCACGAGCTGACTTTTGTGCAGAGGCAGTGGCAATGGAACCTGTAAAGACTGTGATACGTGTGGACACAAAGTGCATTCTGTTTCTGCGAACAATGACCCCTTGTCACCAGACTTTTGCCATCCTGATGTCCTCACCAACAAGGCCACAGTCTACTCCCAACTCAGAGAAACGAAGATAGGCAGGCTACGGTTGTATTTTCATTAAACAGTCAGGATTACGGGAGAATCAAGATGGTCGCTTGGTTCTTCCAGGCTCCCCCAGCAAACCCCATTTTCATCCTTTACCCACCAAGGTGCATTTAAGATGACTCAAATTATAAATAAACATTGGTGGGGAGAATTCAACAAAACTTCAAAAACAGGTCACCATCAATGTCTGTCTTATCAGGTCCATAATCCTGGAAAAACTGTTTTTGTCCCCAGAGGCCTCAAGCCTCCCCTCTCTGGGCCCTTTAACACCTGCAAATGGACTTCACTCGATTGCCACTTCATAGGGGTTATCAAAATGTTCTTGTTATCACTGTATGTTTTCTGGATGGGCTGAAGCCTTTCCCTGCCACAAGACTGACGCCTTAGTAGCAAAGAAAATGTTAGAAACTAGGTTTCCCACTTGGGGTATACCTTCCATAATCCCCAGGGATTGAGGCAGCCACTTTCCTGGACAAATCATACAAGTCTTAATGAAAGCCTTACAATGACCACTGTCCCTATCACCCAGTTATCAGGCAAGGTTCACAGACCTAACTGGACCCTCAAACTTAAAATCTCTAAAGTGGATGAAACTATCAACTCCCTTGGCTTATGGTGTTGTCTCTGGCCTTGCTGACTATTGACAGGTCTGCCCTTCGGGAAACAAAAACTCACTCTACATGAGACAGTCACCAGTAGACCAATGTTCATCAGTATATAACTTTCCGCTGATCCCTTGTTATTCCTTGTCAGTTTCCACAGTTACTCGAAATCTTGAATGTGTTGTGCTAAAGCCTATCCTCAGCAGGTTAGAAAAGCCTTCTCAGATTCCAATTCAAAGGATCCTGTTGGTCACAGTGTGGTGCCTGGTGACTGGGTATCCCACAAACGGCATCAAAGCAAAACAGCCCTTGAGCCCTGTTGAAAAGACTCCACCAAGTGCTCCTGGCGGCTGGCACTGCTGTAAAACCAGAAGGCACTGAGACGTGGGCACATCTCATAGCTAAACAAGGCTCCACCTGATGTCTGGTCCTATACGGACCCTGGAGACCTCCACATCAACCTGAGGAGGAAACAAAGTAGCTGACACCAAAACAGACTGCTTCCACACAGGATGCCGGATCAAGACTTCACACTCTAACTGAACACGAAACCTTTTCTCTTCTCTTTTTTTCCTTTACTCTGGCATTGGCCTGGAAAGATAATGCCCTCTTCCATATTCCCAGGCCCTTGCTAAGTGGGGTAATTTTGCAGACTACTAGATTTGTCATCAAAGGTTTCAATCCCTTCATGTGGTTAGAGACCCTGCTCCTCCCTGTGACCAATTTCTCTTCTATTCCCAGTGTCACCAGACACCACGATAGACTTCCCCACCCCTGCCCCACCGACTTAGAAGTCTCTTACAGAGTTCAACTCTCATGGCCACAACACCCAGTGCCTTCTTTCTTCTCCTTCTTCAATCAGAACTGTACATACCCAGTTAGACACCAATACCTACATAAATCTTAGTACACTTACACCCCCATATTCCCATGATCATCTAGATCAGACCTGCCCCCACTCACTAAACATCCTCACTGTCAGCACCCATCTTGCAAGGTATCTAGAATGATTCTTCATTTCGGAATAGAAGATTTTCTTACAGAATGCCCTGAGGGCCTAAATGACCCCTGGCTTGAATGGGTCAACACAGCAATCCCTGTGAATGAATCCATTCACAGTCACACCTTAGTGGGAATGGTTTGTGCCCTGGTGGGGTTTTTCTTTGTCTCTGATGGTTACCATTCCCCTTGGGCCCATGAATGTGTAGACACATGGCTGGTGTACGCCGGGCGATGTCTCTTAGGTTATCTGTGCCCCTTACTTTCCATAACTAAAGAAATCTCGTTGGTTGACTCTTCTGGCTTTATATCACTGAGTCAGAAAGGAATTGTCAGGAGGCATTCATGACTCAGGATTCGTTTCCTTTGGCAGGGCCATACTTCTCTAGTTATGAGTAAATAGATGAGATTATGATCAGAAACCTCTCCTTAATTCTTAAAGATATTGTGGAATCCGTTGCTAAGACAACAGCTACCTAACAAAGAACCTTACACTCTCTGGCCAAAGTTGTTCTTGATAACAGGAGGCCTTTGATTATCCTTTTGTTGAGCAAAGTGGTGTTTGTGCTGTAGCCAACACCACCTGCTACACCTGGATCAACACTTCTGAGGGAGCTACAACTCACATCAGATCATGGGGCAAGCCACATGGCTTAACAAGGTGACTCCGTCGGCAGGGTCTTTGACTTACTTGATTTGGATCGGTCTGGGTCTTGGGGACTATGGTTCTGAAGTGCACTCCAAACATTGAGAATTATCCTGTTTATGATAATCACAGAAGTCTCCTTGGTGCATGGTATTCTCTCGAAAGCATTAAATGCATGTACACAACCACTAACCACCAAGCAAACCATCTCCCTAAGGGGGGGATCTGAAATGCAATGAAGAGAATGACCAACTCAAAAACTATGAACCTGAAGTCATAACCTGTGACTATCACGGAGATTAAGCAAAATGTCATGACGAGTGACCACTCAAAGGATCAACAAAAGCTCCAAGAACTACACAGCAGTAGTGGAGAGTGGTCCTAATAACCGGAAATTCTGGTCACATCGCTCAGTGAAGCTGAAAGTCGGATCAAAAGCAGGAAATGATTAAAAAGGAGACAGCAGGCCTAAGATAGAGTCACTAGTGCGAAACCTCACTGCATCCCTAATCTAACTGCAGTTTCAACCCCCCAGGAATATAAACCGGTCAACATGAAATTACCTACAGTAGTCAAATTCACACAGACAGAAAGTAGAGATTACCAGAGGCTGGAAAGAGAGGATAATGGGGAGTTATTGTTTAGGGGTACGGAGTGTATGTTTCAAGTGATAAAAAGTTCTACAAGTGGAGAGTGATGATGGTTACATAATAACACGAATGTGCTTAATGCCACTGACCTGCACACTTGAAAATGGTTAAAATGGTAACATGTATGTTCTATATATTTTATGGCAATAAAAAAAATCCTTCATTCAATCACAACCAGTTGAACGGATAAACAAATTGTAGTATATTCATACAATGAACTACAGTCAGCAATATAAAGAAACCATTTAAAGATTTAATTTACTCATTTATTTCTTTCTGAGAGAGAGAGAGAACCCAAGCAGTGGGAGCGGCAGGGAAAGGGAGAAGCAGACTCCCTGCTGAGCAAGGAGCCCATTGGGGGAAAGGAGCCCAATGTGGGACTTGATCCCAGGACCCTGAGATCATGACCTGAGCCAAAGGCAGACACTCAACCGACTCAGCCACCCGGGCATCCCACAAAGAAACCAGCGATATACCCACCAGCATGGGTAAGTCTCAAAGACATTACTCTGTGAAAGAAACTCCACACAGAGGGTATGTGCCAGATGGCTCCATTTATGTGAAATGCTGGGATTTGGCTAAATCATTCCAAAGAGGAAAATATCAAAAGGTGGTTACTCGGAAGGGAGGAGGATACTGAGTGAAAGGAGGCTTGAGGGAATTTTCTGGGGTGAAGGAAATGTATTATAGTTCATTTTAGTGGTTGTGTACAATTGTCAAAAGTCATCTCATTCAACACTGAAGATTTTAGCACATATAAATTCTACCTCAAAGAAAAATGAAATTCCTATTAGTTAAAATTTCCTCCTAGCTGGACAATGCTGGGCTGAATATGGCAATAGTCCCAAGCTTTCTTGTCTTCGTGGCTACACAATCTCCTGCCCATCTCTTTTTGATTGACACACTCTTTATTTGACTCTGCTAACGCATTCATTCCGAATACACTGACACTCTACATGTCTGATACGTAGTCAGTCCTTTTCAGGTGATTTTTCAGATCACCTTTCTAACTTGTTATCAAGTTATATGTCTTTCCCACAATGTCCTGTCCTCGTGGAGTTTACATTCTAGAAATAACAAGAGGCAGGAAATCAAGTAAATAAATTGTAGAGTGTGTCTGAAGATGGGAAGAATTTCATGAGACCAAGATTCTGGGTGAGCAGGGAAGGCAAAAACCAATGGGCTTTGAGTTATTCTTCATAAGGGGATTAATTACAGGAACCAATAGGCAGCTTAGAGCAATCACCTGAACAGATTTAAGAAAGCGTAAGCACTAACTGGATAGGTGGACACCTGTATCGACTAGTACGATGGATAAGCAAACAGAGTGACAGCTGCCTGAGTTACCGTCAGGCAGACAGAAAGACCTACACAGATAGCACAAATGGTATTCGAGGTGCTCTAATAATAGCTCCCCTGCTGGAATGCTTGACAGTTGATCCTGCATATTTGACAAGTGAGAAAGGCATTTCCATCTCCCTCCCACACTGGACCACAGGCATCCTGGCAAAATCCTCTCCATCCTTGTAGATGAGCTGGAAGAAGCTGGCCCTCTCTCCACAGAGTACCTCCATAAACCCATGCCAGGCCTTCATAACTTCCCATTTCAGAGGGTTGAGTATGGACTGACTATTGAAAACTACTGGAAAAGTACTGTTGGTCTTCTGGGGGTGCTGATGGCATTGTAGCCCTACACAGAAAGAAAGGTCTTTGTGTTTGATGTTGCAATAGAACGATATGCTATCTGGGATTGACTTTGGCAAACTCCAGGCAGGAAAATAGAACGAGAATTTGGGGATTTAGATGGAACAAGCTTGGCAACACGCATATAGTGGTTGGGACTGGGTGTTGGTTTCATGGGAGTTTGTTAGACTGTTCTCTCCACTACTGAGTGTGCTGGGAAGCCTTCGTAGAGAGAAAAGTTAAAATCTTTCCATGTATTTCCAGAAGGGAACAAATGCACACAGGCACACATATATGTACTCAGAGCATTCTTCCAGCTTTGGGATCAGTTCTGTTTGGCAGAAACAGAAACCTGTAAAATCGCTTATGGTATTTAAAGAGCTATTTGGTTCCACTTAACTGCTACCTTAAATTAACTGCTGCCTGAGCCTAGAGAGATTATCGTTAGGGCCAGAGTGGAGGAAGAGGTGACAGTGGGCTTCCAGTGGGACGGAATGGTTTCAAATGTGACCAGCGTAGGGAAAAGCATGCCTCGCCCAGATTCCCAGGTGGAAGGCAAAATCCAAAACCAGTGATGTCAGTGGCTTGTTTTCACTGCTTTCAACAATCCGTCCCCATTAAGTGAGGTTGTTTGAATTCCTTCCCAACTGTTCCCAAACAGAGGGGTTTGGAAATGAAGAGGTCTTCAAATAATTGCGCCTGGCCTTCAACATCCACTCCCTACGTGTTTATTCAATATCTACTCTCCAGCAGGCACTGGCCAGGCACGAGGGATATATGGTAGTGGGTAACCCAGAGAAGGGCACTGCCCTTATGAGGTCTATGGTCGAGCTGGGATGTCAGACATCCTCGATAACTAAGCACACAATAATTGGTTCTTGCCTAAGTGCTGTAAGTGAGAAGTACAAACTGCTTAGGAGGGTGTCTCAGTCCATTTGAGCTGTTAGAACAAAATACCACAGACCACAGACTTGGTGACTTAGAAACCACAGAAATCGACTTCTCACAGCTCTGCGGACAGGATGTCCAAGATCAGGGTGCCAGCATGGTCGAGTGAGGGCCGTCTTCAGAGTCACAGACTTCTCAGTGTGTCCTCACAGGGTGGAAGGGGCTAGGTAGTTCTCTGGGGCCTCTTTGCTAAGAGCGCTAATGCCATTCATCAGGGCTCTGCCCTCAGGACCTAATCACCTCCCAAAGGCCCCACCTCTTAACACCACCACATTGGGCGTTAGGATTCTAAGATGTGAATGTGGGAGGTGGGCTGGGGGAGACAAACATTCAGACCACAGCAAAAGGCTTAACACAGAGGGACTCCATGTAGAACGGGAGCCATGAAAGGCTCCTTCGGGAAATGTCAGTGGTAAGTAGGGTCCAGATAAAGAGGCAGAAGAACGGTGCTGGAGGCAGAGGAACCCGCCTATGCAGACTTCCTGAGATGGGAAAAAGCATGGAGCATTCTAGAAACTGAAAACCTGCTGGAGCTGCTATGAAGGTGAGAGGAGTGTGAGATGAAGCAGGGCCCGATCACACAAGAAGCTTTTAGCCATTTCAGGGACTTGGAGTTTGTACGAGTCAGAAAGCTGCAGTCCAAAAAGATCAAAGTGATTTTCCCCAACTTCCTCCAATCCAGGTGAGACTGGAATTCAAAAATCATCAAAGTGAGCATTTATAAAGCACAGAACACTGGTCTACATGTCCCACAAGTAGTAATTCATTTCGTCCTCCCAACAACCTTCTGGGGTATTATTATACCCTTTCTACAGATGCAGAAACTGAGCCACAAAGAGGCTAAATAACTTGTCCAAGATCAGCAGAACTAGGATGAAGACGCTGGAAGATTTGCTGCCAAGCCTTACCTCCTCCTCACTCTGCTGTCCTGCCTCTCAAATCAAAGTCCCTACGACACCTTTACTGAGGAAGCACCACGTGCCAAGCACTGGTCTTGGCCCTGAGATAAAGAAGTGAATAAAACAAAGTTCCCACTCTCGCAGAGCTTTCTTGCGGTTGTAGGGGGAGACAGTGACAAACGCTTAAGTGTATAATATGCCGGAAGGTTCTGTGGTTGTGCAGGGAAATAAACTATGGAAGTGGCTAGAACGTGGCTGGGGGCTCTTGGATAAGGTGATATTTGAGCAGAGACTAAATGAAGTCTTGAGGGCATGTAGGAGAAGGATATCCCAGGAAGAGGCAACAGCATACAGACCCTGAGCCAGGAAACTCGTTAGGAAATTCAAGGACCTCCCAAGAAGGATCCAAGACTGGAGGAGTGAGGGGGACCTGCAGTCAGAAGGTATCAGAGTCAGAGGAGGTGCAGCCTTGCAGGTCAAGGTGGGCACTTGGGATTTTCTCTTGTATGGGTGAGGAGCCTAGGGGCAGTAAGCAGAGAAGGGATGGGATATGCCATTTTTTAGAAGACTCATTCTGCCTTTAGGGAGTGGAGGTGGAAGCAGGGAGACCCTTTTGAAGACGACTGTAATGATCTAGGGATTTGTCATGATGGCCTGGACCAGGCAATGATGACAGGGAGGATGAGAAGTGGTCAGATTCTGGACATGTTTGAAGGGGAAGCCAATAGGATTTGCTGACACTGAACATGGGTGTGAGAGGAGAGCACAAGGCATTTGGCTTCATCATCAACAAGAGGGAGCTGCCTGGAATCTAGAGAGAGGAGAGGAGAGGAGGGAAGAGGAGGGGAAAGGGAGCTCACTCGAGGAGAGCGAGGTCTTCCTCCTGACTCGGGGAGGTCTGGCAGGGTGGAGGAAGGAGACTGAATGGGTCTCCTCACCCACTGGAGGTACATATACAGTGTGTCAGGTCAAGGCTGGAAATGGGCTGGATGAAGAAAAAGGATTAGGACTGGTCAGAGAGGATGAAGAGGGGGTGGTCTGTAGGAATCCTGGAGCCAATGTGCCTTGCACGGTTTTTCACCTGGGTCATTTAAAGTGGCTGGGGTACCGAATATTTGGCATTCAGCACTGAAGGACGGGGAAGGCACAGGGAAGCCCAGGAGAGAACATCCCGGCAACCACACAGGTCGAGGTGCAGAGCAAGGCATGGCCTTGACACACAGACGGGACTGTCACTGCCTCCACTGACCATCAGGCCAGGTTTCCAGGGTCCCATTTTCAGCACTGCCCAGAAAGTGAGCAGGGGGACAAGGAACACAGAGTCCTTTTGCTGGAGTTTTCCAGGAAGACACATTAAGCCTAATGGAGATAAACTGGTGATCCGGCAGTGACCACAAGCCACCCCTTCATGGCTCGGCTGTTTCGATGGTACAATCGTGGATGGGGGCTGCCCAAGTACAATCTGGGGGGGACACTATTCAGTTCAGTGACGTCTCAAGACCTTGTTCAGACACGGTGATTCTGAGAAAACGATTCAGACAGTCCCCCCTCACTGTGGCTCCGTACACTCCTCACCACTCAGCCTGGCCACCCAAACGGCCACCCTCAGGCTAGACCTCAGGCTCTGGTGGAGCTGGGAGGGGGCAGGACACACCAGTGCTTAGGAAAGTCATTCTGGACGCTGACTACTGGATTGGAAAAGCTGCTCTCCCACTTGCTAGTGTGTGACTGTGTGCAGCTCCTGGGCTGCCCTTTGCCTCATGCTCTGGAGTGAGGGTCACAGTGGCTCCTCCTGGGGTGCTTGTGAAATCAAGTGAGTTCATCCATGTAAAGTGTGTAAAACAGTCCTTGGCTGTACTAAGTGCTCAGTGAAAGACCAGAGAGACATAGGTACTCCCACGGTTGTGGCAGCATTCTTCACAACAGCCAAGATATGGAAACAAACTAAGTGTCCATCATGGACGAGTGAACAAAGATGTAGTGGACAGTTACAATGGACTACTTTCCAGCCATGAGAAAGAAGGAAGTTCTGCCATTTACAACAACAAGGACAGAACTTGAGGACACTACGCTAAGTAAGATAAGTCAGACAGAAAGACAAATACCGTACGGTACCTTTTTTTTTTTTTTAAGATTTTATTTATTTGGAGAGAGAGAGAGAGAGAGAACATGTGCAAGTCGGGGGAAGGGCAGAGGGAGCGGGCAAGAGAGAATCTCAAGCAGACTCTACACTGAGCTTGAAGCCCAATGCAGGGCTCAGTCTCACGACCCTGAGATCATGACCTGACCCGAAATCAAAAGTTAGACGCTTAACCGACTGAGCCAGCCAGGCGCCCTCAAATGGTACCCCTATATGTGGCACCTAAAAAAAAAATAAACTTGCAAAAACAGAGTAAAATGGTGGTTACCAAGGGCTGGGGGTGGGAAATGGGAGAAGCGTTGAAGGCACATATTTGTAACTGAAGGATAAACAAGTCCCAGAGACCTAATACACAGTTCAGTGATTATAAGCAGCAACTATATCAGAAACATTGTACTTGCCAGAGACTAGATCTTAATCGTTCCCAACACTAGAAGAAATAAGACTTATGTAACATGTAAAGGTGTGAGCGAACAGAACGACAACTGTATTGCAATACAAAACCATCCAGTCACCTTAAACTTACACAATGTTCTATGTCAAATATAACTCAGTAAAAATAAATAAATAACCTGTAGCTGCTATTATACGATTCTGCATCCACAGGGCTGAGCGTATAGCCTGGTTCATGACCCGAGTTCTATAAATAATTGTTCAATATACTTTGATGTCAACACCATCCCCACCACAACCACCACCATCATCATCACTAAGCCCTTACCATTCCAGTTCCTTGTGAAGCATTTTACAGACCCTTGAGTTTCTTGGCTTGTGGTGAAGGAAAAACTCTAAAAACATATGTCCAGCACCACTTTTTCTCAGAGACTCAGCACTTTTTTTTTTTTGAAGTTATTCTAAAATTTATATGGGAGAGAAAAGATCTACAAAAGCTAAGACAATTTTTAAAGGACAACAAGGTGAGAACGTATTCTATCAGAGATCAGAATTTACTAAGAAGTGGTAATAATAAAGACATTACGGTACGGTATGATGTGAGGGTGGACAAATGCATCAGTGGAATTGATAAGAAGAAATAGCAAGTCCGCAGGTCTATGGAAGCGTGACGTATGAAACCATGAGCATGTACTTGAGCGAAAACGGTCCAATAAACTGAGCTATAAATGTTTACACACATGAAAAATAATATTGTATTCCTACTTTACATTTTACAAAAATAATTTCCAAGCGGATTAACGATTTGAATTGTAAGGCTTTGCGAGTAAAACAACAAAATATCCATGCTTTAGATATACAGAAAAATATTTAAACAGAACATGAATGTACAAACAATAAAGCAGTGAAAATTCAACCATATTTAAATTTTTTTTTTAAAGATTTTATTTATTTACTTGACAGAGATAGAGACAGCCAGCGAGAGAGGGAACAGAAGCAGGGGGAGTAGGAGAGGAAGAAGCAGGCTCACAGCACAGGAGCCTGATGTGGGGCTCGATCCCATAACGCCGGGACCATGCCCTGAGCCGAAGGCAGACGCTTAACCGCTGTGCCACCCAGGCGCCCCTCAACCATATTTAAATTAAAAATACCAACATTATTATAAAAGAGCAAAGACTAAATGCTAACTAGAAATTTACTTAGGTAAAATTGTTTGCAATACATATAAATGTTAAAGAATTGTTATCCAGTATATATAAAGAATTTCTATAAATTATCCCAAGGGAACAATTTACAAAATACATAATCAGGATAATTATAGAAAGAAAACCTAAATGGTCAATAGAAATATGAAAATACACACAACTCTCTCTGATGACTTCCCACTCAGTTTTCCATCCCTTCCCTATGATCCTCTGCATTGTTTCTTATATTCCACATATGAATGAAACCATATAATTGCCTTTCTCTGTTGACTTATTTGGCTCAGCATAATGGGAAGTCATCAGAGAGAGAGAAAAACCATGAGAGACTCTTAACTATAGGAAACAAACTGATGGTTGCTGGAGGGGACGTAGGTGGGGGTATGGGGTAATTGGGTGATGGGCATTAGGGAAGGCACGTGATGTAATGAACACTGGGTGTTATATGCAACTGATGAACCATCGAACTCTGCATCTGAAGCTAATGATGTATTACTATAAGTTGGCTAATTGAATTTAAATAAGAAAATAAATAAAATGTAAACATTCTCTCCAGTGAGAGAATGCTTTTTTAAGGGGGAAAAAAAAAAGAAAATACACACAACTCACTACTAATTTGATAACTGTATATTAATATTGTATTGAAATATAGTTTTGCATTCCTCAGTTTAAAATGCCACGTGAAGATGTGGACTCATATATTTCTGGTTAGAAGGTAAATTAGCACAATCATGCTGGAGGCAAATTTGGAAATATCAGTAAAATTAAATATATGCCTTCCAGAATTTCCATCACAGGTACATATTCTAGAGAAATTCTTGACCACGTATACTTATATATATAAGTGTATACATATAAATGTAAGTGTATACATATAAATGTACTCATACACCCGAGAAGCATTGTTGATCATGGGAAAAAATATAAACTATTAAGTAAATCAATGAAAATTTAGTAAACTGGTGAAACAGCATCCATGTGGATAAATTTCTCAAATGGATTGCTGAGTAATAAGAATAAAGTTGCAGAAGTTAGATGGTGGCTCCGCGGATGGATGGTTGTTACATTATCTTAAATATATCTTCATGCACCTTAAATACTGTGCAATAACAGAAATCCCTCACAAAGGAAAAAGCACGTCCGCAACACATCAGAAAAAAGCTCCTGTACCCTGATGTCAGTAATGCCGGGCAGAGCTGTAGCTCGGTAGATGAGATAGTCAGTTTCAGATTAGAATATGACTTTGGTGGTGGGGAGTATGAAAAACTAAACCTGTTGTTAATGTTTCTTGGGCAATCTGGTTCTTCCAAATATCTTGAAGAATTAACAGAGTGTCAGCACTTTTAGAAGCACATTTTGGTCTGGCAGTTGGCTATGGACAGTGGGCAAAGCAAAGGAGAAAGGAAGAATGAACTGGGAGAAAAGATTTTCCTGAGCACAAGAGCTGAGACTTTTAATGTGTCAGGAATTGTCTATGTCCATATGGCACCTTTGTCTTTTTACATTGGAGCTAAGGTTTTGTTAGTCAATAAGTCAATTACTTTTACCTCAGGGGTGACGGTCCTTCCTTTCTCCCTTCTTCTTTCCTTCCTTTCTTCCTTCTTCTCTCCTTTTTTTTCTTCCTTCCTTTTCTTCTTTCCTTCCTTCCAAAGGAGAAAGACCAAGAGTTGATGAGCTACGAGATATGGAATCAGGCCAATACACAGACAAACCAGTACACCAAACACTTCGTTTAACAACAACCAATTCCCTGAAAGCCAGTTTGCTAAATTTCCCATTGAGCAATCAACTTTTTCCTGAATTCACCTAAACCCCTGAGATACAGCTGAAGATGGAAAAAATACAGACAAACAGAGGTAACAGGGCCCTTGCAGAATGTAAGGCATCAAGCATTGCTTAGAGAGTTGTTCAAACACAGTACCTATGGCTGAGGGGGAAGTGGGGGAGGGGGGCCGGGTTTCCTCGACAGATCCAAAGAGAAACAGGCACTGGAGGCTTTAATTAGGAAGGACTATAGGGACGCCTCAGTGGCTCAGTCCGTTAAGCACACGCCCCTGGCTCAGGTCATGACCCCAGGGTCCTGGGATAGGGCCCCGCGTCTGGCTCCCTGCTCAATGGAGAGCCTGCTTCTCCCTCCCCCTGCTTCTGCGCGCTCTCTCTCTATCTCTCTCTCGCACAAATAAATAAAATCTTTAAGAAAAATAGGAAGGACTATAAAGGGAAGAAGAAAACCTCAAGCAAGACCTGGAGACTGGATGCTCCCTCAGAACACACCCAATTGTGGCAGGAAGACCAGCATGAATAACCTAGACAAGTCCCACGCTATGGAAAAACAGGCAGGCAACAATACATAGACGGATCTTTCCCCAGAATGAGGGGGGCAGAGGGTCACAACCTCTACATGGGAGATTTTCTCCAACTGAGTTTAAATTCATGTTTCTTACATTCTACACAAGTGCTATAAAGTAACCTAGCATCCCAGCAAAGCATAAACTATGGACATTGTCTTCTTTTTCCTATTTTCTGTGTTTCCTTCTTCCCCAGATAACACTAAGTCTGTAATTGGCCCCCACCAATGGAGACATGAAGCCTAGTGGTTAAGAGTGTGGCCTCAATGGAGTGCCTGGCTGGCTCAGTTGGTGAGGCATCCGACTCTTGGTTTCAACTCACGTCATGACTTAAGGTCCTGAGATCGAGCCCTACGTTGAGCTCCATGCTCAGCAGGGAGTCGGCTTGAGATTCTCTCTCTCTCCATCTGTACCTCTCCCCACTTGCTCGCTCTCTCTATATAAAATAAATCTTAAAAAAAAAAAAAAAGAAAAAAGAGTATGGACTCAAGAGACAACCTATATGTGCTCTTGGTCAAATCATGTCATCTTTCTATGCCTCGATTTCCTCATCTATAGAATGGGAATACAGTAATAAGAGCACCAACTTCATAGAACAGGTGTGAGCATTAAACAAATTAATATTTAAACTCCTTAGAACAGGGGCAACTGGGTGGCTCAGTTGGATAAGCATCTGACTCTTGCTTTCAGCTCAGGTCATGATCTCAGGGTTGTGAGGTCGAGCCCTACACTGGGCTCTGTGCTCAGTGAGGTGTCTGCTTGGGATTCTCTCCCTCTCCCTCTGCCCCTCCCACCAGCGCTTGCTCTCTGTCTCTCTCTAAAATGGATAAGTACATAAAATCTGAAGTCATTAGAACAGTCCTTGGCTCATATTAAGTGATCAACAAATGACAGCAATGGTTACTACTACGAGTAGAAGCAGTAGTAGTGGCAGCGGTGGTGGGGGTGGTTCTGCTGCGACTACTATCATTACCTAATTACTATCCACACAGTCAAATCAAACTACCCAGACTAACACAAAGAAGTGTAAAAATTGGGAAGAGGAGAATGTCAGGGTTTAACTTCTTCATATTCTGGAAAGAGAAAGTGACTTAGCTAGGGAGGATTTACATGGTTTCCATTTGGGACAGAGTACATCACAAGAAACCTACATTAGACAATATCACTGGGTATAATTTGAGGTGGGCCTTGGAACAGAGAGTGAATTTTCAGCCTCTTCATGTGGAGAGCCTTCAGTGAATGAATGAATGAGTGGTCAAGATCCATTTCAGAGAATCCTGGTGGGCAAGAGCTGAAACACCCATTCAAATGATTCCAGGAAAACACACAAGGATGTGTTAGGAGGGAATTCTCCTGAAAGTAGAAGCAGAATTGCCTAGTTCTGCCTCTGAGCCTCCCCCAAGGAGGAGAACTATACTCCAAGCGACCGCTGGGTTAGCCTGTTAATGCAATCATAGAGAAGAACAAATCTAGACAATGTTTCCAGTGAGAGTTTCTTCCCCACTCGGCTCACAAATCTGGACTCTTCTTCAAGGGAGAAGAGAACTCCTGCCCTTCTGTACCCATCACCTGTGGGTCACCCAATCCCGGAAGTGGAGAAATGGCTCATCTAATCTTCACTGGGCCAAGTGCAGCTGCAGGTCACTACACTGAAAGGCAAACGGGCTTTCTTCTGTTTTATGCGATAGACCCAGCAGACTGCTCCTAGCAGTGCTTTCTCTCCACTTTCTCCTCCTCGTCTGCAAGATGGAGACAGGGTCTTACTTGTCAGAGTAGGCTGGATGATATTCTAGCCTCAGTGGAGAGAGGCACAGACATTCTCTCTTGCTGTTCTTTTCTCCCTGGGCCTCCATGTGGCCAGCTCCCAGGCAGAAGTGAAAGCTGCCTGGCCGGGCAGGTATACTATGCGAAGAAGAAGCGGCGGGCCCAGCAGGCACCACCTCAGGACTCGAGCACCAAAAAGGAGAAGGAGGTCCTGAACCTTGGTTACGACGATGACAACCACGATTACATTGTGCGCAGTGGTGAGCGCTGGCTGGAGCGCTACGAGATTGACTCACTCATCGGCAAAGGCTCCTTTGGCCAGGTGTGGGACGCCCCCCTCCACCCTGACCCCGGGATCGGGGGGCACGGGCACCCACTGATGTTGATCCACAAAAGAATGGTGCCCTGCTCTGTCCCACGTCCCCTTCCCCCCAATTCCTCACTTTGTGACATGCCCCACCCCGTCAGGTGGTAAAAGCCTATGATCATCAGACCCAGGAGCTGGTGGCCATCAAGATCATCAAGAACAAAAAGGCCTTCCTGAACCAGGCCCAGATTGAGCTGCGGCTGCTGGAGCTGATGAACCAGCACGACACAGAGATGAAGTACTACATAGGTGAGGCCTGGGGCAGCGGAACACCCGGCAGAGGACAGGGCTGGTGTCTTCACGGCAGGGGCTGGGCTGTAATTCCCTGACATCAGTGATTCTCCTGTGGCCTTCATGACCTTTGCCCTGTTCCCATGATGGTGCTGGTCGGAGTTTATTGGGTGCTCGCTAAGTGTCAGGCCCTGTTGCAAACATTTTACGTGAATTAACTGGTTTCAGTCTGACCACAGCCCTGGGGGGAAGGGGCATCTTGGCCCACAGCTTGGAAAAGAAGAGAGGCATTCAGGTGCTATCATAAGGTCACAGCGTTTGTACTCGGTGGGGCTATCATCTCACCAGGCAGTGGGCTCCAGCGCCTGTGCTCTTAACGTCTGGGTCAGTCTTTTGCCTCTTTCCCATACTGATTCCTCTTAGGATTGAGTGTGTTTCTTTAAATACAGATCCTTATCCTAAATGGAAAGCGAGTGTCCGCTGCCAGAAAAATAAACAGAACTGAGACTAAAGCAATGTTACAAAATTAAATGAGGAAATGTAGAAGGGCATTAGAGACCCATCGGCACCAAAGGGAAGCGTTCTCTTTGGTTTATCATAAAGTTTGACAGAGACGTGAAGAGAATGAACTTCTCTTAACCAAGGAAATCATTCTCTTGATGTGAATCAAGTCCTAGACCATATAAAAACACCCTGACTAGGAGCCGCTTCCCGTGGGCACCCCACAGTTTGGCCAGCGCTCAAGCAGCAGAGTCCCCGATCGGCTTCCGGCCTCTCGTTACTGTGTACCCTAGGCCGCCACTGGCCGTCTCTGACCCTCAACTTCTCCGTCGGCCCCTTTCCATCCCCTTCCCCGCAGTGCACCTGAAGCGGCACTTCATGTTCCGGAACCACCTGTGCCTGGTATTCGAGCTGCTCTCCTACAACCTGTACGACCTCCTGCGCAACACGCACTTCCGCGGCGTCTCGCTGAACCTGACGCGGAAGCTGGCGCAGCAGCTCTGCACAGCGCTGCTCTTCCTGGCCACGCCCGAGCTCAGCATCATTCACTGCGACCTCAAGCCCGAGAACATCCTGCNGATAGAGGAGAGAAAGAAAAAAGAGAGGGACAGAGTGGGGAAGAGGAAGGCAGAGGAAAAGAAGTGGATAGAAAGGGGAGGGGAGGGAAAAATAAATCAGAAAGAAACATTAACAGTAGTTATTTCCCTTCTTAAAACTGTCTGGAGAGACCTCATTGTTAATAACATGGTTCCCTGAGATGTTGTAATTAAGGGGATTTGGAAGGGTAGGAACATCTTTTTAATGTTAATCGTTATACATGTATAGATCAAATGTGTATTTTCAAAACATAGCTAACACATCGAAACCACGTGCCAGCGCAATCTCATTTGTCCCTTCAGATCCATTCTCCACTCCCCTCTGCCCTGCTCTGTGCAGAAGAGGCTCCTTCGTCCTTTAGCCTTTGGCTGGTTGGAGCGAACAGGGACTCCAGTGAAAAACCAGAGGGCAGAAGAGAGAGGGGTGAGGGTATTCCCTCCCCGCGCCCCCTGGCCTTCCTGCCTTAGCCCAGCTCTGGACCCACCGTGTCCCTCAGCTGCCTCCCAGGGCTCCAGCTGTCCTTCGGTCCCACTAATACTGTCTGCTTTCCTCTCTGCTAGTTCCTAGTGTTTCGCTGTCCTTTGCTGTTTCTCTCCACCCACCCCTCAACTCAACCGCAGTCCCTTTCTTAAACTCTCTTCAGTACCTCTTAGAGTTTAATGTGCAGAAGAATCACCTGGAAGGCTTGTGAAAATACAGATTCCTGCTCAACCCCCCATCACCACCCCCAACCTGAAACTCTGATTCTGTAGGTCTGAGCAGGGCCTGAGAAGTCTTGTTTCACAGGCGACGCCACACTTGGAGGAACAGTCCGTTGCTTTAACTCTTTGGATGTGTTGTCTACTTCCCACCTACTCCTGCTTGAGCAGAGCAATCAAAGAGAAGTTTCTGTGATGGTGGAAGTGCTCTACCATGCCCTGCACTCTCCAACGGGGCAGCCGTATGGGGCTTGTAAGTACGCACTACGTGTTATACGCAAACAATGAATCATGGAACACACATCAAAAACTAATGATGGACTGTATGGTGTGTAACATCGTAAAAAAAATGAAAGTGGGAATGGGAATGATAGTACCTATAACATAGGGTGGTTATGAATACTTGGGAAACCTGGAATTAATTTATGGTGACTATGTGAGAAGATATGGGATATAAACTTGTTTCCCTTTTTCCCTTTCCTCCCTCTCAGCCCCGTCAAACACATCCCAGCAGGTCAGCATTTGCTACAATGCGGTAGACAGACAGGGTGGAAGGAAGCAAGGGCTGAGGTTCTGAGGTCAGTGAAGTTGGAAGCTAATCCATGCTCTACATCTAACAATGACCCACTCCATGGAAAAGGAGAAGTTTGCTTCTCCTTCTCCCCCTAGTCTGCTGAAACCAAGGACAGTAAGCAAGAACCGTATTGGTCCTGNTTGGGAAACCTGGAATTAATTTATGGTGACTATGTGAGAAGATATGGGATATAAACTTGTTTCCCTTTTTCCCTTTCCTCCCTCTCAGCCCCGTCAAACACATCCCAGCAGGTCAGCATTTGCTACAATGCGGTAGACAGACAGGGTGGAAGGAAGCAAGGGCTGAGGTTCT
>NC_048229.1:36626082-36631730 GCF_002007445.2 Ailuropoda melanoleuca | reverse complement strand
GGGGTGGGGCGGCGGGGATGGGGCTCGAGGCCACGGCGGCGCTGACAGAGGGGGAGGCTGGGAAACAGGAAGATGACCTCAGCGGGCTTCACTGGCTCTCCCCTGATTACGGATGAGGTGGAGCAGCTCTTCGGATCAAATTCATTACAAAACTACTGAAGCAACAGTAGGATTTCAAGGGAGAAGACCAACAAACTATTTCTTAATGACTACTTTTAAAAGCCGTGTTCCTAAAGAAAAAGAAAATCTCAGGCTGGGGGAAAATCTTTATCAAAATCTGTGTCGTACCAACGACAGCAGATATGTATTAATCCAAGAACGCCCCCATTCAGAACCGAGCCGTCCGCAGAGGACACACGCCGAGAGAGGAGCCCGGGTAGCTCGGGGGCAGAGGCAGAACAGTTCTACCACAAGACCAGTGGGACCCAGGACGCGGCTACCACACGCCCAATGAGATGGGTACAGCGGTGACAATGCTGTGCTGGTGTCGGGGCCCATCAGAACAAGACCTCGACAGCCGGCTCCTCCATACAACTCCAGCCTTGTAAAATGTGCACGGCCCACATCTGACTTGTCATTTCTTCATTCAGTTAACAAATATTTAGTAGTTCTGTGCCAGGTTCTGGAGATGAGGTGGTAGCCAGAACAGACTTTGTCACTATCCTCATGGATTTATCTGTCTAAAGAGGGAGGGAGACAGGAGATCACAGATGGTCAGGGCTGAGACTAGGGCAATCCAGACTTGTAGAAGCCTGGGCAGGGGGTGTCAAGGTAGGCTTCCTGGAGGAGGAGACATCTTAATTGAGGCCTGAAAGATGTGTGGAGTTAGTTGTGAGGAGGCTGGGAGAAAGGGGGGGTGCTCCAAAAGGAGGAAAAAGCATGTACAAATGCTTAGAGGTGACAGGGGTCTGGAGGGTTCTAGATCAGCACAATCCAAAAGAAACATAACGAGAGCCCCACACATGAGTCACGACATCATTAAAAATTTTTTAGTAGCCAGGTTAAAAAAAAAAACCCCGTTGAAATTAATTTTAATAATATACTTTATTTAACCTGATATAGCCAAAATATTACCATATTAACATGTGATTGATATAAAAATTATTAATGAGATATTTTACATTCTCTTTTTTGTACTAAGTCTTTGAAATCTGGTAGGTATCTTACGCCTCCGGTGTCTCTCAATTCACACTAGCCACATTTCGGGAGCTCGACAGCCACGGGTGCGGCAGGACCCTTGCTACTCAAAGCGCTGGCGTACTTGGGAGCTTGCTAGAAACGCAGAATCTCAGGCCCCTCCCTAGCCCAACTCAGAGTCTGCATTTTAACAAGATCCCAGGCGATTTATAGGTGCATGAGTTTAAGAAAAATGGGTGCAGTTCTGCCTCAAACACTTCTGTGGCTTCCTACCGGCCTCATGATAAATGGCCAGCTACGACCTTGTCAATCGCTCACTCATTCATTCGTTCACCACTACTGAGCACCGACTGAGTCCCGGGCCCTGTGCTGGGTGATGCCGGGGACACGGCACGGATTAAGACAGACTTGATTCCCGCCCTCATGGAGCCCCCGGGTCATTAACCGAGAAGTCCCCAAGTCCCTGTTTCATTCTGACTACGGTCAGGATGGTGTGCTTGAGGTGAGGTTGCACAGCGCAAGCTCAGGGGGCCTGACCTGCTTGGAGCGGAGGGGGCATCCAGAAAATAACCCACATAAGGGAAGAGGCCACTATCATGGCAAAACGCCTCGAGCAGATTAAATGTCCCACTGTAGAGGGCGGGCCAGCCAAGCCACCCCAGCCCGTCCACAGTCACTAAGAGGGATCATTTTCAGGTTTCAGAGCGAGGAGGAGAAAGGCCTGGGGGATATAGGGTTACAGGAGTCGAAACAGGGACAGAGCCCGCTGATAGTACTACCCCGCGCACAGATCTGTCTGCATTTGGAAAACGAGAGGAAAGGGAACAGAGAATCAGGAAGGTGTCAATACGCCAGCAGGGGGAGGACTGGGGGCCAGGAACTGCAGGCGATCTTTTCTTTAAAAAAAGGTCTTTTAGGGGCGCCTGGGTGGCACAGCGGTTGAGCGTCTGCCTTCGGCTCAGGACGTGATCCCGGCGTTATGGGATCGAGCCCCACATTCGGGCTCCTCTGCTATGAGCCTGCTTCTTCCTCTCCCACTCCCCCTGCTTGTGTTCCCTCTCTCGCTAGCTGTCTCTATCTCTGTCAAATAAATACATTAAAAAAATCTTTAAAAAAAAAAAAAGGTCTTTTAATAAAACATACCTGGATTTGCTCTAAAGTAATGGAGCAGGGGAGCAAATGTACAGGATGCGGACGGAGCCAGAGTAGCCACGGGGCTGAAGCCGGGAGATGGGGACACCAGCATTCCTTAGACTTTTCGCTCTGCTTTTGTGTTTGTTTGAAATTTTCCCTAAAAGCAAAAAAAGCTAAGCGTTGTTCTTTCCAGATAATGCGGGCTGTTGAAAAAGATTTTAGCAGATGGAGAAGAAAGTAATTTAAACCCTTCCTTGGAAAAGAAGAAAGTACATTATCAGAAGTGTGGATGCCTCCTTTAAGAACGGCATCCAGGAGGAAGGGGGTCAAAGGCAGAAAATGCGCGAGCGGCCAGACTCTGGGGTTCAAATCCTGATGCAGCCACCGGCCAGCTAGGGAACTCAAAGCAACCGACGTAAACTAAATGTCCCACTGAAGCCCGCGGGTGACAACGGCAGCTGCCCAAGGGCTGTGCGGATTAGTGAGCTCGTGTGTGCACAGGGCTGAGGACGGCGCCCACGTGAAGAAGCCGCTGTGTAAAGGGGGCCGTTGTTATTATACAGCGCGTGCCAGCCAGACTCAAACCACAGGGTGTCTCCAAGCCTGTGCACTCCTGCTTCCTTTACACGGAGCTCACTGTCCCAACGGTCACTGGTATCAAGCCCCAGCAAAGACGAGAACTGTCCCCACACTGACACACTACAGTAGCTGTCCTTCCCACACAGAAAACCCTGTTAGAGAGGCCGGCTGTCCCAGATGTGTGGGACACACCAGTTAGATACATTACATAGGTTGTGTTTACAGTCACTGTGAAAATCAACAGCAGAAAATCCCCTTGTGGATGTGATTCACACAAAAGCTTACAAGCACCCCTTACAAGTTCATTCCGGCCTGACGATTGTTTGAGCGCACACAGAAACAGACCTGTTCTGGTCCCGCTGCTGCAGGATGTTTAAAGTAATAAAATGACTCCTGAAGGTTTTCTTCCTCTTAAACACGAGGGGATTTTTCCCCCTCCTTGTTAGCTTTTTCTCCCACAAGAACTACTGGTGTTATTTTAGTGTTCAATAAAAACAGTCACTGCAAACATTTCTTAAAAGTAAAGGCCCTCACCCCCATCCAACACTCAGAAATAACCACTGGTTACATTTTATTCAACATCCTTACAGATGATGATGTCCGGAGTCCTTTCAAAATAATCTGAGTAGGGAGAAAGTGGGTGGAGTGTGGGTTGGGCCGGACTGGCTGGACTAAAGGTGGCTGGGGCTGCAGAAGGGTCTGAGCAGAGACCCGGGTGACGGTGCCAGTCACGTTCAAGGAAACGGAAGTTCAGTGTGTCTGGAGCTTAGGCAGTTGGGGAGACAGGCTGGGGTGAGGGTCAGGGGCCAGATCACACCAGGCCCTCAGGATCAGTTAGAACCTTGTCCTTAGGACACTGGAGAAACGTGGAAAGGCTTCAGGCAGAAGACATGATCAGATTTGTGTTTCGCAAAACTCCCTCTAACTGCCAAGGGGAGGTGGGTTACAGTGAGAGATAGGAGGCCAGGGAAGAGGCTGGGCGGAGACACGGTGGGAGAGGCGGGGTTGGACCAAGGCAGGGCTATGAAAGGGGAGAAGAGGACAAGCAAGAGAGACATCCAGGAAGCCATGCAGGTTGATGGGTCTGGCTGGGGGGAGGAGGGGTTGGGGAGGGAAGCATCAAGGATGAGGCCCAAGGTTCCTTCTGGAAACTTGGTGTATGGAGGGGCCACCCTGGAGGAGGAGCAGGTTTAGAATTTGGGACTCGGTGAGTGTTAGGGCCCAGGGATCACTCAGGGCTGAGGGCGAGGCTTCAGGAACCCTCAGGATGCCCAGGTGTGGGGCTCACAGCAGAGGTCAGGGCTAAGGATGGGCAGTGGGTGTCACTAGCACAGAGACAGGAAACAGACCATAAAAGCGGGTAAGACAGCCCAGGGGGTGGGAAGAGCAAAGAGCCCCCAACATGTAAGGGACTGGTGAAATCAGAGGAACTTCTTGCAAAGAAACAAGACAGAGGAGAAAAACCAGAGGACAGCAGCACCACAGAAACCGAGGGCACAGTGTCCTTCGAGAAGGGAGGAATGGCCAACACTGCCGATTTGTGCCAAGATGGCCAATAAGATGAGCACTAGAAGGTGCCCACTGAGCCAGGTTCTCGTTGTCAGAGAAAGGAGCTATAAAGAAAGCAAGGAGGGGAGGCAGGAGCAAACCCTCCGGGGCTAGATCAGAGTCAGAGCTGGCAGGGTGGACTCGTCAGCATGGACAGACACCTATCTACACACACACACTCAGAAATGCAGACGTGTGTGTCCACACCACTTTGGACACAGACATATTTCTGAGCTCTGTCGGCTGAGAGGGACTAGAAGCAGGGACCCCCCCCGCCCCCCGGCGATGAGCACGCACAGGGCGCAGACCTTGGTTTCCGCTACCATTCTCCAGTAAAAGCAACCAGGGCTCTCTGGGGAAACAGCCGACTCTAGGGCTGGGGCTGCTTACGGTGCCAGGGATTAGGGAGACGCTGGAGGGGAAAGAATGGAGTCAAGAACACAGGAGCCAACCTGACAGGGCCTCTATGGCCAAACCTGTAACAACTTGAGTGAAAACATTAATTATGATAATATTGGGTTATATGGAGAGAATACGATACATATCCACGAATCCATACTGATATAAATTAATGACTGTACAAATATAAGAAATGGGGTAGGAGGGACAAATCTTCATATAGGAGAATTCCAAATTAAAAAAAGCAGAACTGAGGGAAAGAGAAAAGCATCACTAGAACACCACAATGGGGTTGCCTCACTGGCTCAGCTGGTAGAGCATGCGACTCTTGATTTCGGGGTCGGGAGTTCAAGCCCCATGTTGGGTGCAGAGCCAATAAAAAAAAAAAAAGAAGAAGAAGACTACAGTAATAACCATCCCAGGCAAGATCCACTGATGGATGCCAAAATTAGGGGGAGGAACTTTGGGGAGAGACAGGACATGTGCACAGCCTCAAAGTACCTTCCCATATTCATTAGTTACTCTGGTGGTTTTCATATATGAAGACAAAGTCTTTGACATTTTTCCCTCCAGGAACCGAAATTGAATTCTCCTCCCTCCGAGTGTGGGCTGGATCCCGTGACTTGCCCCTGACACACACAGTAAGGAAAGGGCAGAACCCTGGTGCATGCCACCCTCAAGAAACGAGCTTCCCCGCGTCTGAGCAGGCTTGTTCCCCGGGCCTGTGATCCCGGTCTAACTGGGAGAACCACCAGTAGACAAACCCAGACTGAGGGGCATGCTACAAAATACCTGACCAGGACTCCCCAAAACTGCCAAGGTCATGAAAGACAAGGAAAGACTGAGAAACT
>NC_048229.1:36616304-36625982 GCF_002007445.2 Ailuropoda melanoleuca | reverse complement strand
CCAATAAACTCCGACCAGCACCATCATGGGAACAGGGCAAAGGTCATGAAGGCCACAGGAGAATCACTGATATCAGGGAATTACAGCCCAGCCCCTGCCGTGAAGACACCAGCCCTGTCCTCTGCCGGGTGTACCGCTGCCCCAGGCCTCACCTATGTAGTACTTCATCTCTGTGTCATGCTGGTTCATCAGCTCCAGCAGCCGCAGCTCAATCTGGGCCTGGTTCAGGAAGGCCTTTTTGTTCTTGATGATCTTGATGGCCACCAGCTCCTGGGTCTGATGATCATAGGCTTTTACCACCTGACGGGGTGGGGCATGTCACAAAGTGAGGAATTGGGGGGAAGGGGATGTGGGACAGAACAGGGCACCATTCTTTTGTGGATCAACATCAGTGGGTGCCCGTGCCCCCCAATCCTGGGGTCAGGGTAGGGGGGCGTCCCACACCTGGCCAAAGGAGCCTTTGCCGATGAGTGAGTCAATCTCGTAGCGCTCCAGCCAGCGCTCACCACTGCGCACAA
Source organism: Ailuropoda melanoleuca (assembly GCF_002007445.2). NCBI lineage: Eukaryota > Metazoa > Chordata > Mammalia > Carnivora > Ursidae > Ailuropoda > Ailuropoda melanoleuca. The sequence goes on along the minus strand of NC_048229.1, from coordinate 36,625,464 downwards.
TGTAATCGTGGTTGTCATCGTCGTAACCATGGTTCAGGACCTTCTTCTCCTTCTTGGTGCTCGAGTCCTGAGGTGGCGCCTGCTGGGCCCGCCGCTTCTTCTTCGCATAGTATACCTGCCCAGCCAGGCAGCCAGAAGATAAGGACGGCTGAGTGACCTGTGCCAGCAGCCAGGACCCCTCAGCCCCCAGCTGGGTCCCCGGGGGGCCCCTGCCCACCTCATTGATGTGCTTGTAGGTCTTGATGAGGTCCACGGAGAGCTTGCGCAGTGGGGCTGAGGTCGCATCCCGGAAGGCCAGGGGCAGCCTCCGTGGCAACAGCCGCACATCAGGCAATACCTGCGGGACGGGGTGTGGGGTGGGTGCTGAGGATAGGCCTTCACCTGGACCACCGGAGGGAGAACCCTCTGGGTGGCTGGGTCATCGTTACCACACACAGATTTACTTGGTCACTGTGTGACAACCCCACCAGGATAGAAATCCCCCAAGGGCAGAGACGGTCTTGTTCTTGCTGTATCTGCTGTGCCTGGAGCAGGGCCTGGCACATACTGGGTGGTCATCAGAGATTTGCTGAGTGTATGAATGGTCAACTATTTACCCCTGACCTTTCATCCCACACCTTCACTCCTTTCTGAACCTCTGTGGGATGGATGAGATAGGAAATGTGGGCTGTCCTTCCCAGTTCTTTGTCTGAGACCATCCATTCTGGATGTCCCATCTTGAGGGCTGCCATCATGCTTTACCCTCATCCCGTGGGGTCTTCCCATCCCTCATCCCCAACTCTGTACATTTTTGACCAGTCTTTTGGGATCCAGCACCCTTGGACCTCCTACTCCATCCTGCTTCAAGCCCTATAGTTCAGAGCCTTGAGAGTCTCTATCCCTGAATATCTTTACTCTGTACCCTAAGATGGTGCTGGCCCCAAAATCCTTTGGGCTCAAACTTGAGCCCCTTTCACCCCACCCGCCCATCTTTCACTCTGGACGTTTTTTCCTTCGTGAACCTTTACTGAGTGTTTCCTAGGTGCCAGGCATTGTTCTCAGCATTTTACACGCACTGCATTAACTTGTTTAACCTCACGGCAACCCTGCGAGGTAGGTATCATTCTTGGTTCCGTTTTACAGAACAGAAAACTAAAGGGCAAACCTGAGTCATTTAACCACCGTCTCAGAATTTGAACCCAGGCTCTCCCAGCAACAACTCTATTATCTTCCACTCCAGATAGGCCCTTCATGCCCCTAGAGACCGCTTGGGGCAACCAAGGTCTTTCACCTTCAAGACCCTTCTATCCCCAGCACCCCCCGCCCCAGGCAGGTGAGGAGCCAGCTGAACGCATACCTGCGTGTGCTCCTGGGGCCCCGGGAAGCCAGAGAAGGGACCATGGCCTGGTGGGACGGCCATGGCGGGCTCAGAGGGCCGCAGGGGAGTGAGGCCTGGAGCGGGAGCCCGGCCGGGGGGCGCCTTCTCGCATCCTGCACCTCGGCTGCCACCGCCGCTGAGACCTGAGAGCAGGCGGGAGGCAGGGGAACAACATGGAACAAGATGTGTGGGACGCGGCCAGGCGGGAAAGAGGTGGACATCAGAGAGAAGGCAAGGCACGGGGAGGAGAAAAAGGACAACAGGTGGCAATGAAGAAAGAGGACAGAGAGAAGGGGTGGGGGGTGGGGGTGGCACAGTGGAGTCCCTCAACAAATGATAACCAAATAAATGAAGTAGGTGGTACAAAGGGGAACATATGAAAGGGGATGATTGGAAGCCAGGCAGGGATATAGCCCATGACAGCAAAGGACAGAAAGACACCAATAATTGGGGGGAGGAAGAGAAGAAAAAGAAACCACAGACAGTATAGGGAGTAGGGTTCATTCTTTGCTTCCCATTTCTGCTTGTGGCCCTCCCCAGCACCCCCTCACACAAGATCCTGCTCTCCTGCAGTCTTCCCTGATTGTCACGATCTCCTGTCTCATCACAGCAAGGTCCCTGCACTTCAAGATCTACCCTTCCCAGTAGATTCCCTCAATCTGGAGAACTCTAGGATCCCAAACCACATGTGAGCGCTCTGGGCCCCTCCGGACCCATAGCAGAATCCTCTGCAGGCCCCTAAAACCACATCAGGGTCCTGGGGACCACACCAAGGTTATCCTGTTATACAGCGTTGTTCCTATATAAAAGAGTCCTACCCCTACGACACTCTCATCCATCAGGGCAACCCCTTCCCAGGGGACACTCCCCATATCATGCCAAGACCTCATCCCTATACCATTTCCTCCTTTATCAGGGGACCCTCCCCGCCCCCCGCAGGTACTTTCTCTGTGCCACATCAGGGATCTTCCCCATATTAGTCCATGGTCCCCCTCCCAGTCAAGGCTCACTTTTCCTGATGGGAGCAAGGAGGAGGTGTCTCTTCCCTCACCCTTCTCTCCCCTACACTGGATCTTCCCCTCCTCCCGCCATCCAATATTCCTACCAGGGCCCTTTCTCCGGTTACTCCTCTCTACATCAGGGTCAATCCATAACTGTGCCCTTTCCTAGAAGGCCCCCAGAATGAAATTACCCAAATAATCCAGAGTTCTCCCTTCCCAGAGTACCTGCCACACCAAAATCCTCTCCCCACAGGCCTTCTCCCATGTCAATCTCTTTCTCCTATGCCAAACCTTGCCACTCACTCCACGATCCCTCCTCTCTCTTGGAGCTCCCCCGCCCCTCACCCGAAACAACCTCTTCCCTGGGGCCCTCCCACAGCAGGACCGTCTCTCTCAGCACCCACCCCCTACCCGGGTCAGGGCTGGCGCGGGGCCCACGGGGGGCTGGGGCGCGGTGGGGCCCCCAGTGGGGTGGGCGAGCGGCCAGCATGGCGGCGGTGGCGGCAGAGAGGAGACGGCCGCCTGTCCCGGCCCGGCAAGCCCCGCGGCGGGGAGGGCAAGCGGGACAGGCGGCCCGGTGGGTGACAACAGCAGCCGCCGCCGCCGGGGGCGGGGAGAGGAGGGAACGAGGGTCAGCCCGGGGCACGCGGGGGAAGGGGAAAGCAGGTGGACGGGGGAAGGGCGGGTTAACCCTCGCCCCGCCGGCCCCGCCGCGCGCCGCCACTCGCCCCTGGGGACCCAGGTGTCCCGCCCCCCACCCTGGAGGCCCGCCCCGGTCGGCGGAGCCCCGGCGGGCGGGGCCGGACTGAGCTTGGCAGTTCGCACCTGCCATGGCAACAACCATGCCATTGGTCGCTGCTGCCAAGAGCTCAGCCAATCGCAGTTCAGAACAGCTGTTGCTAGGCGACGACGAAGCAGCCGGAGGAGCCGAGCCCAAACAAAGGGCGGGAGCGGGGCCCCGCTGCCCCCTTCCAGCCGCCCTCCCAAGACTGCTCCCTCGGGCTCGGCCCCTTCCAAGAATTCGACTATGAATAGACAGGCACTGCCTGCACCTGCCCGCCGCCCCCCTGCTCTCCTCCCTCGGCCTCGTGCTAAGTCTGGCAGCAACGCGGGTAGGGCGGGTCCGTACTGCCCCCTCCCCGCGAGCTCGTGCCGCCCCACCTGTAGCCGCGTTGTTACCTGAGGGCGCGGGCAAGGAGACTCAAGCTGCTCGGGAAGCCCGAGCTCAGACCTGCCCACTGGCCGAAGATACCCGACGGACGAGGCGAGCCAGGGCCCCGATTACCCAGTAATGCAACCAGCAAAATGGCGACCACAACAAACCGGCACCCCCCCCGGGCTCCGCCCCCACCCCCCCTCGCTTCCCCCACGTGACCCAGGGTACCACGCCGCGCCTGCGCGCCGAAGAGCTTGCCGGCAGACATGCACAGTAAGCTATCAACTCCGCCCAGGCGCCGGAATCCGGGTTACGGCTGCGCAAAAGGCAGCAAGAAAGGAGCATGCGCACGAATGACCGGACGAGCTTGCCCACCCCCACCACCGCGCCAGTTGATGAACGGCGCATGCGCCCCGTGGAATGGAGGTCGCTGAGCGATCAGCCCAGAGGAGCGATGGACGGATTTTTTGTTTTTTAGTAGGCCGGGCTTGAACTCACGACCCTGAGATCAAGACCTGCGCTGAGATCAAGAGGTCCACGCTTAAGCGACTGAGCCACCCAGGTGCCCCTGGATGAGTCTTTTAATAGAAAAACACACGTTGAACAGTAGCAACACAATCTCTTGGCAATCCAGATGACACGGGGCTTCAGTTCTTCACCTTGGGAGGTGGCCTGTGAGAGCAAGGAGAGAGGGGATTCAGAGCTTGTCGCCATTTAGGGTACTCCTACCAACTGCTGACCGGCAGGGCTCCCTCTGGGTGGGTGGCCGGCCCCTGCTCACCTGTACACACCCACCACCACGGCGTGGTCTCTTTCATACGGCTCTAAGGTCAACTGCTCCTGGGGCTTCATGTTCTCCTGCTGCATCTTCTTCACTTCAGAGGCAAACACAGCCTCAGCAGAGGCCGTGGAGTCAATGCAGTTGGCCTGCAGAAGAGAGAATGTGAAGTTTGCAGCAAGCTTTTGGGCTGTTTTCCTTTTTGTGCTCTTTAAACCACAGGTATTTTCATTGGAAACTCAGTGAAACTCAGGTTTTGGAAATGTAGGGAAAGACTTCGTTAGAGAAGTTTTCAGTTTGGTTTGGATTTGGAACAGGAAGACTTCAACAGAGACCTATTTATCTTAAAGCCAGTGTTTCAATTTTACACCCAGGTTTCCGACCCTCCCCCCACTTCCTTTTCTTTAACAATAGCAATAATGCTGAGAATACTAAAACAAATGTAGCAAAAGGCTAATAATGCTCAATCTGGATGAAAATCCTTATTTCAAAATAAAACGTTTTTTTGAAATGCATCTAGCATTCATCTAAAATTTATTTTAGGGGCTCCTGGGTGCCTCAGTTGGTTAAGTGGCTGGCTTCGGCTCAGGCCACGATCTGAAGGTCCTGGGATAGAGCCCTGCATTGGGCTCCCTTCTTAGTATGGAGCCTGCTTCTCTCTCTCCCACTCCCCCTACTCATTCTTTCTCTCTGTCTCAAATAAATAAATAAATCTTTTTTAAAAATACATAAAATTTCTTTTATACCAGGCTCTATTCTAAACACTACATATATATTGATAAATTTAATCCTTATATCAACACTAAAAGAGATACAACTAATATTTCTACTTGACAAGTGAAGAAACAGGCACACAGGTTAGGGAACTTGCTCAGTCACAGTGCAAGCTGGAATTCAAACGCAAATGCTCAACTTAGCAATCATGCACTCGACCATTACTGACCATTCTATCGCCTATTTAAACCCACAGCCTTTCAGTTTTGTAGACATTTTTCATTATGTGCTATTTGGGGGTGGGGGGGCAGGGATAGAGGCTGGAAATAGATCGCCTGGATTAGGACAATGGAGGCCCCTTGTTTTGACTAGCTGCTTGGCAGTTACAAAAAGGATATTACCACCCCATCTTAGACTCCTCCGAGCCCCGCACCTTAATGGAAATCACAAAGTGTCCTCCGTTGCGAAGGAAAGTGTGGGCATTCAGGGCTACGATCCGGGTCTGGTCTGGCTGAGCCACATCAGCAAAGATCACATCCACCATCGCTAGGGAGAAAGAAGTGGCAGTTACAAGCTGAGTCCACCCTATCTTCCCAGCTCCTCCCATGAGGCCTGCGCCCCATCACCAGCAGGTTTCTGGCAGTCTTCCCTGCTTCCAGTCTCCCTTCCCCCCACTGATCCCCACCCCTCCAGAGTGTCCCCAGGAAGGGGGGCCAAAACCCAATCACACCATCCATTCATTGCTCTTGTAAACCATGATTGCCACCTACTCTGTGGCCAGCCCTGGGCCGGGTGTGGGGGACACAGAGACGAGTCAGACCCGGACCCTGCCCTCGAGACGCTCCCGGGTCTGGGGGGGAGACAGACACGTCATCAAAAAGGCAAGTAAAGGTGAGCACTTATACAGGCAAGAGCGTCTGTGGGATTGTCAAAGGAAAACAAGTTGCAGGACAAAGGGTATGGTATGAAGGCATGGGGGGAAAAAACCAACTCAAAACCCACGAATGCAAAGTATTATTTTTAAGCCAGTATGATTAAATAAAACAAAACAAAAACATGGTATAATGAAAACGGACTTTTTTAAAATTGAGAAAAGCAGACATGAAATTGCTTGTGTTAGTTACCTCTGAGAGTAGGTTATAAGGAATGCCAGTTTTATATTATACTTCCAAACTTTCTTTTTAAAACACAGTATTCACAATGGGGCCCACTGGGCCAGACCACATTCAGTTTGTCCCTTCTGGGTTATGATCACCCCAGATGAGGAGGAGGACCTCCGAAGGGGGCTATTGTACATAAGCCAGGGGCAGCATAAAAAGTACCCTGTTTTAGAGGGAGGCAGGAGGTATGGAGGTGCCCAGGGAGAGGGGCAGGAGAGAGTAAAGGAAAGGAGGTCAGCCTTCCAGGGGTGCCAGCCATCCAAGCTCCACAACTTCACCCGGCTCCCCTCACCCCCTTCATTCCTACAGACTCAGGGGGCCTCTGCTCATCCACTCTGACTCCATTCCAATCAGGGCTCCAGCCACCTCTTCCAGGAAACCCGGAGTGGCCAGGCCCATACAACCGGAGCCAACGCCCAGACCCCTCACCGATGAGCATGCGGTATTTGTGTGGGTGCCGAGCGTCTTCAATAACAGGAATAATGTTGGTCCTCTTCTTGGCCAAGTTAATGAGGTCACGGCCGGAGCGATGGGAGAACTCAACTGCATAGACTAGACCGTCCTAAAATAAACCAAATAATAAAAACACTGATACCAGTTCTGAGATGGAACACCTACTTTGGGCCTGAACACTGCATGTGGCATCTCTTCAAATCCCGGAATCGAAACCCTACCGTGTGACAACCACTGCTGCCAGGGGTTATGCAGTCCCGCTTTACTTGATCTGAGAGGCCAGGCCCCCAGTATGGGCTTCTGACGAGGAAGCCAGGGCACAGAGAAGTCCTAACAGCTAAGAATACTTACAATGGGCCAGGCACTGCTCTATTTTATAGGAATTCACTCGTTTAATCTTCACAGCAACCTGATTTTCGAGAGGGGTAAACTGAGGCTGAGAGAGTTTAAGTAACTTGCCGAAAGCCACCTCACTGTAAGATGCCCACATCAGAGCCTGGGGTTTTTAACCACTAAATCACACAGCCTACAGTCATGCGGAGGAGCTAGGGGTCCTGAAGTGACATGTGCGGGGGCCTTCTAACCAGGGAGCCTGAGTAGTAACACAGAAATGCAGGCTCAGAAACTGACATCTGTCCTTTTTTTTAAGATTTTATTTATTTATTTGACAGACAGAGACAGCCAGCGAGAGAGGGAACACAAGCAGGGGGAGTGGGAGAGGAAGAAGCAGGCTTCCAGCAGAGGAGCCTGATGTGGGGCTCGATCCCAGAACGCCGGGATCACGCCCTGAGCCGAAGGCAGACGCTTAACGACTGAGCCACCCAGGCGCCCCTGACATCTGTTCTTTTAAGAGAAACCAGAAGACTAGATTTGGGGGCATACATTTTTAAGGAAGGCAACCAAATCCAACAGTCTCCACCTTGGGCCCCTCTAACTGCACTTACCCCAACACCCATGTCCCTTCCCTCCAGACCAAGAATGCAGGAGTGAGACTAAATGAGGCTCTGGAGACCAGGTGTGTGCAGGGGCTCCCTGCAGCACAGCCACTCTGACAGAAGGGCCTAGCCCCCAGCCACATGGTGCAGCGAAGCAGCCAGGGCCACTGACTCCAGGCTGGCAGAAGCAGCCTCTCCCTCCCACCTCACCACCTTTACTCGCCCCTCCCTACCCCCTCCATCCACTCACCGGGCCTACGATGTCGGAGACGTGGGAGACAGTGGTGCCTGATGCAGCCCCAAGGTACAGCACCTTGGCCCCTGGCTTGATATGGATCTGGTCCACGCCGCCCAGGATTGCTGCTGCCAGCTTGGAGCGGAAGGGGTTCCAGGCACGGTACTCGATTTTGTCATCTCCCTCCTGGGCCAAGAGAGATGGGGATGGAAGTCGGTGCCAGGCTTTTCTTTTCTTTTTTTTTAGTGCCAGGCTTTTCTGCTAGACTCCACTGCCCTTAGCCCTAGGGCCCTGGGTGCTCGTTCATTGTTCAAGAATGAATGCAGGTACACATCAGTGACTGTGACAGATGCAGGGCCTGCCCTCTCATGGAGGTTACTGACGCAGGTAGAAGGGGCAGGGATGGACAATAAACACAGAGATAAAAGATCATATCCATTAACGGCAAGACTTATGCATTCATTCACCAAACATTCGCTGGGCCACACATACTGTGGGCCAGACCCTATGCCAGGCACTATGGATGCACAGTGACCAAGACCGCTGTCCTCAAGGAGTAAGTATACACTGAACTAACTAACACATACGGGACAGTAGCCAGTGACAGCTGCTAAGGCGAAGATCAAGTCAGGAAGAGGACATGACGTAGGGGGAGTGGGCAGAGGAATAGGGGAAAATGAGACAGGGTGGAAGGGAAGAGCCCAGAAGGAGGTGGGGGCCAAGCAAGTTATCTGGGGAAGCACATTCGAGGCGGCAGGAAAGGCAGCAGAAAGCCCTAAGCAGGAGAGTGCCTGGCCATAAAGAAAAAATGACATGGGATAACACAGCACAGCGTGGGCAGGGAGGGCTGCTTTTGACAGATTGGGTGGTACAAGGTGGCCTAGTGAGAAACACAAAGTGACATCCGACCAGAGACACTGGCGATGAAGGGAACCAGCCACACACACAGCTGGGAGAGCAGTATTCAAGGCAGAGGGAGGAGCAAGGAGGCCCGTATGGCTGGAAGACATGAGGTCAGGGGGTGGGGAGGAGGAGCTGGAATCTGCAAGGTCTTCTGGGCCACAGTCAGGACCTGGGACTTGAACCTGAAGGGAATGGGGGATCTGACTTATGTATTAAGATGACCCCCCGGCTGGCATGTGTAGGACACGTGGGGGGGCAGGGAGACCAGACTGCTGGCTACCCTGCCAGCTGGGGCCCTGGTCTCACCGCTATCGAGACTCTCTTCTCTCCATAAACAGATTCTCCAGGGACCAGATTCTTGGTGACAAGCGCATCTTCCTTTCCTCGGCAAATGAAGACACCTAAGCGAGGAGACCAGCACTGGGTGAAGACTCTGGGCCGCACCCCAACCCACCCCCAGCAGCCCCC
>NC_048229.1:36609971-36616204 GCF_002007445.2 Ailuropoda melanoleuca | reverse complement strand
CACCCCCAGCAGCCCCCGGCCCCCCTCACTCACCTTCATGCCGATGAGGTTCCACCATCACATTCTTCCCCGACTGGTTTCCTCTCTTCCCTCCCCGACCACGACCCCGGTTGCCACCAGACTGGAAGCCTCCACCTACCAGACAGAGAGGCAGTGAGAGAGGGAGATCCTATGATCTCTGCCCTCCCTGAGCCCCAAGCCCAGGCACAACCTCCTGATTGTATCCATCACACCCCCAATGTCACTCACCACCTCGTCCTCCTCCTCCTCGACCTCGGCCCCTAAAGCCTCCACCACGACCTCTGCCCCCGCCAAAGCCTCCTCGGCCTCCACCACGACCACCACGGTCACCAAAGCCCCCTCGGCCACCGAAGCCGCCCCCACGGGGGCTGAAACCTGTAACGGCAGCAGAAAGAGGAATCAGAGCAATGAGGTCTGAGAAGTTACGTCTCCTAATTCCACTGGGAGGTGTCCACAATATCCACAAGAGCAGAAAAATCAGGATCGGGGTGCCTGGGTGGCTCAGTCGTTAAGCGTCTGCCTTCAGCTCAGGGCTTGATCCGGGCGTTCTGGGATCAAGCCCCACATCAGGCTCCTCCGCTGGAAGCCTGCTTCTTCCTCTCCCACTCCCCCTGCCTGTTCCCTCTCTCGCTGGCTGTCTCTGTCAAATAAATAAATAAAATCTTAAAAAAAAAAAAAAAGAAAGAAAAGAAAAATGAGGACCGACCCAGGTGTCCATCGGCAGAACAGGCAGATAAAAGGGAGGGACTATTCACCATCAACGAGGACGAGGGTCTACAGTCACAACAGGTACACACATCTTCGAGTCCTCGTGTTAAGTGAAAAAGCAAGTTGAAGAAAACCACATCTGACATAGTATCTTTTATAAAAGTTCAGCAACGACTAAAATTAAACAATGTCATGCTGTAACCCACGTGCCACGCACCCCCCGCCCAAGAGGCAAGGGGATGATGATCCAGAACTCACAACGCGGGGGACTCGGGTAGGGGCGGAATGCCTATCGATGTAGGTCACTGGCCGCGTTCTGCTTTGTGCTCAGATAGTATGTCTGCAGGATCCACTCTATTTTCGGTGTTAGAGCGAAGAAGTGTAAACACCGAGTGTTGGGCCCTAGGGTCCCCGAGATCCTGGGAAGATTTCCATGCCCTCCCACTCCTGAACTTGGGTCTGAAAGAAAAGGGCCAACCCCCAAACAGAGGCGAGGTGGGCACGATGTCTTTCCTGCTACCCGATCTCTCTGCTCGCCAACTTGCAGAAGTCTCTCCCAGCTCAGGGAGAAAAAACAAGACAAAAACTGAATTGTCCTTTATGGGTGAGCAAAAGTGCCCAAGCAATTTAGGGCTTGTCCAAGGGACTGAAAGTTGAGGGGAAGAAAAAAAAAAGATCCAGAGAGACTTGATTTTCGTCACCGCAGGTCAGAGCAAACCCGTCCACTTCACGGAGCACAGAACAAGGGCGGAAGCAGAGGGCATGCCGGCGCTAACATTCAGTATCTGACTTTTCTGTGCCGGCGTCCCAGGCTCCACCGTACTTTTGGTAAATCACGTGAGTTATAAAACAACAGAGTGAAAATTAGTGATGCTTTAAAATGATCTCACTTGATGTCAACTATGCAATAGTAAACTTGCCAGAGTTTTTGTAAAGGTGATTATATTCACGCGCTATGAAAGCTTTGCGCATTGTAATGGCGCTAAAGATGAGAACGTAGGGGCCCCTGGGTGGCTCAGTCGGTTAAGCGGCTGTCTTCACCTTCCCAAGTCCTGGGATCAGCCCCGCATCGGGCTCCCTGCTCAGAAGGGGAGAAGGGGCGGCCGCTTCTTCCTTTGCCCTTAGCACCCACCCCTCCTCCCGTGCACTCTCTCTCAAACAAAATCTTTAAAAAACTTTTTTAAAAGATGAAAAGGTAGAACTTTTCATTGTCATTACTAATTTAAGTGTTAAAAATTAACAGTTTCAGAACTCCTGAAGAGTTGTCTACCTTTACTCCCTTACTCCCTCTACAGTCTCCTGTCCGCAGGGCAGCAAGTGATGGATCTTTCCCAACCCACAAAATCGGATCTCTTCATCCCCCTGCCTAAATCCCTTTGATGGTTTTCCATCACACTGAAAACGCAACCAAAATTTCTTTCTCTGGCTTCCAGAGACCGAACTCAGTGACTCTCACCTTTGGCTAATCCCTGGAACCTAGAAATCCCGTTTAGGTGTCTGGTGTAGGGGCCCGAGCATAGGGCTTTTTAAAGTCTCCCAGGCGATTCTAAATGTGCAGCGCGAACTAAGAACCCCCATCACGTGGCTCTGGCTTCCGCTGACTTTCGTGACCTCACTCATTCTATGCCCGGCATCCCGCTCTTCCTCCTCAAGCTCCCTCTCCAGCTTCTAAACCCTTTTACACCTGCTGTTCCCACTGCCTGGCTCCTGGAGACATTTGCTGGGCTCACCCACTTCCCCCCTTGCACTCAGGTGTCTGATGAAATGCTCCTTCCTCAGAAGGGCCTCTGGGCTCCCTACCTTTACCCAGCTTTCTGGTTCTTCCTATGAATCATCACACACAGCACTTTTCATTTTATTACTGCCTGATTCCCGCACCAGAATCAAGGCCCCAAGGGACCAGGATGTGTTCATGGTTTTGGTCACTCTGCATCCCCAGCACCATGCACAACACTTGGCACAAAGTGTGGGCTCAATAAATATTAAGTGAGCTGTCTGCTGATGACTCTTAAACCCCTGGGTTCTGCCTCGGGGGGGGGAAAACACACCCTCTCTGTTCGTTCAGGAAGCAGGTGATGACACGGTGACCAGAGCCCTGGTCCCCTTCCCTCAAGCTGTTCAAGTGTCCCATACAGGGCAATGGAGATGCCACTTCTGACCCTAGAGAGTAGGGGAGGTTCATGGGAATCTTGCAAAACTTCATCTGTAAGACAGAGATAGGGTGATAACACAGTGCCCAGCCCAGAGCACTTCCCTCAACACACTGCCTGGCACACAGTTTGAATGAGTATTCAAATGAGGAGAGGGACAGCCCCCCTGTCTTCCCACTTAGGAAAGACACCACTAGGCCCAAGAGACTCTCAACCCAGGCCCGATGCAACAGAGACCCGAGAAGTGTGGAGATGGCAGGGGGCACCGGGGGCATGAGTGTCAACTTTTAGGCCCAGATACTCAAAACGTATCTTAATTCATTTTAGGTCCCAGGGAGCTTACAAAAATGTACTGAAAGTACCCACTCCTCAAGGAAACTACACGCTCGCAAATTTTCCACAAGTTTTGGGAGGAGGTTCCATGGACCCCCTGGTTTAAACCCTGCTCTCCTCCCACAACCTTCCCCATCTCAAAAACGGACACTCCATCCTTCCAGTTACACATGCCCAAACCCTGAGGGATCCTTGACCCCTCTTATACCCACACACAAGCTCGGGCTCTATCTTCAAAATACGGTTTTCCAAACCGCGACAATGTGTCAGGTGGGTCCGCGGCTACCACCCTGGTCCAAGCCACATCACCTCCCCCTAGATCACAGCAACGAGCTTCCCACTGATGCGCCTGCTTCCACTTCTGCTCCCCTGAAGTCCTTTCCACACACAAGCCAGGAGGATCCTTTTAAACGTATCCATCAGAGAGCGTCGTGTCCCTGGTCAAAATCTCCCCAAGGCTTCTTCCCTCAATCAGACTCAAATCCTTAGGGAAGAGCTGACTCTTACCTTCTGAAACATCATATCCTAACACTATGAGGGAAGGGTGGGGAGGAAGGTGTATCCTCCATTCCTGGGGGAATCAGACTATAGGGTGCCTGCAGGCATGCCGGGGTCTGATGGAGATACACAGTCCAGCACCCCCTCGATCCCACACACCCACCCACCATTTCATTAGATCTCCAAACCTGAAGAGAAAGGGAGTTTGGGAGGGGATACGTGCATCCACAAACCCAGCCTCCCCCTCCATCAGATGACCCCATCTCTCCACACATGGAGGGCAAAGAAAAAGGAAGAAAAACGAAGACCTGCACTAGGAAACAGAGCTTCTGGGTCACAGTGGGAAGATTTCCCCAAACTCTAGCAGAGCAAGTTGGGGGGAAGGGCACGACCTGATTTAGGAAGACCTGAGACACCAGGGGGAAAGACCCCAATTTTGTTCCTCTTGAGAAGGATAAAGTTAACAATTAGAGACAATACTATTACGTCAAGCCCTGTGCTATTTTCCCCCCAACTTTATTAAGATATAACTGACATATAGGGGCACCTGGGTGGCACAGCGGTTAAGCGTCTGCCTTCGGCTCAGGGCGTGATCCCGGCGTTCTGGGATCGAGCCCCACATCAGGCTCTTCTGCTGTGAGCCTGCTTCTTCCTCTCCCACTCCCCCTGCTTGTGTTCCCTCTCTCGCTGGCTGTCTCTATCTCTGTAGAATAAATAAATAAAATCTTTAAAAAAAAAAAAAAGATATAACTGACATATAACATCATGTAAAGCTACTGCATACAACCTGTTGATTTGTACACTTAAATATTGCAAAAAGATTACCACAATATGCTATTTTTTCCTAACATGATCTTGCTAATTATAACCGGGAGCCATTTTACTGACGAGAAAACTGAGACTCAAGAGAGGTAAAGCCACTTGCCCAAGTCACACAGGAGCTTAAGAAGCAAAGCTAGTACTGAAACTTAACTAAGACCTTTCTGCTGTCAATGCCAGGACTCTCATCAATCTGCCGCGAGGGAGGTGGGGTGGGTTCATCAGAATCTCGGGGAAAAATCAAATTAATAAAACCACTCACGTCCTGTGACTCTCCCCCTCTCCCACCCCATGCTAAGCCTATCTCGGGCTTGTGATGGTTCATCTCACCGGGAGTTGAGAATCACGATCACTCAAACCTCAGAGACCCGCCTCTCCGGAGAGCAGAGAGCGGGAAAGTGGGACAGAGAAGGCCACACACTCTCAAACCGGGAGTCCTCATTCACTTCGGCCCTCTCTGAGAAGCTAGTCTGGGAGCTAAAGGGACGGTCATTGCGGCGGTGATACGGAAGGCAAACAGGGGTTCTCTACGACCCAAAACTGGGACTTTCCACCTGTGAACCAAGACATTATCCCCAAGTCCCACGGCCCGAGATCCAAGCCCCCAGATGCCTGGATCCAGATTTTGGGTCAGTACTCCCGACTGCCACCCCCAGCCCAATAACCAAGACCCCTAATGACGGCCTCAATGAGATGAATCCTAATTCGGGAACCCCCCCCCCAATTCCAGGCCCAAGACCCTCGACTCACGACCGTAAACTCCGAAGCCGGTCACAGACCTCCAGACCAGGCACCCGAACCCCGGGCTCAGCGTCCATCACAAGGCGGAACCAAGACTCCCTAGCCACAGGAGCCCGGAACCAGGACCCTGACCCAAGAGACCGGATCCCCTGCCCCTAGGCCAAGGCCCCACCCCTCCGACTCCGGTCTGGCACCACGATCCCCGCCGGCCCCAGTCTCTGACCCCGGACCCCAACCCCGGCCTGCACCTGGCTTCATGGCGAGAGCTCAGCTCCCCGGCCCAGGACTCTGCGGCGTCCCAGGCTGCACGAGTCCGGTGCTTTCGCACGTGGAAAGGAGCGTACGCGCGGCGGCGTACGGCGCGTGACGCAACTTCGCAACCCCGCCCCTCGGAGCCCCGGCCGCGTCCGCAGCCGGGCGCGCGCGCTATGGGCGGGGCTTAGCAAGCCTCTCAGGGCACCGCCCCACTCGGCGGCTCCAGGCGCTGCCCGCGCAGAGATCCTACGGTGAACGCGCTTCCTGCTTCCTCTTCACCGGTGTGAGCCTCCCGGTAATCAGGGTTCATCACCAGGCCTTTGTACGCCCTGTGCACTCTGCCCCTTTCTTTCTTTTTCTTTTTCTTTCTTTCTTTCTTTCTTTCTTTCTTTCTTTCTTTCTTTCTTTCTTTCTTTCTTTCTTTCTTTTTCTTTCTTTCTTTCTTCTTTCTTTCTTTCTCTTTCTTTCCTTATAAATATTTTATTTATTTACTTGACAGAGAGAAAGAACAAGCAGGGGGAGCGGCAGAGGGTGAGGGAGAAGCAGGCTCCCCGCTGAGCAGGGAGCCCAATGTGGGGCTTGGTCCCAGGACCCCGGGGTCATGACCTGAGCCACCCAGGCACTCCATCTCTTATATTTCTAATTAACTCCCTAAGGTCCCCTCTACACCTGAAGGCTTTCCCTGACCTTTTACCCCCCCCACCCCCC
>NC_048229.1:36497117-36606448 GCF_002007445.2 Ailuropoda melanoleuca | reverse complement strand
CCGCCCACCCATAATCCATCCATCCACCCATCCACCCACCCATCTTTTCACCCCTCAGTAAAAATTCCTCATGTGCCAGATGCCCTAGACATCTGACAGCTGCTGTGCAAGAGGAAACTCAGGGAGGAGAAGGCATAAGTCAGACACATTGGCATGCAGCTTAGCCTAAGATATTTATTCAATGCTCTAGCAGTTTGCCTCAGTGGGTCATCAAAGGGGTAGAACAGTGTAGGGGCACACAGGGACACTGTGCACCCTCCAATTATTGCAATCTCCAAGAGGGTCAGGTCCTGAAGTCCTCATTCCTGGCAGATGACTGATCAGCTGTCACTGCAAGAGACAGACTCTTAGCACTTCCTCTTGCAGACTGAGCACTTACCCCAACCATCCCCTTCCCATGGGGACCCACGGGCCACTGCCCCAAGCAGCCTGGCTCCCATGCTCTGTCCCTTACCATAGGGAGAAGTCCTGCACCTTCCAGCTCTCCGTTGTCATCTTCCGGAGTCATGCCCGTCATTGGTCTGGTCCCCATCAAAGTTTCCGCAGACCCCACACAGCTTCCCGGAATGTTCTTCACTGACCATCACCGTCAGCTGCCCTTTGATGCCAAGCTGCACCTGGACCCCTGCCTTCTGATTAACACTCACGGAGCCATCGGGATTCTTTTGCATGGACACAGATGCTGATAACTCAGCTGGGAGAGCCACATGGATACCATTCACCTGGTGGTGGTAGGGGAAAACAGAGGTGAGGCTAGAGCCACAAAGGAGCTGGAGGGTTACCAGGATGGAGACTCCAAGCAGGACAAGTTGAAGGAGCAAAAGCAAAGACACAGGTGCCAAAAGAGACAGAGACGTGGATGGAGGCACTGTACGGAGGGATGCGTACATAAGCTAGCTGGAGATTTGGACAGATGGTTAAAAGGACAGACGGTGGACACAGAGATGGGTCAATGGATAAGTAAGGATGCACAAAACATTGCAAGGGCATCTGGGGTGGTGAGGAGCATTTTGTACCAGATAAACATACAATCCAACCCCAGCATTGTCCTGTCTGGTTCTGCTTTTCAAAATAAAAGAACACTTGTGTGTGTCCTGTAAGTTACTGCTTCCCTAACAAAAGCAATTTCACGAATTATTTTTTCAATGCTGATGTCCAAAGACAAATAATGACCTAGAAAGTATCATAATCATGTGAGAAAACTACTGGTTCTCTGTCATAAGCTGTGGATTCAGTAACCTTGGGAACTGTATGAGTTTTTTCCTTTAAATAACTGTTTTGTTTTTATTGAGTTAATCCTTCTAGAGTTAGACTCCCTAGAGAAACTTCTTTGAAATAAAAGTTCTTTTTTTTTCTAAATGATTTCTGTCTGAGTCTTCCTTTGCCAGTTGATTGGAAAGATAGGTAGATATACCTGGATGGATGGATGGATGGATGGATGGATGGATGGATGGATGGATGGATTGGTGGGTGGATGGATGGGTGGATGGATAGAAGAAAGGAAAGAAGGAATGGAGGGAGGGGCAAGGGGAGGGAAGGAGAGAGGGGAAAGGGAAACAGAGGTAGAAGAATAGATGGCTGGAAAGAAGGAGAGAAAGAAAGATGGATGTATGGGACCCCTGGGTGGCTCAGTTGGTTAGGCGTCTGCCTTCGGCTCAGGTCATGATCCCAGGGTCCTGGGATCGAGTCCTGCATTGGGCTCCTTGCTCAGCGGGGAGCCTGCTTCTCCCTCTGTCTGCTGCTCCCCCTGCTTGTGCTCTCTCTCTCTCTCTTTCTGATAAATAAATAAATAAAATCTTTAAAGAAAGAGAGAGAGAGAGATGGATGTAGTGAAGGATAGTTGTAGGATGCAAAGTTTCACCAGGCTTCAAGCTTTGGAAGTGTAAGAACTGGGTCTGAATCATCTGTGTCACTCAGCACATGGCCTGTTGTAGAGGGAGCAGGGCTGAATGTATTCACAAAAATGACCCTTTCCTGGGAATCCTCTTTGGGTGGCCAGGCCCCGTTCTGGGTACTGGGGAAAAAGTGATGACCAAGATGGACAGGACCACTGCCCACCTGAGGGTTATATTCTAGTGATGGAGAAAGGCAATAAACACAAACAAATAATGGATGACTTCAGAGAGCGAGAAGTGTTTTGAAGGAAATCAAAGAGAGTGATAGCATGGAGACTGGGATGGAGAGGAGGAACTTCTGTAGGCGGTCAGGAAAGGCCTTTCTGTAGAAGCGGTGATGGAATAAGACCTGGAGGACAAGAAGGTGTGAACTCCGACCGCCTGAGAGAAGAGGCTTGCAGCACTGGGAACAGCACATGTGAAGGCCAGAGGTGGGAACAAGCCTGGTTTGCTGAAAGGTCACCTGGGCCTATCATTAGCATAGCTAATGAGGGACAGAGTTACCGGAAACGGGGCTGGAGGTCAGCAGGAGTTAGATCTCCCAAGGAAGGGAGGTGGCTTGAGTTTGGAATGCTGCTCCAGGAAGCCACCATAGAGTTTTCCACCTGATCCGATTCCCATTTCTAGAGCATCTGTCTGCTCTGCAGAGAACTGTTTCTCTCGATAGAGGGTCAAGGGGAGGTCAAGAGTAGGTGTCTGTCAACCTGAATTATGGATCAAGGAGATGGCTTGAGAAAAGGAATGATTGGCTCAGACCACCCTAAAGAGAGAACGCAAGCCTCCCTGTTTCCCGCAGGGCTGAGTCTCGGCCCATCTCCACGCGCTGGTGGGGGGATGCAGACCATCCACTGAGGGGGGTGTGTACAGCATCAGCTGTCTCTCTCCACTGAACCCAGAAGACCCCAGTGGATGTCTCTGCAATCAGTAAACAGCTCATAGAAATAGGGACATGCTCATCTAGGAACTTTAGTGCAACCTGATGTCTGTGTTTGGGTCTGGGACACTCCCACGTGGGACATGAATGATTGGCCTCCAAGTCGGCATCAGCTCTCAGTCTGGCCAAACAGATTCTCTCTCAGAAATCTGGAATAGGGGTGGCGAGAACCATGGGGTTTGGCAAATGCAAATGTAAGTGAGAGGAAGTCAAGGGACAGAAGGGACGGGGCACCGGGGCTGGAACAGACTCCTAGAGGCAGACAATGACAGACATCGTCAGAGTCCAGGAGCAGTTCCTACTGAACACTGCACTTGGACGTGATCGTGGCCCCTTGTGTCTACAGTTACCCCCAACACTTTGTTCCCACCAACGTGGTTGAGAACTGAGCCTGGAGCTGATGGGTTCAAAGCCTGGATCTCTCCCAGGCACTGTCCTAATGCCTTGAATGAATGATTTCATCTTCTTGAGCCCTCTTTTATCCTCTGTGTAAAATGGGGATAAAAATAGTCCTTGTCTTTGTAGGGAACCACAAAGAATGAAACTGATTTGGTGAATAGCAAGTCCAAAAGATAGAGGTATGAACCCAGATAATAGCTACCAGGGCACCTGGATCCAGCCACGCCTGAGGCTCTACCCCTGGATTTTCTAGTTCTGGGGGCCAAAAAATTCCTTTTTGGTTAAAGCAATCTGAATTCAGGTTTCTGCTGCTTACAACCTATGGAGTTGATTAATGCTATGATCAAAATGACTAATTGACTTGAGCATGTTTTCGTTCCTCAAGAGCTCAGCCAGAACAGAGAGACTAAGTTTGAAATACTGACACAAATACCAATCCAGAGACTAAATTACAGAGATCTGGATAAAGAAAACACAAGGCAGATGGGCAGCCAGGATTGTAGGGACATGGCAGCAGGACGACAAAAGCCCATGGGAGATGTGCTCCCATGCCCAGGCTTACCCACACTCCGTTCTCTGAGCTCAGAATCACCAGCCCATCCTCGAAGAAGATGTGAACCTGGTTCACAGGTCCAACTTTGCCTTGGCAGGCCTGGACGACAGCCACCACGCGGAACCAGGGGATCGTGTCCGGTAGCCCCGGGCAGAGGGAAGACAGCTCGTAGATGCCCTGGGAGCGGAAAGCTCCGTGGGACCCATCGAAGGTGGTGAGGTTGGCATCCACAGAGAGGGAACAGAGACCCTGGGGGGCCCAGCAGTTCCGGGCCCCGGCCTGGACCTCACACACACGGTCTGACCCGCAGCTGACTGCCCCGCATGTCAGGCCGGTGCTTGGGGAACAGGAACAGCGCTGGCGGCAGTCTGAGCTCAGCAGTGAGGAGTTCACCTGTGCACAGAGAGAGGGGCCAGGTGGCCGGGTGCAGTGGATCGCACGTAAGGCCGCAATCTCCCAACCCCTCTGCATCCACGCAGAGTGAACTGACAGCAACTTCCATTGAGAGCCATGGAGTTTACTTCCCTTTCCCCCAGGAATCTGGGTTCACCTTGATGCTATGCTTTGGTTGTTATAAGGCAGCAGAAACAATGCCGCCCCATTGGTTGGACCTCATAAGACCTCACAGATTTCTCTCTCTCTCTCCCTTCCCCTCTTTTTTGGAATTCTGCCCATAAGAACAAGCGTGGGCTAGTCTGCTGGAGGATGAGACCCCATGGAAGAGAGACAATGATCCCAGATGCTACCACTGTATGCCAGCCAGCCCCCAGTGACCTGCCGCAGGACTATCGATGAATGAGTGAGCCCCAGAATCGCGGAAGAGCCATCCAGCTGAGTCCAACCCAAACAGGAGACTCCCAGAATCATGAACTCAACAAACAGTTGTTTTACGCCACTGTGTTTTGGGGTAATTTGTAACCCAGTAAAAGCCAACTGATACCAGGTAGGACAGAGAGCCTAGAGTCCTGACATCCACAGCCTAGAACACAGGGCCCCGGGAACCCAACTCCAGGAAATATTTTTTTTTTCTTCTACCTGACTGGCTGCTCTCTCCTCACTGCATTTTCAGTTTGGTCCTCATCTCCCAAATCCTTAACTGCTATTTTGCTCAGAGTGCAGTCTTTAGGCCTTTTCCTTCTCTCTGTGTTCACTACCTGGAGATCTCATCAAACCTCATCAAAACTAAAAGCAGTGTCTGATCCTCATTCGGATTCTGGTCCGGGGCGGGGGGGTAATTGTTGTAGAGGACATTATTGGGACCACTGGTAAAATTCAAATAAAATCTTTATAGTGTTGAATCAGTGTTCATTTTCCAATTTTGAAATTAATCACATCATAATCATGCACATGAATTTCCTTATTCTTAGGAAATCCATGCTAAAGTACTAAGGGGTAAAGGGGCACTATGTCAGCATCACTCTCAAATAGTTCAGGAAAAATGTGCACATATATTTATATAGAGAGGATGATAAAGCAAACGTGTCAGGACGCCTGGGTGGCCCAGTCGGTTAAACGTCTGCCTTCGACTCAGGTCATGATCTCAGGGTCCCGGGATCGAGTCCCGCATTGGGCTCCCTGCTCAGTGGGGAGTCTGCTTCTCCCTCTCCCTCTGCCCCTCCCCCTTGCTCGTTCTCTCTCTCTCTCTTTCTGTCAAATAAACAAATAAAATACTTTTTAAAAAAGCAAACATGTCAGAAGGTCAACAAGAACCTAAAGGAAAGGTATACAGGAGTTCTTTGTATGATTCTTGCAAGCTTCCTTAAGTTTGAATTCTTTAAAAATAAAAGTCTGAATACGGAACCCAGAAATGGACCCTCAACTCTATGGTCAACTAATCTTCAACAAAGCAGAAAAGAATATCCAGGGGAAAAAAGACAGTCTCTTCAAGAAATGGTTTTGGGAAAATTGGACAGCCACATGCAGAAGAATGAAACCAGACCACTTCCTTACACCACATACAAAAATAGACTCAAAATGGATGAAAGAGGGGTGCCTGGGTGGCTCAGTTGTTAAGCGTCTGCCTTCGCCTCAGGGCGTGAACCCAGCGTTATGGGATCGAGCCCCACATCGGGCTCCTCCGCTGGGAGCCTGCTTCTTCCTCTCCCACTCCCCCTGCTTGTGTTCCCTCTCTTGCTGGCTGTGTCTCTCTCTGTCAAGTAAATAAATAAAATCTTTTTAAAAAAAGGACGAAAGAGCTAAATGTGAGACAGGAATCCATCAAAATCCTAGAGGAGAACACAGGCAGCAACCTCTGTGACCTCAGGCCCAGCAACTTCTTGCTAGACACGTCTCCAAAGGCAAGGGAAACAAAGGCAAAAATGAACTACTGGGACTTCATCAAGATAAAAAGCTTTTGCACAGCAAAGGAAACATTCCACAAAACCAAAGACATCCAAGAGAATGGGAGAAGATATTTGCAAATGACATATCAGGTAAAGGGTTAGTATCCAAAATCTATAAAGAACTTATCAAACAACACCCAAAGAACAAATAATCCAATCAAGAGGTTGGGCAGAAGGCACGAACAGACATTTCTCCAAAGAAGACATACAAATGGCCAACAGACACATGAAAAAATGCTCCACATCACTTGGCATCAGGGAACCACAAATCAAAACCACAATGCGATACCACCTCACACCTGTCAGAGTGGCTAAAATGAACAAGTTCAGGAAACAACAGATGTTGGAGAGGATGTGGAGAAAGGGGAGCCCTCTTACACTGTTGGTGGGAATGCAAGCTGGTACAGCCACTCTAGAAAACAGTGTGGAGGTTCCTCAAAAAGTTAAAAATAGAGCTACCCTACAACCCAGCAACTGCACTACTGGGTATTTACCCCAAAGATACAGATGTAGTGATCTGAAGGGGCACGTGCACCCCAATGTTTATAGCAGCAATGTCCACAATAGCCAAACTGTGGAAAGAGCCCAGATGTCCATCGACAGACAGATGAATGGATAAAGAAGATGTCACACACACACACACGCACACACACATAATGAAATACTACTCAGGATCGAAAATGAAATCTTGCCATTTGCAACAACGTGGATGGAACTAGAGGGTATTATGCTAAGTGAAATAAGTCAATCAGAGAAAGACAATTACCATATGATCTCATGGATATGGGGAATTTAAGAAACAAGGCAGAGGATCATCGGGGCAGAGAGGAAAGAATGAAACAAGACGAAACCAGAGAGAGAGACAAACCATAAGAAACTCTTAACTATAGGAAACAAACTGAGGGTTGCTGGAGGGGAGGGGGGTGGAGGGATGGGGTATGGGTGAGGGACATTGGGGAGGGTATGTGTTGTAATGAGCACTGGGTATTACATAAGACTGATGAATCACAGACCTGTACCCCTGAAACAAATGATGCACTATATGTTAATTTAAAAAATAAAAATAGAAGTCTGAAAACATTAAAGAAATGAATGAATGTAACAAAAGACCTAAATACCATCTCTACACAGATCGCTCACTCGTCTGTATCTCCAGCCCAGACTTCTCTGGTGAATACCAGACTCACAAATCCTTCTAGCACAGGCAGAGTGGTCAGGGCTGGGATGGGGAAGCACTTGGGTAATACCTAATCCAGTCTAGCAGATCAGGGAGGGCTTCCTGTAGTCGGTGACACCCAGAGCAAGGAGAAGTTTGGCATTTCCTTCCCCAGAAATCTTGCACTTCCAGGCCTTCTAGCCTCTACCTTTTTGCCATTAATAAAACGATGGGGAGAGATGAGGATGGTGGGGCGCCTGGGTGGCACAGCGGTTAAGCATCTGCCTTCGGCTCAGGGCGTGACCCTGGCGTTATGGGATCGAGCCCCACATCAGGCTCCTCCGCTATGAGCCTGCTTCTTCCTCTCCCACTCCCCCTGCTTGTTCCCTCTCTCACTGGCTGTCTCTATCTCTGTTGAATAAATAAATAAAATCTTTAAAAAAAAAAAAAAAAGAAATGAGGATGGAATGTGGTCATCCATCTTTCCTTTACTTGGTAAGTATGTTTCTGAGGAGCAGGATGCCTACTTGTTCAGAGGGTGGGTCTGGGCTGCTGGGGTGTGAATCCCAGCATCACCACTTGCTAAGGGATAGTCCTGGGCTGACCTCTCCTTGTCGCAGTGGTGCCCGTCTCATAGGATTCTTATGATCACTAAATAAATTAACACCTGTAACAAACTCGGGGCATCGCAAGAGCGCAGAAAACATCAAGCACAAAAATAAATCCAATTCACTTTCAACTTCCATCAGTAGACAGATTGCCAACTTCACCACCTACTGTGCTGTTGTAAGTTGCTGGTGTTTTTACTGTATGATGGAGGCAGAGGGTGAGGCCCGGTGCCCAGGGGGTGCCCTTCAGGCACAACGACACTCGATGCTCAGACACCTATGGTGCCAGGTTGATGATTAACCCCAGGAAGAAAATGAGGCTCCGAGAGGTGACTGTAGGAGTCCGAATAATGGCCCCCAAATATATCAGGTCCCAATTCCTGGAACCAGTCAATGTTACCTTATACGGAAAAAGGGTGTTTGCAGATGTGATGAATTAAGGATCTTGAGATGGAGAGCTTGTCCTGGATTATCTGGGTGGGACTTAAATGCAACCCCATGTATCCTTAGAAGAGGGAGGCACCAGGAAGTTTTAACACACACACACACACACACACACACACACACACACACACACACACAGAGGAGGAAGGGAAATGTGACAGGGAAGCAGAAATCGGAGGTGGCCACAAGTCCAGGAATGCCTGCAGTCACCAAAAACGTGGGGCGGGGGCAAGGAATGGATTCTCCCCTGGAGCCTCTGGAGGGAGTGCCGTCCTGCCGACACCTGCTTTCTGACGCTGGCCTTCAGAATTCTGGGACAATAGATTTCTCTGGTGTGAAGCCACCAAGTTTGAGGTCGTTCGTCTCAGCAGCCTCAGGACACTCCTACCGGGACTTGACCAGCACTGAGTCACCGAACTGGGAAATGGAGGTGGCTCCTCTGTCCCCATTCTCGAGGGGGTCGGTACAGAAGCCCCGAGTCTCCCTCGAGCTCCTGCACCCTCCCTGCCCGCCGCCAGCCTGCACTCACCGGCAAGTAATGGCCATTATGGGCGCAGCCGCAGTTCTGTACGGGGACGCAGGTGCCATGGGAGAGCAAGAAACGGTCGTCACACTCGCAGCCCTCGAAGCAGCGGCTGGTGCAGCCCGTGAGGCCGGAGAGAGCGGCGCAGGAGCCCTGGCAGGAGCGCGTGCAGGTGGAGTAGTGGCTGTGGGCGGGGCACTGGAGCGCTGCGAGGGAGGAGGCGGGGCGGGGCGAGTCAGGCCTGAGGCCCTCGACACTGACACTGACCGGGGCCTCCCCACACGCCAGGATCTGGGTTGGCAGTGACAGGGACGCCAGCAACGAAAACAGCCTCCGGCCCTGCCCTGTGGAGCTCATGTCAGTGGGACCAATGGTGATGGCCCAGCGGGATCAGGGCTGCACCGGGAAGCAGAGGCAGAGGGGTCCAGGGCCAGAATGGGGGCAAATACAGGGAGTTGCAAGGACCCAGGAGAAGCCTCCAGGGTGAGGTCCTCGGCTCTGGCTGAGCAATTGGCGGATGGCGTGGCTGCCTGGAGATGGGGACTAGGGTCAGGGAATGGGAGGATCAGATTTGGAGTAAAATGCTGATGTCATATGGGAACACAGCAGGTGTAAGGGACCCTAAGGACACCCAGGGGAAAGTGTCCAGGAAGCTGCTGGACCTCCGAGACTGGCAGTCAGGAGAAAGGTCGGGGCTGAAGACAGGCAGTGTCCACTGTCAGCACTGAGGACAAATCGAGGGCCATAGGGGTGGATAATGGCTCTGGACATAGGTGTTGTCCCTGGGAGAATGAACGAGACATGGTCCTACTTTGGGAGTTTGAGGGAAACATAGCCCTAACTGGGGGTACCTGAGAGGTACGGTCCTGGGCTGGGGATCTGAGGGGATATGGTCCCATCTTGGGGGGCCAGGTGAGCCACAGACTCAGGCTTTATCACGTGAGCTCCGGACCTGCCTGACCAGCCCTCCCGGGTCCCCACAGAAAGGGTTCAGGATGAGCCCTGAGGAAGAACTGCGTCTGTGGGTTCCTGGAAGGCAGGCTCCTGAAAGGTGTCTGAGAAGGGCCAGTCAGGGGGCAGGAGGGAGGCCAGCAGGGTATGCTGTGGGAGAGGCTGGGGGAGCCTTCCAGAGGGAGGGACTGCTCCTGAGACGCAGACAGGACAGGCGCAGGTCAGGGGGGTGTCCCTGAGCCCGGTCTGGAGTCTTCTGAGGGACCCCCCTGGACACTCACGGCAGAAGCTATCTGTCCTCCAGGACTTCACGGTCCCACCGACTGCCTGGCAAGCCGCCGTGTAGGCCGCCAGGCTGCTGCAGAGGAAGGTCGTGCTGCCTTTGTGGAAACACAGGTCGTACACGCATTGGCGGAAGTACTCAGAGGGGTTCAGCACCGCGTGGCAGTCTGCAAAAGGGCCCTGTGGGTCCCGGATCTGACCACAGGCCTGGTTGCTCTCATACGGTGCCGTCTCCTCGGCCGAACACACGGGACAGCCGCTGGCCCCACAGCCCTCGTCACAGCCCTGGGAGGAGCTGGGTGCCCGCCACGCAGCTCCAAAGGCATCCACGCTGGGGGCCTCGGCGCCACTGGGCAGGACAAAGTCGTCGGTCCAGTTGCCGTTGAAGTTCCCACAGAGGCCACAGACCCGGCCACGGAAGGGGCTGGGGATGGATATGAGGACATGGGCATCGCCATCAAAGAGAAGCCTCAGTGCTTTGGTTGTCTGCAGAATCGTGTTCCGGCCCTCGGCAGTCACCCGCACGCGACCCACAGCCACAGGCAGGGCCACAGCCTCACCGTCAATGGTGACCTGAGTGGAAAGGTTAGGGGGGTCAGGGACTCACAGAACCATGGGTGAGGTAGTACCCTCAGACTCCTAGGGTGGAGCTATGTCCTTCGCAGACCCTTTGGGGTTGGACCATGTCCCTTGCACTGCACGAGGGTGGAACTGTGTCCCCTTCAGACCCTCAGATCTCTGTCCCCCTCACTCACCTTGGGGTGGGTTATAGCTCCCTCAAAACCCTCAGGGTGGGCCCTATTCCACTCAGACCCCCAGGGTAAGGCCACGCCCACTTACCTTTGGCCCACGAGCCAATGTCACAACCTGGCCAGCCACAGTAACCACCAGCTGTTGGAGATCACCGGCCGCATCCTTCTCAAGCACAATACTAAAGTCCTCGTCCTCAGGCTGTGGGTTGCAGACTTTGGCCAAAACGTAGGAGCAGGAGCCATGCAGGTCATAGACACGCCCATCAAGGGTAATGTAGTGGAGGCCGCCGTTGGCCACGCAGCGGCCACAGCCTGTAGGGTGGCAGGCCTGGACACCGTCCTCTACTCGGCACTCCTCGTAGGGCCTGCAGGCCGAGCCCTCCTGGCAAGTGACTTGGCCACCCGACCCACACTCACAGCGCCGCTCACACTCAGGGCCGGGGTAGAAGGACTCGCCCAGTGGGTAGTAGAGGCCCTCGTGGAGGCATCCGCACTGGCCCACGGGAACACAGGTGTCGCCGCTGAGCACAAAGCCGGCATCACAGACGCAGCCCTCACGGCAGCTCTGCACGCAGCCCTCGGGCGCAGAGAGGCTTGGGCAGCTGACAGGGCAGGAGTCACCGCAGAGCTTGTAGTGGCTGTTGGCAGGGCACTGGAGGGCTGTGGGGACCAAGAGGGAATGAGCCAGGCAGGTGCGAGGGAGGGGACAGGGGAGGTGCTGAGTGGGAGAACCTGCCCAGGTGAATCTGACTGGGGTGTGGGGCCATATGTATCTTGTATCTCTGGTCCGAATCCACCTGAGTATAGGTGGCTTGTGGATGTCTGACCCGGAGCCTCTGATGGAGTCTCTCTGACAAGGTTGGTGTCAGTGTGACTCTGACCATGTGTATCTGATTGGATGAAGCTGACAGGATACATGTGACCAAGGTGATGTGTCTGAGGGGAACTGTCCTGGATGATCCCACCATGAACTTGTATGTATCTACCTGGAGCGATGGTCATGATTCTACCTGGGAGTCTCTGCCCAAGTGCCTCTAACCAGGATAGTACCCCTCTGAGGTTATCAGACCAATTCTCTCTGCCCTTGTGTATTTCAGTGTCGGAAACAGGGTAGGTGCATGGGACCAGCTCTCTAGGTCTCTCTCCAGGGTTACCTGAGAGAATCTACCCGACCAGGTGTATCTTGCTGTGTAGCTTTCGCAGGCTCAGCCACCCCA
Organism: Ailuropoda melanoleuca; assembly: GCF_002007445.2. Lineage (NCBI taxonomy): Eukaryota > Metazoa > Chordata > Mammalia > Carnivora > Ursidae > Ailuropoda > Ailuropoda melanoleuca. The sequence goes on along the minus strand of NC_048229.1, from coordinate 36,594,392 downwards.
GTCCATCTGACTAGGATATCAACACATGAATCTCTGAAAGGGTACTGGACCCGGGGTTTCTGTCCAGGTGTATCTGAGTCTCTCCCATTGCAGTGTGTGACCTGGTGCATTTCAGTGTGTGAATGCCAAGGTCGTTTTTGGACAGGACCTATCTGGCTCAGGGTAGGCAAGGTGGTGCCTAACCCCATGGTGGAGGAGAAGGCTCTTGTCTTAGAGCCGTGAGAAGGGGGAGGCAGGGAGACCCCCTACTATGTGGACCAGGCATGCATCAGTACTCACGACAGAAGTCCGGCCGCCTCCACTCGCCGAGCTGGGCCCCCGCGGCCTGGCAGACTGCCACGTAGGCAGCCACGGCAGGGCAGAGGCCTCCCGGATGGCCCTGGGCCTGGCAGGCGTCCAGCAAGCAGGCTTGGAAGTACTGCTCGGGTGGCACGAGGCTGTGGCAGGGCGCCAGCGGGCCATCGGCAGCGGAGATCACGCCACAGGCATCCGGGCCGGCGAAGGCCCCCTGCTGCTCGGTTGTGCACTGCGGCGGGCACGGCCCAGGCACGCACTCCCCGCAGCCCGCCTCGCCGCCCACCTGCCATCCGGACGGGTCGCCGTCCACAGCCTTCAGGTCGTCGGCGGGGTCCTGGTTGTAGTTCCCGCACAGGCCACAAAGGGCGCCTGCGTACGGCGCCGGCACGCGCAGGCGCACGAAGCTGTTCCCGTCGAAAGCCAGAGAGAGCCCAGCGGCCGTGGTCACCACCACGTCCGCGCCGCTCACGTACGCGCTCAGGCGCGAGTCCAGCTGGTAGGGCAGCGCTACGAGCTTGCCGTCCACCTGCGGGCACGGAGTAGGGGTGGGGGGAATGAACGGTGCGGATACAGGTTGGAATTTTGACTCCACTACCCACGCGGGTGGGGGGATCGGGTGGAACCCTGAGACTGTGATCTACCCTTCGTAATAATAATAATGACAGTAGTAGTAGTAGTAGCGAGCATCTATAGACAGATGCCGCTGCTTCCTCACACTACACTCTGAAGCAGGTACTTTCCTTAGACCCATTTTATACTGGAATAAACTAAGGCCAAACTAAAGGAATTATCTAAGAAATGGGGAAGCCATTGCTCCGAGCCCTCCTGCTCCAAGGCCTATGCTCCGAACCCCTGCATCATGCCCCGCTAACCTGTGAAGGTAATCAGGGGAATGGCAAACTCCTAACTGTTCCAGACAACCCCAGGGCTGGCATGTGCTCCCGTCCAGGCCCCTCACCTGCAGCTGCTGGGGCCACTGGGCACTGAGGGTCAGGCTGTGTTCGTAGATGTGCAGGGTGACGCTGCGAGTGTAGCTGACCGCCTGGCTGCCCCGGTGCTCATTGACTACAGTGACGGTGAAGTTCTCGGCCCCCGTGGGCAGTGCATTGCAGGGCGCGCTCAGCAGGTACTCGCAGTTGCCTTGGAAGTCGTATCGGTGCCCATCCAGGGTGACGTAATGGGGGTCACCCCAGGCCTGACACTCCGCTGTGCTGACAGGCTGGCAGCCATGCTGGCCCGAGGGCAGCAGTGCACATTGTTCACCTACCCCACACTTGGCAGGCTTGCATACTAGCGAGCCACCCCCAGGTCCACAGTGGCACCTCTGGGAGCAGGTGGCATCAGCCCAGAACTCGCTGCCAGCTTCGTGGTAGGTGCCGTTGGCCCAGCAGCCACAGCCACCATCCAGGGGAACGCAGCGGTCGGCGCTCCACACGAAGCCCGAGTTGCACTGGCAGCCCTCGGCACAGGGGCCGTCACATGGCTTTGGGGTTGTGGGGGGCGTAGGGGACGGGCAGCTGTCTGGGCAGGCTGGGCCACAGAGCTCGTAGTGGCTGTTCTCGGGGCAGGCGATCTCTGTGGGTGGACCAAGGAGTGGGAGGGAGAGAGAGAGAGGGAGCGTTGTCAGGGGGTGGGGTCAGAGGATTGGAAGGAGACAGAAGCAGACAAGAGACAGAGGGACAGACAGAGGGACCGAGGGAAACAGCAAGAGACACTGATAGACAGCAAGAGGGACACAGAGGAAGACACAAACAGAGACAAGGAGAGAGAGAATGAGAAATGGAGAAGCAGAGAGACAAAGGCAGACACAGAGATAAGCGCCAAGAGACCAAGAGACAAAAACAGAGACAGAGAGATTGAGAAACAAACAAAACGACCCAGAAAGTCCCGAATGAGACCCATCCAGTCTGGCAGAGACAGGATCCCTCCCCCACCCCCAGCTCCTGCTCTGCTCCCCATTACTCACCACACCCAGCCTGCTCCCTCCAGTCCTTAATGGCAATCCCGGCAGCCTGGCAGGCAGCAGCATAGGCGGCCAGAGCCTGGCAAAGGATGTCATGGGTCCCGCCGCCTAGGCAGACATCCAGAACGCAGCCCTTGAAGAAGCTGTCAGGGGCCACATGAGCATGGCAGGCAGCAAAGGGGCCTCCCGCACCAGGGGCCAGGGGCCCACAGAAGCCAGGGCCCTTGTACTCCTCCAGGCGATCCTCAGGGCATGTTGGACAGTTCCCCTGACATTCATCCCAGCACAGCGGGTCCCAGCCTGGAGCGTGCCAGCTGCCGCCCCAGACGGGTATGGAGGGAGCCAGTGTGCCATTGGGGAAGACTCGGTCGTTGCTGATGTTGCGGTCCATGTTCCCGCAGAGCCCAAACACCTCGCCATGATAGCTACTAGGCAGTGTCACCTCCACTCGCCAATCCCAGTCATAGCTGACCTGAAGCCCAAAGTCAGTCACCAGCAGCGCTTTTGATGGGCCCTGGGTCACCGAAATTCGGCCCCCGGCCAGAGAGACTGGCAGTGCTGTCAGCACACCGTTCACCTGGGGGATGAGGGGGAAAGGAGGCAACAAGAGCTCACTCGAGGTGTGGAGGCTCCAGCTCTGGCCCCCTGCCTCCCTCCCTCATCCTGTCATGGCTGGCAGCCGCCAAGGCCTCCATCATGACCAACGAACGGTTATAGGTCATTTGATAAGCACTGCAGACATGGCTGGAGTCCAGGCCCTGGAGAATGAAATCTCACTCTGCTGCTTTTTCTGAGTCTCTTGCTCTCCATCTCCCTTCCTTCTCTCCTCTCTCTGTCTCTCTGTTGTCTCTCCCTCTCTCTACAACTAGACTTATTTCTCTTTCTGGATCTCTCTCTCTCTGGGTTTCTCTCTCTCTGTACCTCTCTCTCTCTGCCTGGGTCTCCGTGTCTTTCTCACTCAGTGACTCCCTCCCTCATCTCCTGTGCATCTCTGTGTGCCTGGACATCTCTTCAAGTCACTCGACATTATTTATTGAGTGCCTACCCTGTTCCATACCTCTCTCTCCCCCTGCAGACTACGATTCATCTGCAACCCTGATTACCTTGGGCAGGAAGGGTGGCCCATCCCCACGCCTCGCTTGCCCGCATCCCTCTCTCCATCTCCCTGAATTTCACTCCATGTTGGAGGCTCTGGGCCTCTCATTTATTCCCTCACAAACATTCACGGGCTCTCAGCCAGATCCCTGTTTCACAGATAAGGAAATGGAGGCCCACCAAGAAAAGTCACTCGCCCAACGTCATGTAACTCACAAGGAGAGTCTGGATTCAAACCCAGGTCTCTAAAAAGGCAAGGGCTGAAGTCCTACATCAAAGCCCTTAGCAAAGGGCTGGGCTCGCTTAATTCCCAACAGAGAGATGATGTTTGCTCTAATTATTGTTGCCTTTGCTGTCGTTTTGTTTAGGGCCTCAGCCAAGAGAGAGCCTTCAGCTCCTAACCGAGGCTGGCAGGACCTCTCACCCCCACCAGGGGGCTCAAGGGGCCATGCTGCCTGACTTACCCGGACTTTGCCAACCTCCCCTTTGTGGATGGAGATATTGAAGCCGAGGGCAGACACGGTGACTAGCCTCACATAGGACACAGCAGGGTTGCCCCGGTTCTCATTCTTGGTGGTGACAGTGAAGGGGGTCAGGTCCTGGGAGCTGCCCCCCTCGGGGCCAGCGGCTGCTAGCACGTAGTTGCACGTTCCTTGGAAGTCGAAGTCCCAGCCATCAAAGGAGTGGTAGTGTGGGTCACCCCACAGCCAGCATGTGGCCTCGTAGTTGGGCACGCACACGGCCTGGCCAGCCTTCTCCTGGCAGGTCTCCTGTGGCCGACACGTCACACCGTGGCAGGGGTCTGGAGACAGGGAGAGAGGACATTCTGGGGCTGTCCAGCCTAAGGCTGGCTGCTCCCCGGCATCTGCCCCAGCCTCTGCCCCAGGCTACTGTACTGGTGCAGGGGGCTACTGTGGTGAGGACGGATACCAGGGGCCTCCCAGCTGAGACCCACCCCCAGCAGTGTGCTGTCCGAGACCCAGGCCCTGAGGACCTTGCAGCCAAGACCCAGATGGTAGGGTCCTTACATTGGAACCCAGCCCCAAGGGGTCCTGTTATCTGCTATGCCAGCCCCAAGGGCATCCATGAGAGGGCATCCATGGCCTCGGGGTTTTCTGTGTTTCGGACCTGGGCCTCCCATTTCCCCATGCACCTGAGCTCCCAGCCTTCTGGGGGGCCACCTCCTCTGAGACTCTGTCCAGGAGGTTTCTGTGCTACACCAAGTTACTAGAGGAACTTTCTGGTGAGAGCTTAACCCCAGAGGCCCCAACATTTGAGACACTGACCCTGGGGTCCTGTATCCCCTCATGGCTTGGAGATCCCTCTGTGTAAGACTCTGCCTCCCTGGAGTAGCTGCCTCTGAGACCCTGGCCTCGGGGACCTCATTTCTAAGGCCCCACCTCTGAGGGTCTCTTTGTCTAAAACTCTGTCCCTAGGGTCATTGTATCTGCGACCCGTTTTTGAATCCCTGTGTCTAAGATTCCAGCCGTAAAACTTCCTCCTCGCTCCCCCATGCCTGTTTTCAGTGTATCGCCTCTCAGCTCCAAATCCACCAGTAGAGCTGGGCTTTGTCAGGAGAGAGCGGGGGAGGATCAAGGCAGGGGGCGCGGCTTCCGGGCGCCCTTCCTGTGCTCTGAGGCACCCAGCCAGGTCCATGGCCCCAGCTGGTCCCCTGGAGAGTCACTTAGGCTCTGGCCCACAGCTTCCCACTGAGTCCAGTAGTTTTGCCAGCATCCCAGCAGGATCTCCCTGCCTGCAAGCTCCAGCCTGCACAACCTCTAAGCCACTGGGCTCCGGCTGTGCCCTCCAATGACAGCCGCCTCTCGGCCTCTCTCCCTTCCCTGGGTGCCCTGCTTTAGCCTTAGGGGCGGGGTCTGCTCCCGACATCGGCTCTTCTTGTGTTCATTCATGTTGTTCTTACCCCCAGTACTTGATTACAAGTAAATTCTGTAGATTAAACTCCGCATTGGAGCTACTCTGTGGTTTCTGTCTCCTGATCCAACTCTGACCGCTATACCCCCACCCCTGGGAGTCCCTGTTAGCCTGCCCGGCAGCACTGAGGGTCTCAGTCAGTTCTGGAGGGCCCCTTCCCTTGTCTTTGGGAATGAGGAATAATTCTCTGCCCTTCACCCTAAGAAACCAGTCCTGGGGGACGGCGCTGTGACTTAGACTTAATGGGGGAGGGGGATCCCAGATCTGAGACTGTTTCCCTGTAAATCCTGATCCCCCTCCTGAGGAGGTCCCTCCATCAAAGACCCCAGCCTTGATGGGGTCTCTGCCTGAGACCCCTCCCTTGAAGGGGAGATGGTGTTCGAAGCCCTGAGCCTAATCCTGCATACCAGTGGTCGGCGGACTTTGGCACAGCCAGCTGCCTGTTTTTATAAATACCGGAGTTTCGTCGGAGCCTCAGCCCCTCACATAGCCTATGGCTGATCTCATGCCACGATGGCAGGGTTGGGTAGTTAGGACTGAGACTCTACAGCCTTGCAAGTTTAAACATTTACCATCTGGCCCTTTAGGGGAAAAGTTTGCCTATCCTTGCTTTATGCCAAGGGTCTCTGACACCTGCCCCAGGAAACCTTAGCCTTGAGGGTTCCCGCAGCCTGGATTCTACCATAAGAGTCCCTGCCTCCCAGCCTGGAGGCCCTCTGCCCCTGGCCCTGGAAATCCCCAGCCCAGGGGTCCCCAGGTTCAGACCTCAATCCTTAGTCCTCTGTGCCTCCCACTGTGAAAATCAGGGTTTCCACCACTCTCTGCTCCAGAGTCCCTGCCCTCCATTCCCAGCCCCGCCTGGGCCCGGCCCCAGCCCAGCACCTTTGGTGATGCAGCTCAGGACGCCTCCCGAGGTCTCGCACACCTGTCCTGGCTGGCAGCTGTGGGCCTGGCACACCACGCCTTCCCCGGCATGGCACACACACTGTTGCTGACAGTTGTTGATGAGTATCACCTCGTTGGGCTGTGGGGACAGAGGGTGACGGCCATCAGGGTGGGAGCTGATGATGGCATTTCCGGTGTTCAGGGGCCACAAGGTCCGGAGAACATGAAAGGGGCATCTCTGAGCAGGGCAGCCCCTTGTCTGTGAACCTAAGGCACCGTAGGCCCTGGGGTCCAATTCATTCATTCTTTCGTTCGTTCACGCATTCATTTTTTCCAAAATGCCCACTCAGTGTCTGCTGTATATGAGAAGCAGCGAGACCTACTATTAAGAGCAAAGCCTCTGTAACGAGCACTGGGTATTATATAAAACTGATGAATCCCTGATCTCTACCTCTGAAACCAATAATACATTGTATGTTAATTAACTGAATTTAAATTTCAAAAAGAGTAAAGGCTCTGGAGCAAACTGCCTGGGTCTGAAGCTTGTTTCTGTTATTTCCAAACTGTACCACTCTGCAAATTACTTAACCTCAGGGTGCCTGGGTGGTTCAGTCTGCCTTCGGCTCAGGTCATGATCCCAGGGTCCTGGGATTGAGTCCTGCGTCGAGCTCCCTGCTCAGCGCAGAGTCTGCTTCTCCCTCTCCTGCTCCCCCTGCTTGTGTGCTTGCACGCACTGCTCTCTCTCTCTCTCAAATGAATAAATAAAATCTTTAAAAAAATTACCTAACGTCTTGATGACTCAATTTCCTCATCTATAAGCTGCTGATCATAATAGCACCTACCTAAGTAATATTACTTAGTTAATAATACGTAGGAAGTGTAGGGGAAAGGAAAAGGGAGTTTTTTAAAAAATAATCCAGGTTGGGGACGCCTGGGTAGCGCAGTCGTTAGGCCTCTGCCTTCGGCTCAAGGCGTGATCCCGGCATTCCGGGGTCGAGTCCCACATCGGGCTCCTCCGCTGGGAGCCTGCTTCTTCCTCTCCCACTCCCCCTGCTTGTGTTCCCTCTCTCGCTGGCTGTCTATCTCTGTCAAATAAATAAATAAATAATCTTAAAAAAAATAATAATCCAGGTTGGAGAGGAAACAAGATGGGGAAAATGTGGTTATCGCTAAAGCTGCGTGATGGTTCCATGGAGATTTATTACACTGTTCTCTCGACTTTTGCATATTTGAAAATTTTCGTAATAAAAAGTTCGTATGGATGTGCAACGCACCTAGACTGCACACACGGCATTGAAAGCCATCACTGGCACGTGGTAAGCACCATCTATCTACTCTTTTGCTTTTGTTGCCACTTTCATTTGTATGAGGAGAAGAGCAGAGAGGGTGCCTGCCCTTACAGAGCTCGTGGTTCTTGGTGGGAGACAGACTTTAGACAAACAGTCAAATCAAAGAAAGAGGAGTGTGTAGGTGAGGGTGGGAGAGGGAAGCAAAGGGAGTTAACCTGCTGTGGCACAGAGACAGTCCAGACCTGGGGAGCCAGGGGAGGGTTTAAAGTTGCAGGGCCCACGGCCATGGAAGAAGGTGGCCCAAGGGACCAAGAGTGAGGGCAGGGAGGCAACAGGTGGGAGATGACTAATGGGACCACAGTGGGGCAGGGGGGAGGGGAAGGGTTGGGTGGGAGAGATATTCAGGAGGCCAAGTGGACAGGCTGTGGGGTGACGGGCAGTGGAACGGGGTCCCGCACGAGGCCCCAGGCTCTGCCTGCCATGACCGGGTTCCTACCTCATAGTAGACACCGTTGTGGAAGCAGCCACATTGCTGGATGGGCACGCAGCCCTGGCCGTTACTGAGGAAGCCGGGGTCACACTGGCAGCCCTCAGCACAGCTCTCCGGGCAGTGCGGGGGGGCGCTGAGCGCCGAGCAGCCCAAGGAGCAGGTGTCTGCGCAGACCTCGTAGTGGCTGTTGGGGGGGCATTCCATCGCTGCAAAGAGGGAGTTCTGGTCAGAGCCCCCTCCCAGGGGCTCCGCGGAGGGGCTGCAGGGCCCCAGGGCCTTCCCCTTCTGCACCTCAGTCTCCTCTCCCTCTGCCCTTCAGTCCCCCTAGCCCGCCCTTCTCTGCCCCTTACTCACGACAGAATGATTCGGTCCTCCAGGGATCAACGCTGCCACCGGCCGCCTGGCAAGCACTCACGTAGGCGTGGATATCGCTGCACAGGATGCTCTCGTTCCCACCACCCAGGCACAGATCAAAGACACAATCTTTTAAGGGACCCTGGGGATCAACCAGCTTGTGGCAGGCGGCCAGAGGCCCGGTGGGGCTGGTGAGGAGCCCACAGAACTTCTCCTGCTTGTACTTCTCCTCCAGCTCAGGTGGGCACTCGAGGTCCGGGTTGCAGTTCTCGCCGGGCTTGCAGGTGGGTGGTGGCAGGCAGGGGGAGCCTGGCACCGCCTCCTCCCAGGAGTTACCAAACTCGTTGGAGTTGCCCGCCTGGGAGCCGTCGGGCTTCTGGAAGTCATCCTTGGAGTCGCCGTTGTAGTTCCCACACAGACCATGCAGCTGCTGGTAGTAGTTGCCTGGGACGGTGACCCGCACGTTGTACACGAGGTTATAGGCCACACGCAGGCCAAAGTCAGTGTCAATCACAACGTCCGAGCCGTGCTGGGTGACACGGACCTGGCCCTGGGCCAGCACCACGGGCAGCCTCATGTCCACACCGTTCACCTGGGAGGCGGGAGGTTCCATGTGTCAGAGGGGGCCCTCTGAGAGGGAAGACCCTAGTTTGAGCCCCTGCCTGACGTTGGAGATCCACGTGACCTCACCTCTCTGGACCTTAGTTTCCATATTTGTAAAATGAGCATGATGATTGGGTCGTGTAGTGGGTTGAATGGTGGTCCCCAAAGGATATGTCCACCCGAATCCCTGAATATGACCTTATTTGGAATAAGAGTCTTTGCAGACCTACTTTGGGTCATGATCTCAAGATCATCCTGGACGGGTAGGCCCTATGCCCAATGATGAGTTTCCTTTTACAATGACGAGAGCCAGAAAAGGAGACAGAGAGAAGAAAAGAGGCCATGTGAAGACAAAGATGGGTGGTTGTGGGGGGCATGGCACAGTCAGTTGAGTGACCGACTCTTGGTTTCAGCTCCGGTCGTGAGATTGAACCCTGCGTCAGGCTCTGTGCACATCCTGGAGTCTGCTTGAGATTCTCTCCCTCTCCCTCTGCCCCTCTGGCTCATGTGCGCTCTCTCTCTAAAATAAATAAATAAAATCTAAAACAAACAAACAAACAAACAAACAAACTGGGATGGGAGTGTCATGGCCCTAAGCCAAGGAGAACAGCTGGACCTACTAGAAACTGGAAGCTGCGTGGGTTCCAACACAGCTCTGCCCCCTCCTCTTCCTGTGACTCTGCCCGTGAGGCACCTCTCTGTTTGTTTCATTTCCTCATCTCCTGAGTAGGGTCCACATGGTTACTGTCAGGATTATTTAAATCGACATTTGGGAAGTGCTGAGAAATGTGTCTGGCACAGAATGGGTGTTCTGGGAGCATTTGCTAGTATTTTGAGTTCTGATTGGAATATTTTCTTTGGACAAGTAAGTGGGTGCTAAGTTTTTTCACTTTAAGGATTAGGCTAATGGGAAATGAACTTCAAACCCCTGAGCCAAGAACCAGTAGTTTCAAGTTGAAGGCTGCTGGGCACCAACAAAGCCTTAGAAATCCACCCCTGATTAACATACTCGCTTGTCCTTCCAGAATGCAGATGCGATGAGGGTCAGAGGAGAAGGCAGGAGGAAGACACACTCCTGGCCGAAGCTCCTTAAAACATAATCGACCCTCCATACTTCCCAAGCAGGGACAGGGAGTGGTTAAGGACAAGTGACTAACCCCTGTGCCTCAGTTTCCTCTTCTGTAAAACGGAGGATATAATAGTTTCCACCTCAAGGAGAAGCTGAAGGATTCAATGAGACACAAATGACAAGAACACCAACCACCCCTGTCTTCAGAGCCAACTCTACGTGAGACACTCTCCCAGGAGCGTGTGCTCCCTCAGGGAGCTAATGCAAGCAGCTAATGCATGGCCAGTGCATAGTGGGCCCCTGAAAAAGTCAGCTCTTTATCAGGAACCTCATCATTAATCCTGCGCAAGTACAATGGTCATGGCCCTGCATTTTAGTGAGATCCCTGGGGAGATCCCTCCACTTCCCACAGGAGACCAAATCCTTCTCAGAAAAGCACCGTGGAGTGCCCAGGGTCCAGTGCACTGCCTCCTGGCATGTCGTCCAAAGGCACAACTTTGCTGGGGCACTTTGGGCCAGTGATGGGACCTCCCCCTCTAAGAATAAAGCAAATCTTGGTACTTCCAGAAGGAAGGATGAAATGACACTGTGGATATGAAGTGTTCAGTGGCCAAAAAGATCAGGGGTCAGCTGTGTAAAAGCCATAGCTGCTGTTTCTGTTGTTGTTATGTTGGTGAGGGGTGATGGGGTCACCCCCAGGTCATCCTCTGTCCTTGAACCTTTCCCATCCCCTGAACTTGCCCAGCCTCTGACTGCATCATGTTGTTGGCCAGGAGACCAGGGTAGCGGCTGGGGCAGGGACCAGGTGCAGGGAAGGTGCAGGGAAAGGGAGGAGGGGGTGGGGAGAGATGTTCAGAGGGGATAGGCAGGGACAGGGAGAGGAGAGACTGAGGAACAGACAGAGGGGGAAACTGAGCCACGCAGGAGCAGGTCACAGGTCCCCAAGGCCTCCTGACTCCTTGGCTCCCCACCCAGTGTTCTGACTGGCACCTCCCCTCCTTTGGGGACCCCATGCCTCCCACATCCACTCGGAGCTCTGAGCTCCCTGCCCTTGGGCTGAGCGCTGCCCATGTCCCACCCGCAGAGCACCCTCTATCCCTCCCCTTCGTGTTCCGCCGCTGCTTCTCACCGTGACCTTCCACTTGTTCTGCTCCAGCCGCAGGGTGAAGTTCGCCACCTGGACGGTGATCACCCTGGTCACACTGACTTTCCCATTGCCCCAGGCCACGTTCTCCTGCAGGACGGTAAAGTGCTGCAGCCCGGGCCGGGTCTGGTGGGTCTGAGACAGCACATACACGCAGGTACCCATGAAGTCGAAGCGCCGGCCGTCGAAGGTGGTGTAATGGGGGTCTCCTGAGGCTTGGCAGGTGGCAGAGCCCACAACCACGCAGCCCAGGATGCCACCAGACGGCTGGCAGGCCTCTTGAGGGCCACAGGCGGAGGGCTCACAGGACACCAGGCCGCCCTCCTGGCATTGGCAAAGGGAATCACACCCAGGTCCGGGGTAGAAGGTCTGGCCTGGCGGGTGGTAGATGCCCTGGTATACGCAGCCACAAGAGGGCAGGGGCACGCAGGACTCACCACTGAGCGCGAAGCCCTCGTCGCACACACAGCCCTCGTAGCAGTCGAAGCCACAGCCCCCGGGCACTGGGAGGTCCCCGCAGGACAGCGGGCAGCCGTAGGAACACGCCTCGTAGTGGCTGTGGGTGGGGCAGCTCAGAGCTGCAGGGAGAGCAGTGGTGAGCATGTGAGCATCAAGAATCCTCTGCCCCCAGGTGACACACGTGCAGGCACACCCTCGCTCACACACTCACATGTAAGCCAGCTGCAAGGAGCCCCTCTGTTCAGTGGGGCCTGGGGGGCAGGTTATATCACAATTAATCTGCGCCTGATAATTAAGATTGTATTCCAACTTAACTGTAGTTTGTGGTTATCTGTAATGTCTTTAATGACGTATCTTAAACATGTAAGTGAATACATAGCGTGTGTGTGTTGTGTGTGTGTGTGATCCATGCAATGCATCTGTGAACACAGTGGTTTTAATGCCTTCATTCTATAGTGATATAGTAGGAGTAGGAGTAATTCTGTAGTAAATTGAAATCTCTGGCCCATGTTGTGAAGAGGAAAAAAATAATTCCTGTTCCTCTCCAAACTCCAGTCACTCCAGATGATAAGACAGGTGGCTCCCTCGAAACAAAACGAAACAAAGAAACCAAGACTGAGTTCAATAAAACCTGTATCTGTGCTGAGATGATAGCCACGTGTGGCCTTTTAAATCTAAATTAATTAAAGTTCAATAAAATAGAGGATTTAGTTCCTGGGTCACACTCGCCCCATTGCAAGGGCTCCATATGTGATTGGTGGTGAGCATGCAGGACAGCTCACGGGCACAACATTGCCATCGTCACCCAATTTCTGTTGGACAGAGCTGTTCTAGATCCTACAGCCAGCTTACAAGAGAATCTGGGGACAGAAGACAAGTTAAATAACACTTTGAAAAAGCAACTAGCCAAATCCAGAAAGTAGGAAATTCTGCAGGACAAATGACTTCATTTTTTCCCAATAAATAAATTGCCCGAACAAAATAGATAGAGGGGCAGATATGAGATAAAGCAAGTACAGTAAAATGTAGACTGTAGAATCTAGACAGTAAGTGTATGGGTATTCACTGTAAAATTATTTCAATTTTTCTACACATTTGAAAATTTTCATAATAATGTGGGGAGGGGAGAAGGAAAGAGGCCATTACTGGATGAAGATGATTTAAGAAAATCAACCCAGTGCTGTGTGTGGATCTGGTCTGGATTCAGATTCAAACAAATTAAAAAAAAACAAAAAACCTCACATTTTTTTAGACAATTGGGGAAATTTGAACCTAGGTTGAGTTTAGACGATGTCAGTGTTATTTTTGTTACTGGTAAGAACAGCATTGTGGTCGTGTTTCTTAAAAGTTCTATCTGTTGGGGATGTTTACTTAAGTATTTATGGGAAAATTCATATGTCTAGAATTTGCTTTAAAATATTTCAGCAAAACTGGGGCACCTGGGTGGCTCAGTCAGTTAAGCGTTTGCCTTCAGCTCAGGTCATGATCCCAGCATCCCAGCCTCCCTCTGCCCCCCGACCCCCGCCACTCATGCTCTCTCTCTCTTGCTCTCTCTCTCAAATAAATAAAATCTTCAAAAAATAAAATAAAATAGTTCAGCAAAATAAAAACAAACAAACAAAGGGGGTGTTGGAGGAACCAAGAATGGCACAACACCCACCGTCATCAAAGCTGGGGCTGGGTGCATGAGGTAAGGCCCCACCCTGGCCCCCCTCTGCCTGATGTCTGTGTCCTCACAACCCAGTCTTCTAGAACTGCTCCAACAGGTACAAGCACAAGAGTTGTCTTAAGGAAATACGAGATTCTCAGCGTCCACAAAGGCCACAGAAGGAAGCAATTAACGGTACGAGTTCAGGAGCCAACCTGCCTGGACGCAGTCATGCTGCCTGGCTGTGCGACCTCAGGCAGATGATTTAATATCTCTGTGGTTCCAACCGCTCGCTTTGTAAACTAGGAATAGGAACGATCGCACCTCACAGGGTGGTGGTGAGGAGGAGAAAAGAACCCTGAGAAACCCTTAGCATGGGAGCCGCTCCATGGGAAGTGTGCCGCAAGAGTGCTGCCTGTAGGGATAGGAACCCCTCCTAAGACGACCGGCCTGAGACCGAGCTGCATCTCCCTTCCCACTGTCCCTTCGGAGAGCGTGCTTCCTCCACTTAACAGGAGACAACTGTGCACTCCCCACCCATCCCGAATCAACACGGTGTGCTGCCCAAGGGCATGGAAACCTCTGGGGACACAAAGGGACACTTCCAAATACTGCTGTGAAGTGTGGGGACAATGCATGATGAATCCTTCCTGGGTAAGGAATCTGGACCAATGTTGCTCCCAACAAGATGGAATGAGGGTCTGACAGAGCTGGCTGCCCAGAGGACAGGAAAAGTAAGTTTTACGGTGTCTCCCTGTGTGCTTGACTTCCCTACAACTCAAAAGGAGTTCAGAGTGGAGTGACATTGCTGGCCCAGAACCCCTTCCACCCACTTATTGGTATCCTATAGACAAAAATCAAAAACAGAATTGATGTTGAACCTGGTCTCGCTCAACAGCAGACGTGAACCCTTGGAGGAGGGGGGGAAGCTGCATCCATCTCACTAAGAGATGTCTTTCCGGTACATTCTACTTTTGATGTTGAATATTTTTATCAGTCGTGTACTAATGATACTTGCAATGATAACTCACTCCATCCTTTTTTTTTTTTTTTAAACACTTAGAGTCTGATGGTCTCAGGAATTTCTGAAGATAATGAAATGTTCACAGGTGTCTATGTTTGTAGCAGAGAAGTATGACGGGGATTGGGACAAACCGATGACAGCCACCCCTTCTTCTGGGCTTGGCCATGGTCCTGGCTTTGGCTAACAGGACGATAGCAAATGGGACACCAAGGAGAGGCTGAAGTGTGCTTGCCTACTGGGGCTCGTCCACACCTGCTGTTCTTTGGAATCTTGAGACCACTGTGCAAAGAAGCCTGCACCAACTGGCTGGAAGATGAGACTGAGTCAGCAGGGAGAAGCAGTCCTGGCTAAGGTCCCCCAAGCCAACCAGCCTGACAACCACCAGATGTGTAAAGTCAGGCCATTGTAGACCATCCAGCAAGAACCACAGAACCGCCAGCAAGACTGCAGAGATAAACCAGCTGGCCCAGACTAGGTCAGCCCAGCAGCCTGCAGAATCATGAGAAATAATAACTACGTGTTGTTTTTATACACTTTTCGCTAGAGATGTTTGTTACACGGCAAGGACTAAGTGATGCAGTGATCAAAAGAGACTTTTGTGTATATCAGTATATTACGTTAGGTTAAATTCTGCTGGAACTAAAAAATCATTAGAAGGTCAGTTCAGGAGAGCAAGAATTTTTTTTTCTCCCGTTTTCTCCCCCATTATATCCTCAGTGCCTGGAATATAGTAGGTGTTCAATAAATATTTGTTGAATGAATTAATTAATGAATAGTAGTTGAAGGAGAAAAAGAAATGATGTGACATGCATGTATTTATCATGTGTATTTCGATGGACGGTTATGTGCACCATCCACGCAGATGCTGTAAAGGAGTGAAGAGGGCCAGATGGTGACCAAAAACACTGGAGAAGGACCAGGCTTCTTCTAAAGGCAGCACTGCTATTCATCTCTGAATGACAGCTGCCATACAGGAATTAGACCCCGGGTCACCAGATATTTTCAGTCATCTTACAAATATTTACTGCAACTGTGACTTTCCAGGCATGTAACTGAATCTTCCTAAGCCTCTGTTTCCTTATCTGTTAAATGGGTATAACCATGGTCCCTACCTCAGAATACCTTTCTAAGAATTACACTAATTAATGCTATTTATATGTTAATGAATATTCATAAGGCCAATCCCCCCCAGCTGTCACTCCCGGTACTCACGGCAAAACTTCTCAGTCCTCCAGGGGTGCACAGTGGCCCCGGCGGCCTGGCACGCAGCAGCGTAGGTGGCCAATGCCTCACATAATGGCCCAGACTGGCCTGGCAGCAGGCAGCGGTCATAGACACAGTCTCGCAGAGCACCCTGGGGGTCCAGTGTGCTGTGGCATTCGCGGAAGGGCCCCTCTGGGTCCGCAAGGATCCCGCACTCCTTCTTGCTCTGCAGCTGCTGGGCCACCAGGGAGTCCAGGTTGGGACAGTCCCCTGGCTCAGTTGCTCCGCAGCCTGGCCTCGTCTCCTCTTGCCAGCTGTTCCCAAAGGCCAGGGCATTGGCCGCTTGGCCTCCACCCCGCAGAGCCAGGTCATCATTGGGGTTCCCATTGAAGTTCCCGCAGAGCCCACATAGGGCCCCAGCATAGCTGCTGGGCACCTTGGCAATCACACGGTCATTCCAGTTGTAGGTGACAGTCAGGCCAAAGTCTGTGCGCACAACGGCATCTTGGCCCTGGCGGAACACCTGCACCTGCCCGTCTGCTGCCTGGAGGGGCAGATGATGAAGGATGCCATCCACCTGGACAGAGATGAAGGAGGGCCAAGGGGTCAGGGTATTCATGGCTGTGTGTCCCGCCCTTCACTCACTTGGCTCTTGAGCACACAACACTTGGTTCCACCTCAGGACCTTTGCACGTGCTCTTGCCTCTGTCTGGCATACCATCTAGCTGTCTGCAACCTTCAGCTATCAGCTTAAATCCAAATCCCTAACCCATGGCCTTCAGAGCCTACCGGATCTGTCTCCCCGTTACCTCCCTGAACTTACCACCTCCCACTCCTCCTGCCTCACTCAGTCTGCTCCAGCCACACTGGCTTTCTTGTTATTCCTCTACTTCTCTCAGTTTAGTCCAACTCTAAGGCTTTTTTACTTTGCCAAGAACATCACCCAACACTACCTCCTGGCCACTTCTCCTTCATCCTTCAGGACTTGGTGCAAAGCCAAGCCTCTTCCCTATGAGGTCTCATTTCACTTTGGCTCTGTCCACCTCTGTGCCTGCATCACCTGCCTCATTGCTCACTCAGTCTCCCTGCTGTCTCCCTGAACACACCAGGTGCTCTCCCACCTCATGGCCTTTGCACTTGCTGTGCCCTCCTCCTAGGATACCACCCAGCACACTTTAGTTGGCCAATGCTACTTCAGATTTTGGGTGTTAGCTTTGATTCAAACCCCTTACGATGGCCTAAAAAGCCCTAGATGATCTGAGCCTCACTGTTCTCCAATTTTGTTCTCCAGTACTGCCCATCCCCACCCCTGCAACTCCAGCCGGGTATTCTCATCTTCTCCTGGACTCAGCGAGCTCAACCCAGCCTCAGGGCCTTTGCTGTGCCTTCTGCTTGTGACATTCGTACCCTCTTCCATGTCCCTATTCTTTGCCTGGTTGCCTCCCCATCATCCTTTATGTCTCAGCTTAAAATAGAACCCCTCTCCTCACCAGGCCTTGCTTGTCCCCACTTTTCTGACCTCGTTTCTTACCAATCTCTCTATCTCATCCCCCCAGCCTCACTCTCAAGTACAGCCGCACTGGCTCCGTGCTGTCCTCCTGTACTCTTCAAGCTCGGTTCAGCCCAGCCTTTGCAACTGCTGCTCCCTGCACCTAGGAACCCCTGCTCTTCACCTGGTGGTCTCTTCTTTGTCCTTCAGGTTTTTGTTAAAATCAAGACCTCCATCATAGTCATCCCCCACATCATCCCCTTCCTCCATTCCAGCCCCCTGGGCCTCCAGGTTGTTCCTCTGACCCTCTTATTTGTTCCTGCCTCAGGCCCTTTGCACTCACTGTTCCTTCTGCCTGGAATACTGTTCCATCCACTTCTGTCTCTGCCTGTTCCAGGAGCGGCAATAGGATGTAGTGGTTAAGAGCGTATGGACTCTGGAGCCAAACAACCTGGCTTCAAATCGTGGTTCTGTCACTCACTAGTTGTATGACCTTGAATAGGTGACTTAACCTTTCTGTGTCTCAGTTTCTCATCTAACAAGATAAGCTGTTTCACACAGTTGTTGTAGAGATTGAGTTACTATGTGTCAAGCATTTAACACGTAGAAGTAACTTAGTATGTATTGGCTATGATTGTTCCAGACTCAGTTTAAGTGTCATCTCAGAGAGGTGGGAACATAAATATGAATCATTATGCCCTCTGTTTATCTAGAAGTTTCTCTATGCCAGACACTCGGCTTTATGGGCAAAATTTCCTTTACTCCAAGGTCATCCTAAGGATTCTGACCTAAGCCCTGTAAAGGGTTTAGTGGTGGTGCCTGGCACATGGAAATTTCCTTCGTTTTTTCCATTTCCAATCTATCCTCCTTCCCAGGACATGGGCCACTGTCCCAAACTGCTCAGTAGTAATTATTTACTAGAGCTGTGCCTCTTACAACCCCGCCTCTCGATTTTTATCTTTTTTTAAAAGAGAAAAATCAGTGGTTCTTGATTTCTGCTGGGTAGTGGACCCGGAGGACAAACTAAAGCCTGGAGAGGCAGTCACACAGCTAAGGAGACGCCACGCCGCCTGGCTTGGGGGCCCGCGCCTTAAGCACTGGCCACAGGGTCTTCTAACAGACCCCCGGCCCCATCCGGGGTTCAGAGCCCCTTCTCCTTAAAGGGGATTTCCTGCCCTTCTACCCGCCTCCCCCCGCCCCCGGCCTCCGGGTCTCTCACCAGCACTTGCCCAGGGGACTCCCGGCGCACGGTCACTTTCACGCCACGGGCCTCCACGTGCACGGCGCGCGTGTAGCTCACGGTCTGGCTGCCCCGGTGCTCGTTTTCCACCAGCACCCGGAAGGCCTGCAGCGCCGCGGCCTGGCCGCAGGAGCCGACCAGCAGGTACGTGCAGGTGCCCATGAAGTCGAAGCGCCGGCCGTCGAAGCTCACGTAGTGCGGGTCCCCGGACGCCTGGCAGCTCCCAAAGTGGTCGGGGTAGCAACCCAGGAGGCCGTTCTGGACGCGGCAGCGCTCGCCGGTCGGGCAGCCCTGCGTGTCCTTGCAGCTCACCTGCTGGGTGGCGCCGTTGCAAGTGCAGAGCCGCCGGCACTGCTCGTCCGCCCACACCTGCTGGCCGGGCGCGAGCGGGCGGCCCTCGTAGATGCAGCCGCACGACGAGGCCTCCACGCAGGCGCCGCCGCTGGCCACGAAGCCCGGGAGGCACACGCAGCCCTCCGCGCACGGGCGCCCGGAGCAGTTGGCGGGTGCCGCCTGGGAGTTGCAGGTGGCGGGGCAGGCGGGGCCGCACTGCTCATAGCGGCTGTTGGCAGGGCAGGACAGGGCTGCGGGGGGGCGGGGGGGGGGAGAGGACGGAGAGAGAGAGACAGGGACAGGGGTCAGGCTAGCGCCGGGCCTGGTGGGTGCTCTGTCGGAAGGCTCAAGACGACTTGCCTCCCCACACCCTGCTCCTTCCCCGGAGCTCCCCGTGACACTTCCATCCCTCTGGGTGCTGGGGTCCCAAACCTCAGAGACATAGTTGACTCCTTTCCTCCTTCATTTTCACGGACAACCAATCTGTCAGTTGGTCCTGTGAGCTCCATCGTCAAAATCTATCCAGAATCTGTCCCCTTCTCTCGCCATCGTCCCCACCCTGGTCCGGTCACCCCCAAGCAGCCTCCTGCCTGGTCTTCCCCATAACCCCATTCTGCCCTCACAGGCTGTTCCTCACATGCAGCCAGAGGGGCCTTGTGAACACCAGGGATGTCCCTCTCCTGCTCAGAGCCCTCGTGTGGTGCCATCTCAGGGAAAAGTGGGGGTCCTCCTGGTGGCCCATGAACCTCCCCATCGTCTGCACCCATCGCCTCTCTCCTCATCTCCTCTCTGTCTCCCTTTGGTTCACTCTGTCCCAGCCACAGATGCTTCCTCATGGGTCCTCACACTCCCACCTCAGGGCCTTTGCACTGGCTGTTCTCAGGGTCTGTACTGGCCGTTCCTCAGAAGGCAGTGCAGTATGTGGTTAAGAGAAAGCTACTGGAGCCCAGATAGCTTTCCAACCCCAGTCTCTCCTTTTAAGCTGTGTGGTTGTGAGCAAATGACTCCAATCACCCTGTGCCTCAGTTTCCCCATCAGTAACATGAGATGATAATAGTACTGACCTCACAGGGTTCTGAAGAGTCAATGAGTTCATCTATGCAGAGACAGCCCATAGCATCATTACTACTTAGCTGACTTCATTGTCTTATCCTGCTCTCGCCTCCAATGTCCCCTTCCCAGAAAGGCCGTCCCTGAGCACCCTCTTCGTGAGCCTCCCGTTTGCTCTTATCACATGAATTTTGTTTCTTTTGCTCTTTAAAGATATTCCATGGTCTGCTGCCTACTACTGTCTGTCTCCCCCTCTACGCTATAAATTCTGTGAGGTTGGGGGTCTGGTCAGTCTCAATCCCCTCACTGAATCGCCAGGACCAAGGACAGGGTCTGGCCCACAGGAGATGCTCATTCATTCAGAAATGAACGAGTGGATGAATGGATTCACCAGCTCCTCCGTCACACCAGGCATTGGGGGAATTCAGGAGTGTGGGTGTTTACTGGGCACTGAGGACAGAGGAGTGACCAAGACAGGCTCCACATGGCCTCAGTGTCTCCCCCAGACTTACTCCCCCTCTGGAGTCCCAATCTCAAGCCCTAGGCCTGGTCCTGGACACCTCCTCTTCCCTGTGCACTAGACTTTCTGTCTCCTGAAATTTCTTTGGGAGCCTCTCAAGGGTGGGGCAGGTGTGTGCTGGCCGCCATGTTGCCGATCACCAGCAGAGAGAAGGGGTCAGATAGGGGCACAGGAAACGCTTGTGGAATGCATGAATAAAGGAGTGAATGAATAAATGGATGGACACCTGATGAAGGAGCTTGGACTTTACCCAGAGGGCACTGGGGAGTCATGGAAGGGCTGTGAACAAAGGGATGTTCACATCTCTGCTTTGGGACTCGGAGGACTGGCTCTCATGCCAACTTTTGCACATGCATGCTCCTCTCTCAGCCTGGAACCCACATTCTGCTCCCCCCTTTTCTGTCTCATTTCAGTTCCTCCTACAGGTTTCAGATTGGGCATCCCTTTCTCTAGGAAATCATCCTCAACCCCCCAGGCTGAGTCGAGAAGATTTCCTAGCCCCCTGGACTTCCCCCTCCTGGCCCAGACCACTCTGCCTGTGCCTGGCAGAGCCCAGGAGGGACCACCTTAGTGGTCACCATCTAGGAACACGTCTGCCCCAACCTTAGGCTTGCTGTGGGCACAGTCTGGCCATCTTGGCCATCCCTGTGACCCTGGCACGGTCCGGCTTCAGGCTGAACCTCAAGAAGTGCTCAGATATTGAGCAGATGCAAGGAGTCCCCTGCCTCCCACCACGTGTACTCCCAACCCCACGCCAAGGGCATCACTCACGACAGTGGGCCAGTGACCTCCAGTTCCCGACGGAGATGCCAAGCTCCAGGCAGGCCTGGGCATAGGCGCTGAGGCTGCGGCACAGGCTGGGCCGGTCCCCGTTGACCACGCACAGGTCGTACACGCACTCCTCCAAGAAGGGCCGGGGGGGCAGGGCGCTGTGGCAGACCGCAAAGGGGCCGTCGGGCTGGGTTAGCATTCCGCAGAGATGGTTGCCCTCGTAGTGCTGGGCCTGGCCTGGGGTGCAGGATGGGCAGTCATTCTGGCAGCCGTCGTCACACAGGTAGTCCCCATCGTCCAGCTTCCAGCTATTGGCAAACTCCACGGGGTCAGTCGCCAGCTCTGAGTCGTAGGTGAGGAAGTCATCGTCGGGGTTGTTGTTGTAGTTGCCGCACAGCCCGCACACCTGGCTTTGGAAGCGCTCGGGGAGGCTCAGGGCCAGCTGGCAGTCCCAGTCGTAGGTGACCACCAGCCCGAAGTCCAGCTCCACTATGGCCCGTGTCCCGCTCTGGTACACACGCAGGCGGCCCTCGGCCAGGGAGGCGGGCAGGCGCGAGCGCTGGCTGTCAATCTGCAAGGGGTGGGGGTGGGGAGGAGTGGGTGGTCAGATCCTGTGTGGTCTGGCCCTCACCCCTCAAACCCTCCCCACTCGCTTCCCACCCACCCCCACCCCCCGCGCTCCAGCTGCCCTGGGATTCTTTCTTCCTGTTGCTGCTACCGACCAAGCCTTGGGATCTTTGCCATCGCATCCCCGTGGCCTGAAATGTTCTTCCCCTAGACGCACCCACGGCTCACTCCCTGACCTCTGACCTCTTACAAAAGCTTTGCTTAGGTGTCACCATGGCAGTGAGGCCATTCCTGACCACTCTGTTTTATGTGGCAACCCCTCCCTACTCCCTATGCCTTTCCCTGCTCTATTTTTTTCCCCTATAGCTTCTAAGCTTCTAACATATCATTTGCAAATTTCTCATGTTTACCATTTGCCTAACTCCATAGACTGTCAGCCCCACAAAGACAGGGATTTTTGTCTGCTTTGCTCACGGCTTCATCTCCAGCACCTAGAACAGTGCCTGACAGAACCACAAGTGCTCGATGAGTGAATGAGGCGCTGCTGTGTTAGACAAACATTCACCGGGCACTCCCTCTGTGCCTGGCCCTGGCTGGGCGATCCTGGGAGTGATGACAGAGACAACCCAGACCCTGCTCTCCTGGGGCTGTCAGTCCAATGAGGGAGACAGACTGGTCACTAGATCAGAGTGATCAGGACTGGGATTGTGGAAGCACAGGAGGGTCTGGGAGTCTAGAAGAAGAGTCGGATCTGAGGTAGCAGGTCAGGGGAGGCTTCCTGGAGGCAGGGACAGCTGAGCTGAGCTGCGCTGTAAAGGATCACTGAGGGAAAGCCACGAAAAACAAGGGGAAGGGTATTCCTTCATGAATATCCTGAGTGGACAGAGAGTCTGGCCGGGAGGTGAGGGGCGTGTCTCTCTGTTCCTGGGGCCCAGTTTCCTCTTTCTGAGCATTTCTTCTGAATTCTTTCTGCACACATTCTCGTCTTAGTCAAGAGGATGGGGTATGAGAAAAGGAATAACAGGCAGAGGGGAACGTACGAACAAGACCCAAAGGTAGGATAGATCTTCATTCGGTCAGTGAGTCAGCAATGCCCCCCGAGAGCCCTCCTGCTTGTCCAGGTCCATGCTGGGCAGTGCCATGGGAAGCAGGGACCGAGATGCCCACAGCTCTCAGTGCAGGGAGCCTAGACATCGCCATTTTTAAATGACACAAGTGATATTTGTTCATTGCAGAAAACTTATAAAATGTTCAGGAGCAAAAATGAGGAAAGAGAAATCACCTGTATTGCTGTGGACACACACACACACACACACACACACACACACACACACAAGGGTACATTTATAAATCCTGCCGGGGCTTTTTCTACCTTTTAATTTATATGTATTTTTTTAAAAGATTTTATTTATTTATTCGACAGAGATAGAGACAGCCAGTGAGAGAGGGAACACAACCAGGGGGAGTGGTAGAGGAAGAAGCAGGCTCATAGCGAAGGAGCCTGATGTGGGGCTGGATCCCAGAACGCCGAGATCACGCCCTGAGCCGAAGGCAGACGCTTAACCACTGTGCCACCCAGGCGCCCCTATAGGTATTTTTCTTTTTAAGTAATGAGACCGTGCTGAAGTCCCCATTTCATGAACCCCTCTTTTCTCCCTGCAATGGTCCTGGGGTCATCCTATCATGATGCTATCAGGAGCTCTAAACAAACTCTGTCAAGTTTGTAAGGATCTGACAAAAGTTACAGGGCTCTCTATCTCTCTGAAAACTGCACACCAGATGGAAAATTCCGCACATAATTTCGGGGACTCGAAGTTCCTCTGAGCTTGTGTTCAATCCCTCTAGATCTTGAGAACACCTACTTTACTCCACTTGCTTATTAATCTCACAGACCCACCTGCACAGCGAGGGGTTACAGGATGCTCAGGGCCGTTCTATTTGCCATTGTGAACAAAGCACCCATCCGTGGGGGGCTGAGTTAACTGAATGACGGGGCATCCATCCAATGCAGAATTGTGCAGGTATAAAGAACAACAACGACAAAAAAGAAAGCAGAGTCTCCCTTTATGTTGATATGGAAACAGAATCTACCATACAGTGTAAAAAGCAAAAGGCAGGACAGAGCAGACAGTACAGTACTCTTAGAGGAAAGGTAAGAATGTAGGGTTACCTTGCTTGTATTGGCATAAACAAACCCTAAGTGAAACCTCAAGAAATCAATAAAACGGGAGAGCAGGGGAGGGGTGGGGAAGGGAGAGAAAGCAGATGAAGACAAGAGTGACAGCCAGACCTTTCACAACATGCCCTGCTTGTTTGAGTTATGCCGATGCTTTACCTCTTAAAAAAAAAAAAATGAATCGCAGCAACATGGAAGAAATTCTCAAGTTCTGTGCTGAGTCAAAGAATCTTCCCGCACATGGCTTCTTCCACTATGTGATTCCATTAACATGAAGTTCTTGAACAGGCAAAACTAATCCATGGTGGAAAAAAAGTCAGAACCATGGTTGCCCCTAGGAGTGGGTTGGGATTGTCTGGGAAGGGGCATGAGAGAATGTTCCGGGATAATGAAAAGAGTCTGTATCTTAATGGAGGTTGGGGTTGCACATTTGTCAAAACTCTATGAACTGAAGATTTATGGATTTTTATTATGTGTACATTTGATATCCAAAGTAAACAAAACGTCATAAAAATATGGTATGAGGCAGAATGGCAAAGAGGTTAAGAGTAGCGACTCAGGGGCCAGCCTGCCTGTGCTCCCACCTCCAGCTCTTGCTGGCTCGGAGCCCTTGGGAAGTCACTGATCTCTCTGGACTCCAGTCTCCTCACCTAAAAGTATTAATAATAATCATGCCTCTGCCCACAGATGGCTGTGAGCATTCCATGCATTAAGACATGGAAAACACTAAGAAACAAATCCAGCGCACGGCAGGTGCTGGCTAAATTTCGTGTTTGGTCACTGAAGACATCCCCCATTGTTGGACAGTTAGTTTCCTTCTTTTTTCTTCTGCTATCACAAACCACATTGGCATTAACTTTTCTTCCCCTAACCATATCTCTGAGTATCCTTAAAATTTCTAGAAATGGAATTGCTGGATGAAGAAAGGAATTTAAGGCTCTGCCACTGATTTTCAAATTCCCCCTCCCCAGACCCACTCCCGTGCCCCCCCTCCTCTCTAC
Organism: Ailuropoda melanoleuca; assembly: GCF_002007445.2. NCBI lineage: Eukaryota > Metazoa > Chordata > Mammalia > Carnivora > Ursidae > Ailuropoda > Ailuropoda melanoleuca. Next base: position 36,569,790 of record NC_048229.1, on the reverse strand, counting down.
CCCCCACCCCATAGCCGAGGGCTTGGGTTTGGGGCCCGACACCCAGGCTTTGCCTCCTCCTTCTGACTAAAGACTCACAGGTATTAAACCTGAAGCTTCTGGACACTTACCCGAGCGAAGCCAACTTCCCCTCGGACCAGAGATACTGTGTGGCTGTAGGCGCGCACGTTGACCAGGCCCACGTAGGAGACCCGGCGGCTGCCCCGGTGCTCGTTCTTGGCTTCCACGCTGAAAGCGGGCAGGGTCTGGTCATGGCTGCACAGCTCCGCCATCAAGTACAGGCATGTGCCCATCATGTCATAGCGCCGGCCGTCGAAGGTGGTGTAATGGGGGTCACCCTGGGCGCGGCAGGTGGCCACGGGGACCGCCACGCACATGGCCTGCTGATCCACCACCTCGCATTTCTGCTGGGGACCGCACTGCAGGTCTTGGCAGGAGGGTTTCTGGGACAGCACGGCTGGGGGGCGGCAACGAAGAAAGAGTCAGGAGTATCCTCACAGGTGGGAATCCTGGAGCTCTCCTGCTGTGCGGAATTGGGGCAGTTGGCTCGCAACTCCCCTATTGGAAAAGTGGGGAAACTGAGGTCTGGAGGCCCCCAGGGAGATGGCTGCCCAGGCGTGACCCAAGCCCAGGTATTCTAATTCCCTAGTTTGACACGGCTCAGCCCAGAAGAACTGGAAGATAGTGAAGAAGGACGGGCAGGGATCATCGTGGAAATGTTGATTTGTGGTTTTTCTTTCCCCGTGTCCCTCTTCCCCTGCATTCCCACTCGGGTCAGAAGGCTAAGGAATCTTTTTTAAGGACAGAAAACGGAAGGCAGAGACTGTTCCTCGGAACAGAAATGACTATGGATCAGGCTGCCTGGATTAGAATCCTGGCTCTGCGGTCAGCTGGGAGGCACTGGACAAGTAATTTTAAACTTTCCAGGCCTCACTTTCCTCATTTGCAACAAGGGGGTGGCAACAGTACATTTTTCACAGGGTTATTTAGGGAGGAGGGCTTCCCAGGCTTAAAGAAGCTAAAACAGAAGTAGGGTTTGGCCCCAGTGGTGAGTGCTACCTGTTACAATGAATCACCTACTCCTTCTCCTTTTCTACTGTTCAAGCCCAAAGTGGCTCTTTGAAGGTGGGTGGCTTGCATGCCCATCGTTGGAGGGGGCATTTTTTGCCAGTGCTGGGGACTCTGATGTGTAGGGTCCTAGCTTGAAGCAGGGGGTCCACATAGGAAGAAACAACTTCTCCTCCCCTCCCTCCCAGTGTTCAAAAGCTCTTGCTTTTTGTCTGCTTATAATAACTTGCCAGATAACCCCTAAGAGCTTTACAAATGTTAACTCATTGCTCCCTCACTCCAATCCTGTGAAGGGGTATAGCTATTATCCCTATTTTACACAGGGGGAAACCAAGGCCCACATAGGTGAGGTCACATGTCCAAGGTCGCACAAGCAGAGGTGGGATTTGAACCTGGGAAGTCTGGCTTTAGCATCTGTGTCCTCAAACACCACGTTGCACTGCCCAGGGGCAGTCCCTCAAATGTGCGGAGCCTAAAATTACATGTAGGGCCAGGTCCTAGAGATTATGGTAACACACACAAGACATCTAGAATGGTCTCTGGTATATTGAGAGAGAACTACCCCCACATGGTAGCCATTATTATTTATCATACTTTTAGACCCCTTGCACTGGGGAGTAAACATTCCTGTAGGAGGTGGGGGAGTGGTAGTTAGCCACTGGTATAGTTGCTAAAATAGCAACATATTTCAAAAAAAAATAAAATATCAAAATACTTCCAAACTAATAAGAAGCTCCTTCCCACAAAGATCCCTCCCTCTAGGCACCTTGGCTCTTTCCTAGGACTCTATCCCTCGCCCCCTGCCCCCTGCAAAAAGCAACAAAGGGCTGAGGCCAGACACCTGCCGGACACCGTGGGGGCTTATATATAGGACCCTGCTGCCGTGCTCTGGCTGGCATCTCTTCTGACTGGTGGGGACCTTGGATCGCACTCGTTACTAAATATTTAGCAGTTCTTGGAGGGGGTTGGGTAGGGAGGAGCTGGGAAGCCTTAAGGAAGGGGAAGATGGCAAAGAGGAAGGAAGTGAGGTGGGGACAGCCACAGGGGAGCAGGTGGGTGGGAAAAAGGAAAGGGGGAGAGAGCCAGCCAAGGGGTTACGGGCTGGACAGGGCCGGGGGGTCATTTCCCATCACTCACTTCGGCCGCAGGCACCTGCTGTCCCATAGCTTACAGCCTGGAGCAGCCCGAAGGTGAGCAGCCCGAAGTTAGTTGTGGCCTCAATCATCTGGATCTTGTCAGTGGGGCCAAGTTCCACCTCGGCATAGGAGAACTCACTGCCGGGCACAGCTGTCCAGGAGAGCTTGTCCCCCAACCTGTGCCCTCCCATGGTCAGCTCATTAACCGCCTTTGTCTCTGTTACCACCAGAGCCACGCCCTCAGTGCCTGGCACGGTCTTCACCACATAGGCCGGGCAGTAGGCTGCCACATCTGGGATCAAGGCCAGGTGGGGGTCATAGGTTATTTGGCCCCTTGTGGCACCGGTGCCAAACTGCAGGACCTGGATGCCCACGTCTGCAGACAGGTAGAGCGGCCGGGATGACCGGACCTCAAACTCTGCCACGTTGCCCGCCTGGAGCCCACGGGAGCCAGCGGTGCCCCCCTGATTGTAGCTCAGCTTCGTGGTCTGGCTGGCCACGACATAGACCACATCGTAGCGGGCCTGGGAGGACAGAGAGGGCACCACGTAGCGGGTGCCCCAGGCGGATGTGGGGAGCAGCTGCTCCACCACGTGGTTGCAGTTGGTGTGTTTCTGGGCACAGCTGTGGCCGGAGAACACAGCCACGGGTCCACTGGCTGTGATCCTTGACCCCGAGAGCTCAGCTGTGCTCTGTACCTGGGCCACCTGGTACGGCTGCAGAGTCAAGGTTACGACACTGCCCGCTGGGTAGAACTTGCCCTGGAATGTCGCGGACCCCTTCAGCTGCATATTGATCGAGGCCCCTGCTGCCCCCACCACCACAGCAAACTCCTTGACATTCTTGGACGAGACGCCGGGAGGTGTGAGCACAAAGTACTCAGTGCCCAGAACCCGGACAGGCCACAGCCGCGTCAGCTCTGCTGTGTTGGGCTTCGTGTTCACGGCCTGCGCAGAGATCTCGCGGTCAGAGTGGACCGTCACCGCGTATTGGAAGACCTTACTGCCGACCATCTCAGCCTTGGAACTGATGTTGACCGTGACTGATTGCCCCGGGTTCACTGTGACATTCTGCCTGGTGCCATCTGCGTGGCAGTGAATGGAGACCGAGGCAGGTTGGTCCGACAGGCTGGAGAGGAGGAGCTGGAGAGAGGCCCGGTGGTAGCCAGGCAGGTAGTTCTGCAGGAAGGCCGAAAGGAAGTCCACTGAGGTCCCTTGGGTCAACCCTGGGGTTGGGGGGGAAGAGAACGCAGTTGCGGGTCTGCTCACCCAGTCCTCTCCAGAAGAGAAAGAAGCCCTTGCATTGCGCCTAGATACCACATTGAAATATTAACTCGAGCTTTTTCTCCCCTCTCTCTCCTTTCTCCTTATTCACCTACCAGCCTTTCTGGCTTTTGTGTTCTAAAAGCCTGAACAGGGGGCTCCTGGGAGGCTCAGTCGGTTAAGTGTCTGCCTTTGGATCGGGTCATGATCTCAGGGTCCTGAGGTTGAGCCCCATGTAGGGCTCCCTGCTCAGTGGGGGTCTGCTTCTCCCTCTCACTCTCATCTGTGATCTCTCCCCCCCCTCCCGCTCTAAATAAATAAATAAATAATAAGGAAAGAAAATAAAAGTCTGAACACTTCGGACCTGGATCTCAAATGCTGGGCAGCCAGCATGCAACCTAGAGCATTCATATGCCAAGGAAAATGGGTAGGGTTAGCCTGTTATTAAGATGAATTATGGGCTCTTTTTTCCTTTTTTTATGCCAGGAGAAACTGGCATTTTTCAGGAGAAACTGGCTATTTGAAATTCCATGTGAAATCTCCAACCCAAAATCATTTTAAGTGCGGTGGGGCTCAAAGTGGCTGGATTCAACTGCCAGTTTATGACTTCTGTCTTAATAAAACCCCGGAGGGTTGGAGTAAAGGGGGTCAAGAGGAGAAGGAGTTTATGGCAGTGTGGACAACATGTCTCCTAGAAAGAGAGAGGAGTGGGTGCTTTTCAACACCCCCAGCTAGGAAGAGATTCTTGAGGGCTGGGAAGAGAGGGAGAAGGGAAAGAGAGAGGGTAAGGGAGGAGATCTACAAGGTCTGGGAGAGAGTATGGGGTTATAGAAAGACTGTCTGATGTATTAGAGGAGCCTGGAAGGATGTCCCAGTGTCCCATGGGGCCAGGGGATCAGGGACAATGAAGAATTCAAAAGTGACCTAAGCAGATGCTGCTTGATGACTAGAGGGCTCTGAGGCCCCACCCTACCCCTGGTCGTCTGGCTTCACCTGGGACTCCAGTCCTGGGCATAACCCTGAGGAACTGGGCACCAAGCCCTCCAAGAATGACTTGAATGAAATTTTCACTCAAGTGAAGCCAAAGGACGCTCAGAGTCAGAACCTTAGTTGAGTTACAGAAAATTGAGAAAGTGGTACTTCTTGAGGACTTAAATTCGGGGACTGCGGATTTTATCTGTTTCGTTCTAAGACAGAAAGAGGATGGGAGGACCCCACCACATTTCTCTGCAGAACCTAAGGGGCCTCACTCCCATCTCAGCTAGCCTGGGGTGGCATTGGGAGATGGGGTTGTGGAGGGCATACAGATGGAGGATGCTGACCACAGTAGGCAGAGTCCCCCAGATGAGAACAAGGATGTGGATGGGGTCTCAGTCCGACTTACCACACAGGAGGGTTGCTCCCGTCCAGAATGTCCACCAGCTCCACAGGGAACCCATGCCTGCAGTGGGGAAAGAGAGGGGGTCACAGAAGGTTAGTTCGCCCCTCTGGCTGGGCACTGTTCCAGAGAGGACAAGGACCACCTGGGCACCAGAAAGGCTGAGGTGGGCTGGATCCAAGGGCCAGTGTGTGTGTGTGTGTGTAGGGCAGTTACATGTCCAGTGGGTCTGGTGGGAGGTGGGGAGGGCAGGACAAGGCAAGGATGGGGAGTTAGGCGTCCAGTAGGTCCAGTGGCGTTGGAATGGGGATGCCTGGAGCCAGGGGCTAGAGTAGGGGACGTGATGTCCCACTTCTATAGGGGACCCCAGCCTCTCTCACCTGCAGGTCCCTGGAGCTGCAGGGCTAGCCCCTGGGCCGGGCTATATAGTGGAGTTCCGTGGTTCCTCAGGCCACACCCTGGGCCACCTGCCAAGAAGATGGTGCCAACTTCCTGGAGGAGTCTAGTGATCCCAGGGCCAGGTGGAATGGGGACCCTGAAGGCCTGGGAAGGGTGGAGGGCAAGCCTGAACAACTGAGTCCTTAGAGGGGTGTGAGAACAGCTGGTGGCTGTGGCCTAGGAGCCTGTTGGAAACTTCAGAGCTGGAAGGGTGGTGTCCCTGAGGGAAACAGCTGGGGAGCAGGGTGCTGGGAGCCTGGTTCCCCAGGGGGTGGGGGAGTAGGGGCGGAACGTGGTATTCGGTCTTGTTTGCTGGTTTGATGGTTGGATCTCTTCCTTTGCCTCCTGCCAGGAACAATAGCAAAGGACCCATATCCGGGTTCTGGCTGCTCCCTAGTCCCCACAAGCTGATTCCTCCTGGTCCCCAGCCATCCAGTTCCTGTGTCCAGGCACGACTGAGGTGTCTGGGGTGGGCAGGGATCCGAGCACCTGACCTAGGCCAGTGGGACACAATACTTCCACCCCTCAGTTCATCAGGACCTCCTGGGAACCTAGTCTGCAAAACGTTAACATCAAAATCAGCCTCACTGGGGACTGCGGGTGGGAGGCAGGCTCTTCTGGTGGGGACCCCCGTGGAGAGCAGAGTGGGAACTGGGGACTGGAGCTGTGTGTGAAGAAGGATGGAGGCCTCTGTTTCCTGGTTCCACACAGACACTGGGTTCTACTTCCTTGAGAATTATTTGTTTTCTGGGAGGTCTTTTTGCCCCAAGAAGGGACTGGCTGGGGACACCTGGGTGGTTTTTGGTTAAGCATCTGTCTTCAGCTCAGGTCATTATCTCAGGGTCCTGGGATTGAGCTCCAGGTCAGGCTACTTGCTCAGCAGGGAGTCTGCTTCTCCCTCTTCCTCTGCCCCTCCCCCTGGTCATGCTCACTTTTTCTCTTCTCTCAAATAAATAGATAAAAACAAAGAAAAAGAAAGAAAGAAAGAGGAAAAAGAAAAAAAGAGGGGCGCCTGGGTGGCACAGCGGTTAAGCGTCTGCCTTCGGCTCAGGGCGTGATCCCGGCGTTGTGGGATCGAGCCCCACATCAGGCTCCTCTGCTATGAGCCTGCTTCTTCCTCTCCCACTCCCCCTGCTTGTGTTCCCTCTCTCGCTGGCTGTCTCTATCTCTGTTGAATAAATAAATAAAATCTTAAAAAAAAAAAAAAAAGAAAAGAAAAGAAGGGACTGGCTGAACAGGCTTTGGGGAACTCTATGCCTCTCATCACCCCGGAATCTACCTGGGCTGGGAGCCTAGGTGTCACATGGGGAGCAGAGGAAGAGCCTGCTGGGAGGTGCTGTGGGCTTTGTGATCTGTTCCTGCAGAGGAGATGGCCTGACCCATGCCCTGGTCTCCTCGCACCCAGTGTTAGGACTCATTGTTTGCTGGGGAGTTTCCCCAGCAGCTGCAAAGCCTGGGCACCCTCTCGGACAACACCCCAGCAGCTGCTGCCCCCGGGACTCCCTCTCTTATCACCAAGGCCTGTGGGTGGCCGGGGTGGGTGGGGGCCCTGGCATCCCCCACTCAGGGCAGGTTCCCAGAGGGAGAGATAAAGCCTCAGAGTTGAATGGGACCCAAAGTCAACCAGGAAAATGAAGTGAGCAAACAGGAGACTGGATGAAAGCCAGGGATGTCAAGAAACAGGTGGGGGGTGGGGGTGGCTCACTGGAGCAGGATATTCCCGGGGAGCAGTGCCTGGCTCCCTGAGGAAACGAAGGACAGGGAGGAAGGGCTATCGGGGTTCCTGAGAAGGAAGCCGTTATTGCACACCGAGGTGGCACAAACTTCTAAGCCAGATACCCCCTGTGGTCTGAGACACTCAGAGAAATGAGGGGTGAGGGGGGAGAGAATTAGGGTGAGCCTCAGGGGTGATCGTGCCCCTCCAATCTCCTCTAAGCCTTGAGGTCTCCCCTTGGTTGACCACAGAGAGAAGACTTCGCCTCCTCAAAACCCACTGTTGCCCTTTGCAGCCAGAGTCTCTGGAAATGGGGTGGTAGTGGGAAATCTCACCATTTAATATTTTGGTTTTTTTTTTTAAGATTTTATTTATTTATTTATTTGACAGAGAGAGAGAGAGAGACAGCCAGTGAGAGAGGGAACCCAAGCAGGGGGAGTGGGAGAGGGAGAAGCAGACTCCCAGTGGAGCAAGGAACCTGATGTGGGGCTTGATCCCAGGACGCTGGGATCATGACCTGAGCGAAAGGCAGACGCTTAACAACTGAGCCACCCAGGCGCTCCTCACCATTTAATATTTTGGATTTGACACCACTTGGAACCTTCTTCTCACTCTTTTCAGGGCCCAAGGGGTGTGTGTGTGTGTGTGTGTGTGTGTGTGTGTGTGTGTGTGCGCGTGTTGACACACCCTGTGGCCTATTCTGTATCACATATATTCTGAGAACTCCCTTATCTATTCTTGGAAATCCCACTGGAGAGAACCAGCATGCACACTTCCTTATGGTCAGAGAAGCACGTCCATCTGGCCCCTTGAATCCTCACTCGGAGCCCAAACAGGGGTGTTTGCGGATCTGAGCCTTCTGGCCTCTCCCTGCGGCAGGATCTGCAGGGGGCAGATCTGCACTCGACATACCACTTGAGACCCCTGGGACCCTCGGGCTTGTCTGGGCTTTACAAACCAAGGGCACAGCTGGAGAGAATTTACTCTCTGTAGCTAAATGCCGATTTTTTACAAAAAGATTTTATTTATTCATTAGAGAGAGAGAGAGAGAGCTCACAATCAGGGGGAGAGGCAGGCAGAGGGAGAAGGAGAGGCCGGCTCCCGGGTGAGCAGGGAGCCCAATGCAAGGCTCTATCCCAGGACCCCAGGATCATGACCTAAGCCAAAGGCAGATGCTTAGCCAACTGAGCCACCCAGGAGCCCTGCTATATGTAGATTTGCTGCAATTTCTAATATCATTCCTTCATGCCTGGGTCCCACAAGGATTCCCGCCACCGCCTTGGGGAACTCCTCCATCTCGCATAAGCTGCCACTAACCTACCTTGATCTCATTCCTCTCCTGGTCAATACCTTTCCATGCTTCCCTGTCCCTGTGAACGCAAGTCCACACTCTTGGCAGGATTATCTGCCTGCACCTGCTACTTGGCTCCCGCCTGTGCCATTCCTCCTCCTCGGAGCTCCCTCCTTGATATTCTGCTTGCTGACTCTGTGTCTGGAGTCCAGACCTCATGTTTTGCATGGCTTATTTCCCAAGATCCTAAGCTAAGACCAATCTGTTTTATTCCTCTTACATGACACTGACTACTTGCTCCCTTGCCGAATGGAAATCTCCCCCTTTTTCTCCACGCTTGAAATTGGGAGTCCTACTGGATCCATAGTCTTGTGCCTCCCCACCAATCTCCCTTCCACCTGCCACAGTCTGACCTCCATGCTCGCCAAAACTGTTTGTGCTGAGCCCTCTTATTTGCCACTTGGTTCCAGCTCCTTCTGTTACATTTGACGCAAACAATTTTTCCTTGAAAAGTTCTAATGCCCGGGCACCTGGCTGGCTCAGTTGATGGAGAATGTGACTCTTGATCTTGGGCTTGTGGGTTTGAGTCCCACATTATGCATAAAGATTACTTAAAAATAAAATCTTTAGTGGGACACCTGGGTGGCTCAGTCGGTTAAACGTCTGCTTTCAGCTCAGGTCATGATCCCAGGGTCTTGGGATCGAGTCCTGCATCAGGCTTCTTGCTCAGCAGGAAGTCTACTTTTTCCACTGCCCCCGCTTGTTTTCTCTCTCTCTGTGTGACAAATAAATAAATAAAATTAAAAAAAAAATCTTAAAAGAAATTTTTAATGCCTCCATTTCCATGCTATCACTTTCTTCCAGATTTTGTTACTTGGTTTTTTTCTTACAATGACTCCTTTAACACTGGTAGTTCTCAGATTCTCTTTCTCTAACTACCTCATTTCTCTAGGAGATCTTACTTGTGTCTACCCATGCTGACTAATAGAACTTTCTGTGATGATGAAAATGTTCCCAATCTGGCGCTGTCCAATGTGGTAGGCAAGAGTTACATGCGGCTACTGAGCTCTTGAAATGTGACTAATGCCAGGCAGGGACTGAATTTTTATTTTATTTTTTTTTTAAGTAGGCTCCACACCCAAGGTGGGGCTTGAACTCACGACCCTGAGATCAAGACTTGAGCTGAGATCAAAAGTCAGACACTTAACTGACTGAGCCACCCAGGCACCCCAATTAATTTAATTTTAATCAATTTAAATTTTAATTTAAATGACCACCTGCAATTTGTGTCTATATTGGACAGGACAAAACTCTAGAACTGAACTGTGGCTAGCACGGGCCCCATTTCATCCAGCTATCTCACTGCCTAGCCATCTGTCACTCACCTACCCACCTATTTATTCTCTTTTATACCCATTTTCCATTCCTATTGCCCCCTTATAGGCAATCATTCTAATGTGATTCATGGGAATAGTTTTTAATGTCTCAATGGAATAAAGTAGATGTGTAAGTTCATGTTCTAAACAAAAGGTCCATGGGTGTGAACTCTCAGTTTCCAAGGGGAACAGTTAATCAATATTGTAAAAATTTAATAGAAACAGAAAGAAGGGAAATCTGTGTATATAGGTGAGGACTATCGTAAGCAGTAAAGGAGAATTAGACAGTTTTGTCAAATCGGGTACTTAGAACATCCAGCATCATTAGCTGGGGAAGCCCCTGGGGAGAGCCAGGCTGGAGTCGCGATGGAGAAGCCCAGGCAGAGCATCCTACCCTCAGGTGAGACCTTTCAACCGATCATCCCCTTTAGGGCCATATTTATATGGCAAGTGATGGGGTCTGAAGTTAAACATTTGTTCCCCTAAGAGCAGTGTGGAGCCAGCTGCATTTCTGTGTTATTATGCCTTTACATATTCAAGGAGGCTGGGCTAGGTGTGTTTGCCTCCCCTCCCAGATTCCATTCTGGGGGGCCAGCCCAGCCTGGAGCCCAGAGGGGATACAAGGCACAATTCATAGCTCTAGGTGTCCAGGTCAGAAGGGCCACTTCTGACCTGGAGGCCAGCTAATGTCAACCAATCAGGGTCCCAAGGTCACTTATGCAGCAGGAGTCCGTGTATGCGTGGGTCTGGGTGGTGGGTTATGCAGGACAAATCACGGAAGCCTCCGGCCATACAATACAGCGCATGGATCATAAACATATATAGCTCGCTGAATTATCTCAAAATGAATACACCCTCATAACCCTCACCCAGGTCAAGAAAGAGAACACTCCTAGCATCCCAGAGACCCTCTTCATGCTTTTGCCTAATCACTATCCACTCCTCCTTCCCACAGAGAGCCACTATTTCGGCTTCTAACACCACAGATTACTTAGCTTGGTTTAAAATTTTACCTCAATGGAGGGGCACTTGGGTGGCTCGTTGGTTAAGCCTCTGCCTTCGGCGCAGGTCATGATCCCAGGGTCCTGGGATTGACTGCCGCAGCGGGCTCCTTGATCAGCAGGGAGGCTGCTTCTCCCTCTCCCTCTGGCTGCCACTCCCCCTGCTTGTGCTTTCTCTCTCTCTCTCTCTCTGTGTCAAATAAATAAATAAAATATTTTTAAAAATTAAATAAATAAAATAAAATTTTACCTAATGGAATCACACGTCTGTGTTGCTTTGTGAATCACTTCTTCTACTAGGTGCTATCCTTGTGCTCAAAACAGTAGTCATTTTCATTGCCATATGGAACCCACTTGTATAAAAATCACCGCATACTTACCCATTCTACTGTTGATGGACATTTGGATTGTTTCCAGTTTGGGCCAATAGATCCTATCTTTTGGTGCACATGTGCACATCATTTCTGTTGGGATGTGATGTGGGGTTTCTAAGGGTAGAATTGCTAGACCATGGGATCAGTTTTAGTAGATGTTACCAGATGTGCTGCAATTTCAACTCCCATGGTCAGTGTGTTACCATTCTGGTGGCTCCCCAGGAGTACTTGATCTTGTTAGACTTTGTAACAAAGTCATGTTAGCCATGCTGGAAGTGTAGTGGTGTTGAGTTGTGGTTTTATTTTGCATTTCCTGGATTTTCAGGGAGGTTGAGTGCTTTTTGATCGATTTATTGGCCATTTGGATCTCTTGTTTTGATTTGTGATTTTAGTAATGTGCTTATTCAAGTCTCTTGCCAGTTTTTCTTTTGGGTTGCCTGTCATTTTTCTGATCTGTGTGAGGTTTTTTTGCATATTCCGGACACAAATCATTCATTGGTTCCCTGTTTTGCAAATACTTTCGTGGTTTCTGAGAAACTAATCCATTTCGTGTAAACTGAAATTTGTGAGTGTAAAATTGTTCATAGTACCCTCATATCATTTTAATGGTTGTAGGGTCTGTGTTATACCATCTTTCATTTTTGATATTAGTAATTTCTGGCTTCTTTCTTATGTTTGTCACCCTTGCTAGATGTTTATTAATTTTATTGATCTTCTCAAATAACCAGCTTTTTGTTTCATTGATTTTCTCTTATTATGATCCTCTTCTCAATTTTATTAATTTTTGCTCTTTATTGTTTCCTTCCTTTTGATTGATTTGTGTTTGTTTTGGTCTTTGGTTTTTTGGTAGGAGATTAGATTATTGGTTTGAGATTTTCCTTTTTTCTTTTTTTTTAAGATTTTATTTATTAATTTGACAGACAGAGCACAAGCAGGGAGGGGGCAAAGAGAGAGGGAGAAGCAGACTCCCCACTGAGCAAGGAACCCGATGTGGGGCTTGATACCAGGACCCTGGGATCACGACCTGAGCTGAAGGCAGATGCTTAACTGACTGAGCCACCCAGGCACCCCAACTTTCCTATTTTTCTGATGTAAGCATTTTAGTGCTATAAATATGCTCTCCAGCACTGCTTTAGCTGCATTCCATAAGTTTTGATATGTCATATTTTCATTTGCATTTAATTCTATGTATTTTAAAATTTTTCTTAAGACTTTCTCTTTGACCCATGGATTATTTAGAAGTGAGTTGTTTAATATCCATGTGACTAGAGATTTTTCTCTTGTTTTTCTGTTATTGATTTCTAGCTGATTCTATTATGGTCAGAGAACATACTCCATATAATTTCAGTTCTTTTCATTTTTGTCCTGGTTTGTGTTATTACCCAATGTATGTTTTCTTTTGGTAAATGTTCCATGTATTCTTGGAAGGACTGTGCCTGCTGCTATGTTGGGTGGGGTGTTCTATAAATGTCAATTAGAACCTATTGATTGGTGGTGTTATTCAGTTCTTCTGTATTTTTGCTTATATTCTCCTAGCAGTTCTATGAATTGATAAGAGTAAGGTTTTGAATTCCTGGACTAGCAGATTTGTCTATTTTGCCTTTCAGTTCATTCCTTCTTTTCTTTCTTTCTATCTATCTATCTTTCTTTCGTGAGCACTCCAAGGTCAGGGAGAGGGAGAATTTCAGGCAGACTCCACACTGAGCTCGGGGCCCCACGTGGGGCTCAATCTCACAACCCTGAGATCATGACCTGAGCGCAAATTAACAGTTGGATGCTTAACTGATTGAGCCACTCAGGTGTCCCTCACCTTTCTGTTCTATCAGTTTTTGCTTTGTGTATTTTGAATCTCTATTGTTTGGTGAGTGTGCATTTAGGATTACAATGTCTCTTTGGTAGAATGATCCTTATACCATTATATAATGTCCCTCCTTGTTTTAAGCAATTTTTCTTTGCTCCCAAGTCTACTTAATTTGATATTAATGTAGTAAACTTTTGGCTTTTTAAATTTAATGTTTTCAAAGCATGTCTTTTCCCATCCCTTTACCTTTATTCCACCAATACTGTTGTATTTCAAGTGAGTTTTTTGGAGACAGTTTATAGTTGAATTATGTTTTTTAAAATTCCCTCCACCAATCTCTGTTTTTGATTCTGTGTATTTAGATAACTTACATCTAAACTGGTTATTGATACTTGGTCTTAATTTTGACATTGTATTATTCATTTTCCATTTGTTCCTTCTGTTTCTCATTCCTTTTTGTTTTTACATTTGTGTGGGTTACATGAGCATTTTTTAGAATTCCATTTTGATTTCTATTCTTTTTGAGTTACTTCCTTTGGACAATTGTCTTACCATTTGATCTAGGTGTTACAATATGAATATGTAACATACCATGTAAGTCTAACAACTATATTTTACCACTTTGACTGAAGTACTGAATCTTTACTTCTAAGTATATCCATTTACCTCCCTCACTTAAAAAAAATATAATTGTTTTAAGTATTTCCCCCATCTGCATTGACCACTACATCAGACAATGCCATAACTGTTTCATTGTACTTAGAGAGGGGTATGGAGAAATGGGTCTCTACCATCTTGTCTGGAACCACAAGTCCCCACTTCTTATTCTAATAATTTATTTGTAGGTCCTTTTGGATTCTCTACATACACAATCACATTGTTTATGAAGAGTGAGTTTAATTCCTTCCCTTTCTTACCTCTATGTCTTTTCTTTAGGCTTTCTGATGTGTCATTGAATAAAAGACATGATGGGGGCATCCTGGTCTTACTCCTGATCACAAAGCAAAAGCTTTCAACATTTTGCTATTTGAGTATGGTGCTTGCATAGGATTTTAGTAAGTACACATTATTGTGTTAAAGAAGTTTCCTTCAATTTTTAGTTTCATCACAAGTGGATGTATAGCTTTATTAAATGATCCTTCTGCATGTAGCTCAGTGATGTTAATATCCATTGTTGATCATTAACTAATCATTACTGAATTACTGATCATCCTATTAAATCGGAATTTCAGATAAGCTAAGTTAATTTTCAGTGCAAGTATGTTCCATATAATCTTAGTATAATTTTGTAAGTATGTTGCATGCAATTTATTTGCTAACTCTGGCAAACTACCTAGAGCCATTATTTCATTAGGGGCTTTGCAAAACGGGGATATCTAATTTATTGCCCTTTCTTCATTAATTAGCTATTAATTAATGAAGAGAAACATCATCAGTATACTTCAGTACTATCCAGAGAAACATTCCCACATTAATTCTTTGGGTACCCTGAGTTGCAGTTAACACAGAAAAAGCAACTTAAATGCTTCCATTTTCAGATTTAGGCGGTTCTCTCTGAAGATAAACAAACATGGTGTGTATGTGTTCGACATTATGAATACATAGATTTTGAACATATTCGGTGTTTCAACCCATTGCTGTTCCACCTTAGAGCAGAAGCCTCCTTAATTTATGGCATGACAAGATGTTCCAGGCTCATCTTTGTACATTTCCTGACCAGATCCAGAATCAGCCATTTCTCAAAGAGCCTGGATCCCTATTGATGTGATGTGGGCCAGGACGAACAGTCAAGAAAGAATTCTTAAGATGTTTTCAGGGCAAAAGTTGTTTTTATTAAAGCAAGGGGACAGGACCTGTGGGCAGGAAGAGCTGCACTAGGGTCGTGAGGAGTGACTGATTATATACTTCTTAAGTTGGGAGGGTGGAAATAAAGGAAGTTTCCAAAAGGATTTTCTTATGTTAAAGAAGACTTAGAGGATCCTGGAGGTCTGGCTATTGTCAAGCTAAGGTTGCTTTTTGTCTCTAGCAAAGCATCAACATTAAGGCAGTTGTGAACTCCTTGAGGACTGTCATACTCTGCCTGTCTCAAGCACCAATCTGAGTGTTCACGTCAATTAGAAACCCAGAAATATTCTTGTGGTAATGTGGAATGTATACACAGCGTTGTTTTCATGATAGCATAGGATATACCTTGTGCATGCCATTCTCTTCTGTAAAGCTGCCTTACGCATCTGTATTACTTCAGTATTTAATAGGGAAATGCTATTTCGAGGGTTGCAGCTTTGACTGTATGCTTGTTAAGAGCTTCCATGTACCAAGTGATATCCTCCAGTCCTAAAGAGGGAACAAAGATGGATGCTAGGTGGTCATACCAATGAAACACGGAACATATCCATGGTTGTTTTAAATTTGGAAGGCTGGCTGGGTTGGTAACGGTTTTAATAATGCGACTGTGCATCCAGGCAAAATCCAGAGTGCGGCAGCCTTTCCAGCCTGGGCGAAGCCATGGCCACGGGTTAGAGCTGCATAGCTACTGGGTCCCATTAGGAGCCAGCCATCAACTTCTGGGCCTCCTTGTCCAGTCAGTAGCAAACCGATCGGTGGCCTGATGAACAATGATTTGTGAGCATATTTCTGATGGCAGCCATCATAACTGCCATGTGCTATTTGTTGCCATGTGTTGTTATAACCTATCACAAAATACAGCAATATTTGGGTCCTAGGTCTAAGACATAGTTGTATAAGGCATGCTGATCTGTGCCCTGAAATAGGGAGACCCACCAAGGCAGACCAGATGTGCTTGATATAGGCAGAATTCCACATACCCAGCAAGCTGTTTGATTTTGAAGTTCTGCATAATGCTGCGCCCCCTGTAAGGAGGAATTGTCAGTATAAATCAGGGGAAAAGAGAATGAAAAAGAGGTATAATCGTCACTGTTGTTTTTGAAGAGAGGTTTGAGGTCTACCACAGGAGTGAGAAGGTATGTTAGCTAGCACACTGGATTCCTGTGGGGAAGGTACAGGCTTAATTCTTTTTTTTTTTTTTTAAAGATTTTATTATTTATTCGACAGAGATAGAGACAGCCAGCGAGAGGAGGGAACACAAGCAGGGGGAGTGGGAGAGGAAGAAGCAGGCTCATAGCAGAGGAGCCTGACGTGGGGCTCGATCCCATAACGCCGGGATCACGCCCTGAGCCGAAGGCAGACGCTCAACCGCTGTGCCACCCAGGCGCCCCCAGGCTTAATTCTTAATAATGACGTGGGAAACAAAGGCAGAAGGAAATGTAGATAAAATGAAATTTCCTTAAAACCTGCAGCCCACTGACAAATACTTGAGGGAGGCAGAGTATAATGTTCCTCCAGGAAGCTCCCAACTGTTTTAATGTTAATGCCTTGCTAGAGGGAAAACCAACCTGGGTTTGACAATAGCAAGACCTTCAGGATCCTTCTCTTACCTTTACTTCCCCCAACCCCAAAGTATGTAATCAGTTGTCCCTCACAATCCTGGGGCAACAGGCAGCAGCAGTCAGCATCTCTTTCTGCCCACCGGTCCTGTCCCTGTGCTTTAATAAAACCATCTTTTTGGGGCGCCTGGGTGGCACAGCAGTCGAGCGTCTGCCTTCGGCTCGGGGCGTGATCCCGGCGTTATGGGATCGAGCCCCACATCAGGCGCTCCTCTGCTATGAGCCTGCTTCTTCCTCTCCCACTCCCCCTGTTTGTGTTCCCTCTCTCGCTGGCTGTCTCTATCTCTGTCGAATAAATAAATAAAATCTTTAAAAAAAAAAAAACCATCTTTTTACACCAAGGACGTCTCAAGAATTCATTCTTGGCCATTGGCTCCCAGTCTCACCAACATTCCAAAACTACAACAATAGGAGTCCATGAGGAATGTCCTTCAAATTTTATGGCCATGGGAGTATATAATGACCCAGTAGGGGAACTCCCATTTTGGAATTAAATCCCCTGCTGCGTTAGGCTTCCAACCCTTTAAATAAACCATGTCTCAGGGCACCTGGGTGGCTCAGTTGGGTAAGTGGCTGCCTTTGGCTCAGGTCAGGATCCCAGGGTCCTGGGATTGAGTCCCACATCGGGCTCCTTGCTCAGTGGGGAGCCTGCTTCTCCCTCTCGGTCTGTCTGCTGCTCCCCCTCTGTGTGCTTTCTTTCTCTCAAACAAACAAACAAATGAATAAATAAATAAAAATATTTTAAAAAATAAACCATGTCTCCTGGGTTTATATAGGGTGGGTTGCTAATGACTGTCAGGTCAGGTTTAGGGAGGATACTGATGTGGAAATGTTGGGGTTTGGAGCCTATGTCTAAGAGAGAATTCTTGAGACATCTTTGGTGCAAAAAGGTAGTTTTATTATAGCAAGGGGACAGAACCCAGAGGCAGAAAGTGCTGCACTGGGGTTGTGAGGAATGGTTGATTATATAGTTTGGAGCTGGGGGAGGTAAAGACAAAAGGAAGTTTCCAAAAGGACTTTCATATGCTAAAGAAGACACAGGATCCTGGAGGCCTGGCTACTG
The DNA here is from genome assembly GCF_002007445.2 of Ailuropoda melanoleuca. NCBI lineage: Eukaryota > Metazoa > Chordata > Mammalia > Carnivora > Ursidae > Ailuropoda > Ailuropoda melanoleuca. Next base: position 36,552,424 of record NC_048229.1, on the reverse strand, counting down.
TCAAGCTAAGGTTGTTTTTCCCTCTAGCAAAGCATTAACATTAAGGCAGCTGGGAGCTTCCTGCTTCAAGTACGTGTCAATGGGCTGCCGGTTACAAGGAAATTTAATTTTATCTACATTTCCTTCTTGCCTTTGTTCTCCACATCAATATGGTCTGCATATTTGTTTAAAGATTAATTAATTAACCCAGCCTCAAGTGAATAATGTAACTAAGTATTATAGTCTCCATAGATTGATAGGTCTACATTGAGAAAAGGCTTTCCATACAGTAACTCAATGGGGCTTAATCTTGTTGGTTTTAGGGCAATTCTCATTTTGAGAAGCCCTACCAGTAAAAGAGATCATTTTCTTGAGTCCCAATGCTTAAAATCTAATATCTACAAAGATGTGTTATTGAAACATATTTTCTCTATAATCACCCTCATTTTTATCAAAGGTAGCCAGGTCAAGACTAGTTTATTTGAAAACCAAGTCCAATTTTAACACACTTGATGTAATTATTTACATAAACTCAGCAAGGATAGAGATAAATCATATGTATCTTTAAAAATCTGCTTTGCTGGAACTTTTTATAGGGAATCTCTAGATTGAACTTTTAGTAGCCCCAAGGCCAGAAGCCAAGCCAAATATTTGCCATCAGACATGCCTGCAATACCTGCAGATTTATGGGAGTTCTCTTCTCAAGCTCCCCAAAATATCCTGAGGCTCCTGCACCTGCCAAAAATGACATTCTTTACTCACCTGGTAAGGCTGCTGGGAACTCTGTAAGCAAGATATCCGGACAACATTTCCAAGGGGCTTTATGGCTTCATGTTTCATAAAGTCAACTTTAGTTCCTTAAAGCTGTTTGGTCATATCTGAGTCTATACATGTCTCTCAAATATGCCATTCCAGTCAAAGCCTTGGTAAAATAACCAATGTTTCCAATGGTGTCCTGTTACAAGAACAGATTCTTATTGAACTCATGCAAATGACTATGATTGCCATGCAAGTAAAGTTAAAGGCTTCAATTTGTTCACAAAGGACTATTTTATCACGTTTCTGTAAATCAGAGATACCTTAAGGGAAAGTTTCCTTAATCTGGAAGAGCAAACATTAGGAACCAGCAATGTTTCAAACAGGAGTCACAAAAACTATAATCATCTTCCTCAGTTCATTTAGTCCCATGTTACTAATTCCTGCTCAGTTTCAATGCAGCTTTTTAAAAGTTAGTTTCGGAAATTTTTACCTATTTTAGTTTTACGATTTTAAAGATATCAGATTGATGAGGGAGCAGAGGGCTAACTAAAGACAAAGCAAAAGCTGACATCCTGCATCCCCCGTCCCCCACTCCTGGGTTGGTTATGTGTGACATTCTCCAGGAAGCTCCCAACTGCCTTAATGAGGGAAATGGTAAATGAATGAGGTAGAAGTCCCCAAGAGGAACTTGGGTCTCCTAGGAGGAGGAACAGTAAGAGTTAGTGTTTCCCTTCATCAGGGATGGCTTGTATTTCCTCCAGCAACCTGTGTCTCTTAGGAGGAGACCTACTTACATAATCATCATCCAATATGGTGGGAGGGGGTTTATTAGCCTGGTTAGTGGCCAAACACATTCTGCAAGAGGCCCTTAGGTCAGGGTCCTGATTTAGGGCCATGCAGGCCTGGACATGGGGTACCTCTATTCGTTTGCCTTGTTTCCTGCAGAAGAGATCTGACAGATCATACTGAAGCTTAATGTCCCATTAATGGGCCATTTTTCTTATCTCAGAAGGAGTACTGAGGCCATGCATTGTTATAGAAGATCAATCTTTTTTCCCCTGAAATCTTACAACCTGACTTGTTTTCAGTGGGTTAAAAGGCATTCGAAGGGAGAGTCCTTGGGAACTGAAGAGGATTCCATGCTCCTAGAAAAGTAGAGAAGGTCCATTACCAAGAAATTCTCCCTACCAACTCCTGGGTGACATCCCATGGAGGGTATATCAGAGGTTCCTGGTGTCAAAGGAACTGGAGCCGTCCCTCAAACAAAATCGCTATGATCACTGCCATACTCTGCCCTGTAGGTGGGATGCCAGAGTCCTTCCACTTCCCCATTGCATCCTAGGCTACAAACGGGTGCCAGTGAATGAACCAAAATACTGTGCCATGCTGTGAAGGCTGTGAAGAACCTGCCATTTTTTTTTAAAGATTTTATTTATTTGACAGAGATAGAGACAGCCAGCGAGAGAGGGAACACAAGCAGGGGGAGTGGGAGAGGAAGAAACAGGCTCCTAGCAGAGGAGCCTGATGTGGGGCTCGATCCCACAACGCCGGGTTCATGCCCTGAGCCCAAGGCAGACGCTTAACTGCTGTGCCACCCAGGTGCCCCAGAACCTGCCATTTTTAACCCATGAAAAACACTAGAAAAGTTTTATAAGGGGAAATTACCCAATTTTGCAATTTAAGTAGTTAGTAGGGGACATTGATGGAAAACAGTAAAAATAGAAATTCATCATGATCTAAGTGACATGCCAACACATGTAGTCCTTACAGCTGACTTCCCTAGGAAATGATCAGGTTGAGTTTTAATTCAATTGCGTACGGTTTTGACGGTTCCAAGCAGAGGTCTACCTGGCCAGAAGCAGCTAGACCAGAGATATGGAAGGGATCCCATTAGACCAATGAGGAGGAAACCTCACATGGGAGTCTTAAGGTTGGCAGCTGTCCTAGTGACTTAGGTGGCTGTCCTGTGCCCAAGACAGACAACTTCGTGTAAGAATAGGAATAAAGACAGGGCATCAAGTTTCTGGGTCTTATTACCATTACAGCCAGGGTACTAATTTCCAGCCAAAAGGCAGGACTTCTCCTCCCCATTGAGTAGCCTGAGCAATTGACATGAAAGTATTTCAATAAGACCGTACTCCTTGTAAAGCCCTTGAAATGAAAGTAAAAGAAGAGAAGAGGAAGTACTCACCAAGTTTGCATCGGAGGCTCGGCATCCAGATGATAAGCCCCAGGCCCCGTGTTGGGCGCAAAATGATGTGAGGGGCCTGGAAACAATGATCAAGAAAGAATTCTTTAGACGTTTTCAAGTGCAAAAAGCTGTTTTTATTAAAGCACGGGGACAGGACCCATGGGCAGGAAGAGCTGTGCTGGGGTTGTGAGGAGCAATTGATTACATACTTTTAAGTTGGGGGTGGGTTAGAAATAAAGGAAGTTTCCAAAAGGATTTTCAAATGTTAAAGAAGACTCAGAGGATCCTGGAGGTCTGGCTATTACCAAACTAAGGTTGCTTTTTTTTTTTTTTCTTCTAGCAAAGCATCAACTTTAGGCAGTTGTGAACTCCTTGAGGATTGTCATACTCTGCCTGTCTCAAGTATTTGTCAGTGGGGTGCAAGTTGTAAGGAGATTTACCTCATCAAAATGTATCAAGCATTTCTTGTGCTGCTTCTATGTTTTGAATCAGAGTTAGCACCATCGTGCCCACTTTGAGGTTATAAAGGAATTCATCATGTTACTTTTAGTAATTGTACAGTTTTCACTTTAAAAAATTCAGATCTCTGGCCCATTTAAAATTTATCCCAATGTGTGTTGTGAGGAACAGATCTAATTTGAATTTCCCCCACAGAGTTATCCACTTACTCCAGTACCACTTATTCAAAAAGTCCTTCTTGGGGTGCCTGGGTGGCACAGCGGTTAAGCGTCTGCCTTCGGCTCAGGGCGTGATCCCAGCGTTGTGGGATCGAGCCCCACATCAGGCTCTTCTGCTATGAGCCTGCTTCTTCTTCTCCCACTCCCCCTGCTTGTGTTCCCTCTCTTGCTGGCTGTCTCTATCTCTGTCGAATAAATAAATAAAATCTTTAAAAAAAAAAACAAAAAACAAAACAAAAACAAAAAGTCCTTCTTTTCTCGAATGGTTTGAGATGCAACCTTCAACGTATACTAAATTTCTATATGCATTTGGGTCTCTTCCTGGATTTTCTAATTCTGCTCCTTTGGTCTATTCATGCATGTGCTAACATCACATTGTTGTAATTACAGGGGTTTTATCATATGTTTTAATATCTGGTAGGGCCAATTGTGTCCTCCTACCATGGTCTTTCTCAGAGTTTTCCTGGCTGTTCTTGTCTGTTTATTCTTTTAAACAAGTTCTTTAGGGGCGCCTGGGTGGCGCAGTCGTTAAGCATCTGCCTTCGGCTCAGGGCGTGATCCCGGCGTTCTGGGATTGGTCTTTCTCAGAGTTTTCCTGGCTGTTCTTGTCTGTTTTCCTCTCCCACTCCCCCTGCTTGTGTTCCCTCTCTCTCTGGCTGTCTCTGTCAAATAAATAAATAAAATCTTTTAAAAAAAACACAAAAAAACAAGCTCTTTAATCAACCTTTTTCTAATTCTTGATAAAAGCTTGATGGCACTTTTGGAGAAGATTGTACTACATTTGTAAATCAAGTTTGAAAGAATTGATATCTTTATTATGGGAGTCTTCTGTCCAAAAGCATTGCCCTTCCATTTGTTCATGTTTACCTTTGTGTCTTTCAGGAGTATTTATAGTTTTCCTCTTATACATTTTGTACATTTCTTGTCAATCTTATGCCTAGGTACTTTATTACTATTTGCTCTTATGAATAAGCTCTGCCTTTCTGTTCTTCTTCTTCTTCTTCTTTTTTAAATAAGATTTTATTTATTTATTTGACAGAGAGAGAGCAAGAGAGGGAACACAAGCAGGGGGAGCTAGAGAGGGAGAAGCAGGCTCCCCGCTGAGCAGGGAGCCCAATGCAGGGCTCGATCTCAGGATGTCGGGATGATGACCTGGGCCAAAGGCAGATGCCTAATGACTGAGCCACCCAGGTGCCCCTCTGTTCTTTTTTTAGCTGGACACTGTAGAAGACTGCTGATTCCTGTATATTCATTTTATGTCATGCGACTTAACTAAATTCTCCTATTTGTAGTTGCTTTTTCATTGATTCTTGAATATGCTATCATCAAATAGAGAGAGTTTCCAATTCTCAGGTCTCTAACTGGTGTTGGCTCATGGCTCCACCATAAGTGAAAGAGACTTAAGATAAGGGCATCCCCATCAGAATGCTATTCTTCTCAGTACACTCCCTGTCTTCAGCTTTCTTTCCACATCCTCCCCCCACTGCAGTCTAGCTTCCACCCTACCACTGCTCTGAGTTGAAGCCCATCAAGGTTGCCAATAACCTTGTAATTAAGTGCTAAGAACATTTCCTGCTCTCAGAATAAGTACCTCTTTTTTGAATGTTCTCACTCCATTGACTTCTCTGGCATCACATAATGATGTCCACACCACACATGCACACCCCCCCCCAACACCCCTCATCTCCCACCAACCCCTCTAGTTGCAACTTTCAAGCTCCTTATCCTCTGTCACTTCTCATTTTCAAGCCTCTTCTGACATTGTACAGTCTTCCTAAGTCTTCTCAAACCCTTTCCTGGCTTCATAGTGACTCATGTCCCATGATGGTTCTAAGTGACCTTCTGCCTTTGTTATATTTCTTATTGTAAACAAGTCATCCCCCCACCTCATGCATACAAACAGAAGTTACCAAAATTCATGTTTTACCATCATGTAATTGTTGAGATGAAAGGATTAAGTTGGCTGCTGCTAGGCCAATGTAAACAACAGTGATTGGAAACATGAAATGGTAACTCTTGATAACTCATGTAGAAGTTCAGAAGAAAAGCATGATTCTATACCAAGTGAAGAATTTGGAAATTTAAGAAGAGACAGAGCTCTCCTTTGAGTTCCAGATGGTGTGTCTCACTGCCTACTTGATACCTACTGAATGTCTCAAAATCACCTCAAACTCAGTAAATGCCAAACCTCATTGTCTCCCACCACCTACCCCAGGTCCCTTTCTTGTTCTGAATCTCAGGAAATGATGCCACCATTGGCACCAGTTCTGCAAGTCAGAGAGTAATTTGTCTATTTTATTTTAAATTAACACACAGTACAATTGATGTGTGTGGATTTATGTTACCACTACCACAAGCAGGATACAGAATAGTTCCATCATCCAAAACCCTCCCTCATTCTATTTTTTTTTCATTCTATTATCTTCAATCACACCTTCCCTCTGCTCCTAGCCCCTGGCAACCACTGACCTATCTGTTCTATGTTCCCATAGTTTTGTCTTTTTCAAGAATGCCTTATGAATGGAATCAGACAGTCCCATGTATCCATCTGACTATGGGAGATTTCCACCGGAATGTTTCACAGGCACATTAACTCAACATCATGACCTTCCTTCTAAATCCGCCCTTCCCCCTATGTCTTCTCAGGGAATATGCCATCACCCAGCAGCCCAAGCTAAGCATGTCATACTTGGTTCTTCTCTCTTTCATCCTCCCTTCTTTTTTTTTTTTTTTAAGGTTTTATTTATTTATTCGACAGAGATAGAGACAGCCAGCGAGAGAGGGAACACAAGCAGGGGGAGTGGAAGAGGAAGAAGCAGGCTCATAGCGTAGGAGCCTGATGTGGGGCTCGATCCCACAACGCCGGGATCACGCCCTGAGCCGAAGGCAGACGCTTAACCTCTGTGCCACCCAGGCGCCCCCATCCTCACTTCTAATTAATCACCTAATCTTATTACTTATACTTTCTTTATGTCTCTCCAATTAATCTATTTATTTCAAACCCACTGTCATTTTACCAATGGATTCAAGCAGCTATTTCTCACCTGGTTTATTGCAACAGCTTTCTGGGATTTTTTTTGTTCAAAAGTCCTATTGCCTTTGAGTCCACATCTACACTGCAGTAGGAGTGATCATCCTAACAAACACAAAATCTTGTCAAGTCATCCCCCTGCTTAAAACCCTTCAGTAGTTGTCCTTTACCCTTAGGATCAATTTTAAACTCCTTAGATGACACTCAATACTTTCCATAACATAGCTCCAGTTCTATCTCAACCCATTACTCCTGGTCTCAGCCTACATGTCTCCCACACATATACTCTCACTTGCCTTGCTTCTTCTTTTAGTCTGGAGTGCCCTTCTCCTTCCCTAATCTCTCTTTTTTTTTTTAAAGATTTTATTTATTTATGTGACAGAGAGACAGCTAGCGAGAGAGGGAACACAGCAGGGGAGTGGGAGAGGAAGAAGCAGGCTCCCAGCGGAGGAGCCTGATGTGGGACTCGATCCCGGAACACTGGGACCACACCCTGAGCCGAAGGCAGATGCTTAACTACTGCACCACCCAGGCGCCCCTAATCTAACTAATTTCTACTGTTCTTCATGTCTCTTTGGCTATAATCTCCTGGCTGGGCTAAGTGCCATTATTTTTATTCCTGTAGGAGAACCCTGAACTCTTCTCTGATACTTATCCCTAGTAGAATAGTTCTCAAAGTGGATCTGCAGATCCCTGCTTGTCTCTGAGCTTTTTAGAGGGTCCTTGATGTCAAAATTATTATTTTTTTTTTTTTTAAAGATTTTATTTATTTATTGGACAGAGATAGAGACAGCCAGCGAGAGAGGGAACACAAGCAGGGGGAGTGGGAGAGGAAAGCAGGCTCATAGCAGAGGAGCCTGACGTGGGGCTCGATCCCGTAACGCCGGGATCACGCCCCGAGCCGAAGGCAGACGCTCAACCGCCGTGCCACCCAGGCGCCCCCAAAATTATTTTTATAAGGAAACTAAGATGTAACCTTAGTTGCAACTAACCTTAGATACAACTAAAATTATTCAGATTTTTCATTGTGCTGAAATTTGCAATGATGGTACAAAAACAATGGTGGATAAAACTGCTGGCCCTTGTCCCAAATCAAAGCAGTGGCAACAAATGTCTAGAAGTTGTTGTATTCTCCACAACCACTCATTCACAACAAAAAAACCCAAAACAAAACAAATTAAAACCCAAAACAACAAAACCCAGTTTCACTTAACAATGTCCTTGATGAAACAATAAAAATTATTCATTTCATTAAATCTTTATCCTTGAGTACATGTCATTTTAATATTCTGTGTAACAAAATGCAAGGTATATGTATAAAGGTGCATATTGATATATGATGAATTGTCTCAAGAAAAAGTATTTGATCATTTGATATGTGAACTGTACTAGTAGCTTTTTTCATAGTATAACTTTTTTTTTCCAGAAAAAACAAAAAACTATAGTTATATGGATTTGAGTATCTGGCAGGTATTTTCTAAAACATGAACAGGGCCCGTCCCTTTAAGGAAAATAATGAATTTGTTACAAATGATAAAATCCGAGCCTTTCAGGGGGAAAAACCATATCCAAGCTTGATAGTGTTCCAAACGCTTACAGCTTTTCTGGTGAAATCAATATGGATATTTATGACTATGACTTTTTAAATATTATACAATAAAATATGTTAACATATGGAAAGCTGAATAACTCAGTAAGCCAGTATTTTCCAAATGCCTGATGCATGTTGTTATAAAAGTATGAATAGGTAAAAAATCCATTCAAAGTTCAAGACAGACTGATGGATTTTTAAGTTTGTTGCTAGAGTTTCAGACTCTACATTACAATGAATCTTTAAGAAAAAACCATTTGTAGTTTTGGTATAGTATTAAAGAAGATTCAAATTTATCTGAAAAGATTATTAAATACACCTCTAAATCAAAATTACTTCTATGTGTGAGGCCAGATTTTCTTCATGTACTTCCATCAGAACAACATATTATGATATATTAATGCAGAAGCAGATATCAGAATCTAGTTGTTTTCTATTAAGCAGGACATTAACGAGATTTGCTAAAACTCAAAACAATGTCACTCTTGTCAAAGGGCTTTTGTGTGTGTGTGTACTTATGCTTTTCATTAAGATTGACTGAGCCTAAAAAAAAAGATTGATTAAGCCTACTATATGTAATCTCTCACTGATTACAACTAAAAGCTCTGGCCAGAATACATAAAGCAACTACCTGAGAACACTGAAAAGTACTTGAGAGTAGGCAGATAGTAGAAGGAAGTAAAAATTTGAAAAATGACTGATATGGTGGTGAGGTTTCTGTGGGGTTTTTTTTTCTCTCTGGTACCTCCCTACTTTAACCAGAGGGTGATCCAAATCCCAGACCTCAGCATCCCAGACAGAAAAATTCTGAGAAATACTCTTTCTCGTCAGAGAACTGGGAGGGATCACATATAAACAGAAAGTATGTGGGGACAAAGTAGGGAGCCAATGGAAAAATTACATGAAAAAAAATTTCAAATCCAAAAGAAGGCAGAAAAGGGGAAAGAGGAAAAATAAAACCACAGACAGAACAAAGAAAACAAAATTATAGGCCTAAACCTAATTTATCAATAATTATATTACATGTAAATGATCTAAGTATAGCAAATAAAAGACAGAGATTGTCAGATTAGATTTAAACTACATGCTCTCTATAAGAAAGTCTATTTTTTTAAAAATTTTATTTATTTATTCGAGAGAGAGAGCAAGTGCATGAGTGTGGGAAGGGGCAGAAGAGGGGGAAGCAGACTCCCTACTGTGCAGGGAGCCTGATGCAGGGCTCCATCCCAGGACCCTGAGATCATGACCTGAGTTGAACGCAGATGCTTAACTGACTGAGCTGCCCAGGTGTCCTAAGAAACTCACTTTAAATATAATGCTGCAGGGATGTTTGGATGGCTCAGTCGGTTAAGTGTCTGCCTTCAGCTCAGGTCATGATCCTTGGGTCCTGGGATTGAGCCCTGCATTGGGCTCCCTGCTCAGGGGGAAACTGCTTCTCCCTCTGCCCCTCCCCTGTTCATGCTCTCTCTCTCAAATCAATAAATAAAATGTTTTTTAAAAATTCTGAATACTTTCCACTTAAGATTGGGAGCAAGAAAAGAATGTTTGCTTTCACCACCTCCTATTCAATATTGTACTTAGTTCTGGCCAGTGCAAGCAAGCAAGAAAAAGAAATAGATCCACACATGCATAGTCAATTGAATTTTGACAAAGTTGCAAGACAATTCAGTGGGAAAAGATAGCATTTTCAACAAATGGTGCTGGAACAAGTGGGTATCTATAGGCAAAAAAGATGAACTTTGGTGTTTTTTTTTTTAAGATGAACTTTGATCAATAATTTTTACCATATACCAAACAACAACAACAATAACAACAACAACAAAACACCCAAAACTTCAAAATGAATTACAGATCTAAATGTAAAATATGAAATTACAAAACTTTAAAAATAAAACGTGAATTTCCATTATTCAAAGATTTTCTTAGATAACACTGACAGAATGATCCATTTTTTAAAAATTGATAAATTTGACTTAAAATCAAGAATTTCTGCTCCTAAAAGACACCAACCATTAAGAGAATGAAAAAGCAAGCCTCATATTGGGAAGGTATTTGTGAATAACATACCTGATAAAGGACTTGTATGAGTCTTATGGACTGAATGTGTCCTCCCAAAATTCATAGGTTGATACGCTAACCCCCACTGTTACTATATCTGGAGATAGGGCCTGTGAGAAGGCAGTAGAGGTTTAATGAGGTCCTAAGCATGGGGTCCTAATCCCATAGACATGCTACCCTTATTACAAGAGGAAGAGATGTCAGAGCTCTCTTTCTCCATTATGTCAGGACACAATAAAAAAGCAGCCATCTCTAAGCTAGGAAAAGAGCCTTCATCAAGATCCAAAACAACCAGCACCTTGACCTTGAACTTCCCAGGCTTCAGAACTGTGAGAAACAGATTTCTTTTGTTTGAGCTGTTCAGTCTGTGGTATTTTGTTATGGCAGCCCAAGCAGATTAAGACACCAGGATAAATAAATAACTGTTGAAACTCAGTAATGAGAAAACAACACAATTAAAAATGGGCAAAAGATTTCAACAGACACCCTACCCAAGAAAATATGTGGGTGGTAAATAAGCACATGATGAAAGGCTCAACACTATTGGTCATTGGGTAAATTCAGGTTAAAATCACACCTATTAGAATGTCTGAAATGGGAAGACTAATTTCAAAATCAGGAGTGTTTGGTGAGGACGAGGAGCAGCTAGAACTCTTGTATTGCTGATGGGGATGTGAAATGGTAAAACCATGCTGGGAATCGATGTGGCGGTTTTTAAAAAAGTTAAACATACATCTACCCTAGGACCCAGCCATTCCACTCCTACGTGTTTATCCAAGAGAAATAAAAGCACGTGTCCAACTTGTACATTCATAGCAACAGTGCTGGTAATAGCTGAAGACTGTTACTCAGTGGAATACTCAGCGATGCAAAGGAGTGAACTGTGACACAGACAATAACATGCATAACTCTGAGAATATTTATACGGAATGAAAGAGTATGTACTGTCTGATTCATTTACATAATATTCTAAAAAATGCCAATGAATTAGAGTTTCCTGGGATGGAGGAAAGGAGAGTAGAAAAAAGGACCTGAAAGAACTTTTGAGGGTAATAGATGGGTACATCATCTTGATTCTGAAGATGGTTTCGTGTGTGTGTACATGTTCCCAAACTTACCAAGGTGTATACTTTAAATATGTGCAATGTATTATATATCAATTATACCTGTTTTTATAAAGATACTGTTTTATTTTTATTCTTTTTTAAAATATTTATTTATTTATTTGACAGAGAGAGAGAGAGAAAGCACAGCAGGTGGAGCAGCAGAGGGAAAGGGAAAAGCAGGCTCCCCAGTTGAGCAGAGAGCTGGATGTGGGGCTCGATCCCAGGACCCTGAGATCATGACCTGAGCCGAAGGCAGATGCTTAACTGACTGAGCCACCCAAGCGCCCCACGATACTATTTTAAATAGCTTGAAAAAATGAAATAGGTAAGGGCATACCTTGTTTTATTGCATTTGCTTTGTCGTGCTTTGCAAATATTGTGATTTTACAAATTGAAGGTTTTGGTCAGCTCTGCACTGAACAAGTCTATTGGCACCATTTTCCCAAAACACTTGCTCACTTCATGTCTCTGTGTCACATTTTGGTAATTCTTACAATAATTAAAATTTTTTCATTATTGTATCTGTAATGCTGATCTCTGATCAGTGACCTTTGACGTTACCATTAAAATTGTTTGGGGTCACCATGAGCACTGCCCACATAGGACAGTGACCCATCCTACAATGGCACCTAAATGTTCAAGTGAAAGGAAGACTCACACGTCTCTCACTTTAAATGATAAGCTAGAAATAATTAAGCTTATCAAGGAAAGCATGTCAAAAACCAACATAGGCTGAAGTCTCAGTCTCTTGCACCAAACAGTTAGCCAAGTTGTACACTCAAAGGAAAAATTCTTGAGGAAAATTAAAAGTGCTAGTCCAGTGAACATATAAATGATAAGAAAGCAAAACAGCCTTATTGCTGATATGGAGGAAGTCTGAGTGGTCTGGATAGAAGATCAAACCAGCCACAACATTCCCTTAAGCCAAAGCCGAATCCAGAGCAAGGCCCTGACTCTCTTCAGTTCTATGAAGGCTGAGAGAGGTGGGGAAGCCGCAGAAGATAAGTTTGAAGCTAGCAGCGGCTGGTTCATGAGGTTTAAGGAAGACGCCGTCTCCATGTCATAAAAGTGCAAGGTGAAGCAGCAAGTGCTGATACAGAAGCTGCAGCTAATTATCCAGATCTAGCAAAAATAATTAATGAAAGTGGCTGTCATACACAAATTTTCAATATAGACAAAACGGCCTTTTATGGGAAGAAGATGCCATCTAGGACTTTAATGGGTAGAGACGAGAAGTCAATGCCTGGATTTAAAGCTTCGAAGGACAGGCTGACTCTCTTGTTAGGGGTAATGCAGATGGTGACTTTACACTGAAGCTGGTGCTCCCGGACCATTCTGAGGATCCCAAGGCCCTGAAGAATTATGCTACATCTGCTCTGCCTGTGCTCTGTAAATGGAACAACCAAGCCTGGATGGCAGCGCATCTGTTTACAACATGGTCTGCAGAATATTTTAAGCCCACTGCTGAGACCTACTGCTCAGAAAAAAAATATTCCTTTCCCAAAACACCACTGCTCGCTGACGATGCACCTGGTCACCCAAGAGCTCTGATGGAGATGGACAATGAGATTCGTGTTGTTTTCATACTTGCTGACACAACATCCATGCTGCAGCCCATGGATCAAGGAGTCATTTCAAGTCTTTCAAGATCAATAAGTCTTTCAAGTCTTATTTAAGAAATACATTTCATAAGGCCATCACTGCCATAGATAGTGATTTCTTTAGTGGGTCTGGGAAAAGTAAATTGAAAACCTTCAGGAAAGGATTCATCATTCTCGATGCCATCAGGAACATCTGTGATTCCTGGGAAGAAGTAAAAATATCAACACAAACAGGAGTTTGCAAGAAGTTGATTCCAATCCTTATGGATGAATTTGAGAAATCCAAGAGCTCAGTGGAGGAAGTCACTGCAGATGTTGTATAAACAACATGTGGACTAAAATTAGAAGTGGATCCTGAGGATGGGACTGCTGCAATATCACAATCAAAGTTTAACAAATGAGGAGCTGCTTCTTGTGACTGAGCAAAGAAAATGGTTTCTTGAGATGGAATCTATTCTTGGTGAAGATGGTGTGAAGATTGTTGAAATGACAGGATTTAGGATGTTATATAAACGTAGTTGATAAAGTAGCAGCAGAATTTGAGAGGACTGACTTCAGTTTTGAAAGTTCTACTGTGGGTGAATGCTATCAAACAGCCTCACATGTTAAGAAAAACTGTTCATGAAAGAAGAGTTAATTGATGCAGCAAACTTCATTGCTGTCTATTTTAAAATTGCACAGCCACCCCAACCTTTAGCAACCGCCACCCTGATCAGTCGGCAGCCCTCAACATCAAGGCAAGACCCTCCACCAGCAAAAAAAGATTATGACTAACTGAAAGCTCAGATCATGGTTAACATTTTTCAGCAATAAAGTATTTTTAAATTAAGGAATGTACATTTTAAAAACATATTGCTATTGCACACATAATAGACTACACTATAGTGTAAACATAACTTTTATATGCACTGGGAAACCAAAAATTTCATTTGATTCACGTTATTGCAATATTTGCTTTACTGCGATGGTCTGGAACCAAACTTGTAATAACTCCAAGGTATGCCTGTATAAATCTGCCAAATATATGCAGAATCTGTATGCTTAAAAGGACAAAACACCAGTGAAGGAAATCAAAGAACTAAATAAATGGAGAGACATACTATATTAATGGATGGGAAGACTCATTATTGTTAACATGCCAGTTCTCCCCAAATTGATCTATAAATTTAATGCAACCCAAATAAAAATTTCAGTAATTGTTTTTAAAAATGTGTGTGTGTGTGTGTGGCAAGACATATGTGTAATATGCACGTGTATTACACACACACATATAAGTGCATATATAGGAAAAAAAGGTTTCACATATAGAGAAAAAGACAGAGCGTATGTTTAAGATGATAACATTTGGGGAATCTGGGCAAAGAGTATGTACCATTCTTAAAGTTTTCTGTAATTGAAATATCAAAATAAAAAGATTTTTAAATATTTATTTGAGAGATAGAGCAAGCTAGAGAGAGCAAGAGAGCACAAGCAGGGGGAGAGGCAGAGAGGGAGAAGCAGGCTCCCCGCTGAGCAGGGAGCCCCACGTGGGGCTTGAACCCAGGACCCTGAGATCATGATCTGAGCCAAAGGCAGACGCTCAACCAACTGAGCCACCCAGATGCCCCCAAAATAAAAAGATTTTTAAAGAGTTTATACTTATTGCTTTGTCATCTTTTTCCTTTTAGGTATTACATATTTAGTGAACACATGGCACACTGTTAAACATTCTACGCCACTTTTAAAAACCAAGTCATAGTCTATAATAAAAGATAGTTCAGTTTATTTAACAAGTCAGCTATTGTTAGATATTTACACTCGCTTTTCCCTGAGTTTCATCCTTATTCATCCTTTACCTCATATTCTTGCTGCCTTCTAATTTTTTCAGACCCCTCCCTCCACTTCCACCCTGGGACTGAGTAAAGCTTTTCATTCCTAGGCCTTTGATGGCAATGCTGGGGATAAGATGAGCCTGGACCAGGGGTCACCTATCCGTTGTATGAAGCCCACTTTGGCCTGCATGGTGTGTGTGTGTGTGTGTGTGTGTGTGTGTGTGTGTGTGTGTGTGTGTGTGTTTTAATCAGGCTCCACAACCAGCATGGAGCCCAACGTGGGGTTTGAGCTCATGACCCTGAGATCAAGACCTGAGCTGACATCAAGAGCTGGACAATTAACCAACCAAGCCACCCAGGCACCATGTGGCATGGTGTTTTTAAGTGTTTGAATTTATTGTCAAGATTTAAAAATTAGAAGATTTTACTTGAAAATCTCGATTCTTGACTTTCTTGAAACATCAGATGGCAATACTGGGCCCACATTCTGGCATGGCTCTCATGGCTGGAGTTCAGCCACTCTCTGTAGTTGAGGAATAGGTTCTCTGCCAGCCCAGCTGTCTTTACTTACTAGTCTGTTGGCTCCTGTATGCTCCCAGCCTCATGCAGGGCTCTAAAGACCCAGATCTGGGAATGCCCTCACTGAACACAAGAGCTGCTCAGGACTTGTGTCAGAAGGCAGTGTAGTTTAGAGGAAGAAAACCCTGGACTTGAGGCAGGAGGGAGAAGTTTTAGTTAGTTGGCCTGATCCTAGTTCTAGTTTGCCCATCTGTTAAATGATCTAGATGGGTAGTTCTTAACTGGAAGATGGGAGGAAGGGTCATAATGTTCAAATAAGGTAAAGGTGGGTCTAGCTTTACTCCCTAAATGATGTGATGTCCTCCTGCTTGAGAATGACTACCTTACTTGCTGAAGATCATTTGCAAATCCAAACGATAACTATCACATGAGGTTAAGAGCCCAGGTTCTGGATTTGAATACCAGCTCTACCATTTCCATGCTGGGTGATCTTGGCCAAGCGACTTCACCTCTCTGAGCCTGATATCTTATGTCAGACCTGAGAAAGTAGGAAGTAAGACAAAGTTTCCACTTCAAATTCCACTTAAATAGGAGATTAAATCAGATGACGTGTATAAGACACTTATGATTCCCTGGCAGAAGGTAAAGATTCTGTATAAATGTTGGTTACTGTTACTACCTGCCTTGTAAGGTTATTGTGAGGACTCAATGAGATAATACAGTAAAGTGTTTTAGCAAAGAGCCAGGTACAACAGTCAGTGTTCAGGAAATGGTTACTTATAATTATTATTCATAAAAACTCTAAAGTGATTCATTGATTTATCATTGCTGAAGATGACAGAGAGAGCTCCGTGGTGGTTTGATGGGTCTTGGGAGAGTAAAGGCAAGGCTCTCCCATAGATTTGAGTCTGAAGTCTGGAAACTGGGAGGCTAGGGAACAAGAGGCAAGGAAGGAGATGATAAGTCCCTGTTTGAAGAGATAGATTCTAAGACTCAAGTAGAAATTGCGATGCCTTTTGGAGGAGACAGAGATATGGAAGACAGAACTAAGGGTTGTCAATGCAGAGAAAGAAGGGAGGGTTGGTTGTCATTGTTGTTTCCCTTTTTTGGGGGAAATAAAAGCCCTGGGACTTGAAATAAAGAAAGCAGGGGCCAGATCTGATCGATTTCTGGGTCCCTCTAGCACAGGATTGGCACTGAGCAGAAGCCACTAATTCTTTGTGACTTAGTGGAAGTGACTTTCCCCTGCCTGAGCCTGTTGCCTCATCTGTGAAATGAGGAAAAGCAAATCTATCTCTGAGGGTGTTGTAAGTATTCTGAGTTTGGAAAATGCCTGGCTAAAAGTGCACAAATGGTGTCTGGTGTGACAACCCACAGCACACCCACCTCAATGGGAAAAAAAATTGAAAGAGACAATATCAAGTGTGTGCACAAGTGGTGGGAGCGTAAGTTAGTAGAGTTTGATGGTGTCTACTGAAGCCAAATACACACCTGCCTTTTGACTAGCAATTCCACTCTTTGGGATATACCCAGATGTGTTTCGAAGAAATGTATGAGAAGATTCATAGCACCAGAATAACCCCAAGTGGAAAATATCCAGTTTGAGGCATAGTCACACAATGGAAAGCAGACAGAAATGAAAACGAGGGAACTATTCCTATGTGCAACCTGGA
The DNA here is from genome assembly GCF_002007445.2 of Ailuropoda melanoleuca. NCBI lineage: Eukaryota > Metazoa > Chordata > Mammalia > Carnivora > Ursidae > Ailuropoda > Ailuropoda melanoleuca. The sequence continues at coordinate 36,535,428 of NC_048229.1, read as the reverse complement.
CGTCACAAACACGGTGTTAGGTAAAAAGAAGGCAAATACACAGGACGTGCTCCCTCCGTGGATTGAAATGGGCAAAGGTAATCCAAGGTGCCAGAGATCAGAAAAGGGAAAACTTTCAGAGGGGATGGCGTGGCAGGAAAAGAGCCTGCGGGGGGCACCTGGGGGTGCCAAATGTTTGGTGTCTTGATCTGAGTACTGGTTATACTGGTGTGTTCACTTTGTGTAAAGCCATTGAATGGCACGCTAATGATTTGTAGACTTCTTTGTATTTATACTTCAATAAAACGTTTACTTAACAAACACTGAGCAGTGTATCCCTGGGGCCAGAAGCACGGGCTGTGGGGACAGACAGATCCGGGGCTCCACACTCTGACCCTTGTGACAGACAAGTAGCTTCAAAACTCTGAACCTGTTTCCTTCTCTGTAAAAGGGAAAGTACTGTCTATCAAGATTCAGTAAATTGAGGGACCTATGACTTAGGCAAGGCCTGGCATAGACAGGTCTGCAGGTCTCCCACGTGACACCAAGCCAGGCACGGTTGCCTCACTTTCTCCAGCCCTGACCATGGTTTCTACCTGATTCACCGCTAACGGGTATCGCGGGCTTGGGGCTCCACACCCCTGATGGGAGAAAAAGAAACCAAGGCCACACTTCGCTGAGGCTCGCGTTCCTGGGGTGGGTGGGTGGGATTCCTGAGGCTTACAGAATGTCACACTCCTGCAGCCCTCTCAAGGACTTCCTCTATTGCTTTACCACCATAGCTTTGCTCTTGTTAGTGTCACTTTCTCCCATCACTATAAACACTCCCCAAGGTATATCTGCAAAATGACCTCCTCAGCATACGACCCACTGATACACATCTGAAGACCCTCAAAGCTTACGTCTTACTAGGTATTAGTAAACAACCTTAGCAGCAGCTAGCCCCTCAGGGTCCTGAAAGCTTTACTTCCAAATTTCTTAGAGACTTACCCTATCCTTAGCACCGCCCCCGCCCCAGGGTAAAAGGTATTTAATCAGTCACTCCCCACAAACACAAATGCTTTTTTCCTGCCCACAGGTCCTGCGCTCCTGCTATAATAAAGCACCTTCTCCCACCAAAAACGTCTCAAGCATTCTTTCTCCCGCCTTCGCTCCTGGCCCACAGCACATCAACCCCCAGGATGGAGCCCGGTGCTTCCCGCCCCCACGCTGGGGACAATCCTCGGGCGCAGCCCGCATTTCGATCTCCTAAAGGAACCCCTCTGGGGAACCCCGCCCAAAGCATCTCCAGCCCCGACACTAAATAAGCGCCACCAGCATTTGGCCACCAAGCTCTCCCTGACGGATTTGCGAGTTCTTCAATTGAAAAAAACGAGGCAGCGCCGCCTACTGGCGAGAAACACCACGCGCGGACGCCGCTCAAGATGGCGCCATCACGCACTACTGCGCACGCGCAACTCCCGAAGCCCAGGTAAGGAGGGCGCGTAAGCTTGTCTTGGGGGCGGAGCCCAGGACGAAGACTTCCCTTCCCTCCATCCTTTGCGGCCTCTCCAGCCCGCTTCCCCGAAGTTTTAAACTACGTTTCCCAGAATCCACTGAGGCCCTAGTTTTCCGGCAGCGTCGGCGGAAGCGGTGACTAGATCTGGCTGGGCCACACAGAGGCCGGCTTGGTCACTATGGAGGAAATAGGCATCTTGGTGGAGAAAGCTCAGGTCCGGTGGGGCCAGGCTCGCGGGGAGAGGGCGAGGCCGACCCGAGTGGGGTGCTGAGTGGCTGCGGGGATTCCGGCCCGGGTGTGGCTGGTTCTGGAGGCCTCGGTGGAGCTCTGTTCCGCCCCGAGGCCTGGCTCCGTGGCTGAATGATGTTAGGAGAGCAGTAAGGCTCAGAACGCGCGGCTGCAGGAATGAGTGACGTTACAGGTTCTTTGGCACGGAATGATTTCGGGGGTTAGCTAGGAGTGCTTAGTGACATCGGTGACCCGGCGGGGCTGCGGATGTGTCGGGGTGTGATAGGGAACTTGGCCGTGGGCCGAATCATGTCTCAAGTTGGCCCGGGGAGCTGACTGACATTCGGGGCTTGGCTGGTGTTGGGGGGCTACGTAGTATCTGTGGTCTGGCCGAGTGATGGGAACTGGATGACAGAGGACCTAATGTGAGTTCGGGTTTTGTGACAGGAGGGATCTTTCGGGGAACACTGGGTAGTGTTAGAATGTTCGAAGGTGACTTTAACAGCCTGTAATGAGATAGCCGTGTGATATTAGGAACTTGTGGGGGGGGTGGCTAAGAGGCATTGGAGTCCGGCATGGAGTTGCTGTGTCCTTTAGGCCCTAGTTGGGAGTCAGGTGACATTGAGGATATGTGACAAGGGACATATGATAATAAAATACCTGTTTGGGGGGCCAGTTGACAGAGGGGCCCTGTTAGGGGCTAGGTGACATCAGGAACCCATTTAGGGGGCTGAGAGGCTTGTAGGGTCTATTTAGAGGGGCTGAATGATGTCAGGAGCCTCAGGTGGTTCATGGTGGAGTGGGGAGGATGCTCTAGATTCTTTTATGAGGGGATGCTCTTTTTCCAGCCTGAGTTTTCTCCCTTGTTCTAGGATGAGATCCCAGCACTGTCTGTGTCACGGCCCCAGACTGGCCTTTCTTTCCTGGGGCCTGAGCCCGAGGACTTGGAGGACCTGTACAGCCGCTACAAGGTACAGTCAAGCCCAGTCCAGACCCTGCACAGGGCCCAGCATGCCATACCCCCCCTCCTTTCACTACCGCCTGGCTCAGCAGGGCCAGAGCCAACCGTCTACCTTACCCCTCTCCGCTCACAGAAGCTGCAGCAAGAGCTGGAGTTCCTCGAGGTGCAGGAGGAGTACATCAAGGATGAGCAAAAGAACCTGAAGAAGGAATTCCTCCATGCGCAGGAGGAGGTGAAGCGAATCCAGAGCATCCCACTGGTCATCGGGCAGTTTCTGGAGGCTGTGGATCAGAATACGGCCATTGTGGGCTCCACCACAGGTGCGAGGGTAGGGGGCACCTCATTCACTCATTTGTTCATTCAGCGTCGGTTAACTTTTGTCTGTCATGGACCAGGAAGCGTGCTGGGGTCTTAGAAGAGCAAACAAGGCAAGGCACTGTAATGGTGTTTTTCTAACTTTGATACAGACGTAGCCATATATTTTACATTCTCTCTCTACATGTGTGTACGTGTGTGTTTTGTGTGTGTTCGTGTATGTATATGTGCCTATGTGTGCAGTTGACCTTTGAACAACACAGGCTTGAACTGTGTGGATCTTCTTATACATGGATCTTTTTGGGTAAATACATTATAGTACTGTAAACGTATTTTCCTTATGATTTGCTCAATAACATTTTCTTTTTTTAGCTTACTTTACTGTAAGGTTATAGTATATGATACGTAAAACATACAGAACACGTGTTAGTTGACTATGGTATTGGTAAGGCTTCTGGTCAACAGCGGGCTATCAGTAGTTGAGTTTTTGGGGAGTCAAGTTATGTGTGGATTTTCAGTTGCACGGGAGGGGGGGCGGTTGGCGCCGCTAATCCCTGCATTGTTCAAGGATCAATTACATACATATCCGTATATAATCTAAATACATATTGAAAGTTTCATCAAATGATATTTAGCCTTACTATGTGTTACATACTCTGATGTTTTCCGTTCTGTTCTAGTCTGTTTTTGTCTTAAACAGTGTTCTGGATGTGACCCTCTAAGTTGATTTCATGACAGTTACTGGGTTGGGACCTGCAATTTGAAACCATGGGTGAAGTGTGAAGAGATTGGGCTCAGTATGTGGTAGCTGCTGTTGTTAACATGGGTTCAGGCCCTGCCCTCATGATGGTTGTTGTCTCCGTGTGTATCTGTCATTTCCTGCCTCTGTCCTCTGCTCCTTTGGACCAAGCCATGTTCTTGTAAGGGTGGGGAAAGGTGTGTGACTGGGCCTGGAATTGGACTGATGGGCCGGAGGTGAGGTGGTAAAGGGAGGGGGTTACCCAGAGTGAGGCTTGTGTCTTGGACCTGTAGGACTTAGGGGAACAGTGGGGCTATCCCTGAGATGCTGACGTGGGCGGAAGAGTGGGTTTGGAGGGAGACAGTGCGGGCAGCCTAGGACTTCACAGGGAGAGATCTGGGAGGCTGCTGGACAGCCAGGTCTGAAGGTCAGGAGAGAGACTGATGCTGGACAGAGGTGTGTATCACCACCATAAGAGTAGAAGGTGGATGGGAGCCATGAGCCTGGAGGCTGGGCAGGCAGGGAGTCTGGTGCAGAGACCTAGGCTGAATCAGGTGGGGTCTGTGGGGAAAGAGAGGAGCTTGGTTGGAGACATTCAGCACGGTGGGTGGAAGAGCGTAGGGACTGCTGGGCTGTGGAGGGCAGGGGAGAAAGGTCCAGCATGAGCCTTGGGACTCTGGCTGGTGACTAGGGACCACGGGCCTCCCTGAGACAGAGACCCAGGAGGAGCAGCACAGTTTGAAAGAAGATACCGAGAGCACATTGGGACCCAGTGAGGGAGGGAGACCCTGGGGACCCGCAGGGGGATGCATTCCGGGAGGCTACTGCTCACCTAGGGCTGGAGCTTGAGAGACTGTCGGGGCTGGAGATGGACGAGGAAGCTGTCATCGTGAATGTGGGTTTGGACTGGAGGAGGCAAGACTAGAAGCCAGGAGGGCCATTCCAGGTCCGAGCGAAAGATACTGGTGGCCTTGGGCCTCCGACTGTAGGTTTGGGGGAGGGGACAGTTCTGAGGTTCTGGCACTTGTCATTCTCCCCGCCCCCTTCCTGTCTCCCGAAGGCTCCAACTACTATGTACGCATCCTGAGCACCATTGACCGGGAGCTGCTCAAGCCTAACGCGTCAGTGGCCCTCCACAAGCACAGCAACGCGCTGGTGGACGTGCTGCCTCCGGAGGCCGACAGCAGCATCATGATGCTCACGTCAGGTGAGGGGCAGCCCGGCCGGGGAGGCCCGAGGGGAGCCTGTGGGCCAGGCTGGGAGCCCCCACTCTACTCTCCCCGCAGACCAGAAGCCGGACGTGATGTATGCGGACATCGGGGGCATGGACATCCAGAAGCAGGAGGTGCGGGAGGCTGTGGAGCTCCCGCTTACACACTTCGAGCTCTACAAGCAGGTGAGGGGCTGGGAGTGCCAGGCGCGGGACAGGCCCCTGTGTCTCCAGTTGGTGGTGGGACTCCCCGGCTCATCCTTCTTTACCTCTGCATTGCAGATCGGCATCGACCCTCCCCGAGGTGTCCTCATGTATGGCCCGCCCGGCTGCGGGAAGACCATGTTGGCAAAGGCCGTGGCTCATCACACGACCGGTGAGCCGCTGGGCCTTTCCCTGGAGCTCTGACCGTCTGGGCTCTCGGGACCTCTCTCCCTGCTTTCTCATCTTCCCCAGGAAGTGGCGAGGTGTGGCGATTAAGTACGGGGTCTGTGGGGTCAAAGCCCCGGGGTGACTCGTACTGGCTGTGCCGTCCTGGGGAGGGGACTTCACTGCCTCATGCCTCAGTTTCCTCGTCTATAACAGAAGACTCGCTTCACGGGGTTACCGTGAGGAATTAATGTAATAATGCAGCCTTTTTCCTACAGTGGGTGGTCACCCATTAGTAACCATGAGTTCAAATTCATGGGTTGCAACCAGCATTTAAAAAAAATGAAACCGGAAACATTAGTGTCTGTCCCACATAGTAAGAGCTCATATTGCTTCGTGAAACCTGTTGCTCACACACATAATGCTTGTGGGGGTTTATACACGTGCTTCTTTCATAGGTTCCAGACAGAAACGTCTGAAAGTAGCTGTATTACTGTTTGTAAAGCCTGACGATCAGGCTCCGCACATCTTAAAATCGGAATATGTGTGAGGCAGGGGGCGGTAGAAGGCAGTGGTTAAGCAGTGGGTTTTCTGGGCCGGGCTGAGTGGGTTTGAAATCTGGCTCCCCTACAACTGTTTGTGTAAGTTAGTGTATGTCACTACTCGATAAGTTAGTCTTTCTGTGACTCCTGTTTCCTAGCTTTCTGGGTTATTCGGAGGATTAAATCAATATAAAGCTTCTAGAACCATACCTGGTATGTAGAGGGTGGACAAGAAATGCCAGCCATTGTCATGAACATTCATTTGCTTAGCAGTTCATTGGACTTCTGCTCTCCCAGGCCCTGAGCTGAGCTCAGACATGTCTCATGTTGGAGAATCTCCCAGTGTGGCTGGGGAAAAAGAAAAAGAAACACTTAGAATTCAGTCATTCAGTTACTATTTATTGAGTACCTAATGTGTGCCAGGCTGTGTTCTGGGTGCAGGAGACACGGCTGTGAACAGAACAAAGTCTCCTTTCTTCGTGGAGGTGATGTCTTAGTTGGGAAAGTACTTGAACAGATAAACAGGTGAACAGATTATAGATCATGTGGTACTGAACACGTGACGAGAGGAAGCAGGACAAGGGGATAGAGAACAGTAGGAGCTGCCACTTTATATGGCAGAACTGGGGGGTGGTCGGGGAAGACTCTTATGAGGCGACGTTTACATAATGACCTGAAAGACATGAGGGAGTGAGTCACATGGATGTCTGGAGGATGCAATGTATCAGGCCGAGGGACTGTCTGGTGAGGCGGGAATGTGCTTAGTGTTCCAGGAATAACAAGGAGGCCCCTGCCGCCGAAGTGAGTGAGCGAGGGGGCTCACAGGTAGAGGGGAGGTTGAGTGGGAGCAGTCCGCAGAGCAGCAGATGCCCCGGGGAAGCAGGGAGAGAAGTGGCATTGCCCTTATGGGAGGGTGAGTCAGTCCATTCTGCCTGCGCCTCTCAGGTGGGGCTTCCTAGAGGAAGCGAGGCGTGCACGATTTCTCAGGCACACAGTTGGGAGGGAGCATCCTAGAACAGTATGTGCAAAGGCCTCAGGTGGGAAAGAACTTTTTATTTAGTGAGTCGTGAGTAGACCGTGACTAAACTCCACAAGGATAAGACCTTGTATGTCCATTCTTTCCTACATTTCCGGCACCTGCCCAGTAACTGCACTGTGGTATTTGCTCAGCCAGTGTTGGGGGGCTGGCTGAAGGAGGGCTGTGCTTGGCAGTTCGCTAGGGTGAGGTTGGCGAGCTCAGAAAGGGTGTGAATATAGCCTTGGCATGAATTTCAGGGATTTTGCACATGGTCCTGAGAGCAGGGTGGTTTTTGACAGGCAGGGATCAGTGCAATGCATTGACAACACAAGCCGCATATATGACTTAAGAATTTTAAGTACCCGTTAAAAGAAATGTTAGAAGAAGTAGGTGAACTTAAAATATTTTATTTAATGAGTATACTCAAAATGCTATTATTTTAACATAGAGCGGATACAAAATTTGAGATTTTTTTCTATTTTTTTTACTATAGTAAAATCTATGTAACGAAATTTATTGTTTTAACCAATTTTTAAGTGTACGGTTCAGTGGCAGTAAAAACATCCACAGTGCCGTGCAACCTCCACCACTGTCCCATTTCCAGAACTTGTTCATCGTCCCAGACTGAAACTGCATACCCATTAGACACTAACTCCACGTTCTCCACACCCCCTCGCCTCCAGACTGCTCCACGTTCTCCACACCCCCTCGCCTCCAGACTGCTTTTTCACTTAGCCTGTTGTCTTCAGGGCTCATCCATGCTGGAGCAGATGTCAAAATAGAATTCCTTTTTAAGGCCCAATAATATTCCATTGTATGTATATACCATGTTTTATTCATCTGGACATTTACTGGTGGACATTTGTTGACATATTTTCACTTGTTTGTACTAAGTCTCTGGAAATCCGGTGAGTATTTCCCAGTGACAGCCTATTTCATTGGGCACCAGCCATATTTCTGTTCCCCCAGCAGCCACATGTGGCCAGTGGCCATCCCATTAGAGAAGTAGTATGATCAGATTAGTTTTTTGAAAGATTATTCTGGCAGCTGGAAGTGAACTAGAGGGAAGAGAAATCTGACAGCCAGTTAAAAGACTTTGGAGTGATCCGGAGGACTGACTGTTGTAGCCTTGGGCAGAGGCCTTGGCTGGGGGGGGGGTTGGAGAGAGAAGGTAGAATCAGGGGGCAGAAGTGTCAGGATTTACTGACTAGAGGGGATTGGCAAGTGGGAGGAGTCAGGAGCAACTCCATTTCCTCACCTGGGCTGTGGGGGTGGGTAATGGTGACCTTCACAGGACTGGCGTAGGGGGAAGACCGATTGAGTGTGGGACATGCTGTAATTCAGTGACAAGGAGATTTTCACTGAAACACAGTACGAGACATTGGGAGCATGGGGAAGGGGAGGCCAGGGGGACAGGGCATTGCAGCAACGGAGGGTGGGGAAGACAGACCGATGCCCGAGTCAGATAATGGGGAGCCCAGAAGTTGGGATTTCACAGGTAACTATGGACACCTGCAGGACAGCCACGTAAATGTTGATCGAAGAAAACATTGGGATATGTTTAGATACCCTGAGGTTTGCCATTGAACAGGCCCCCAGGTGATGTGGATACCAGAGAGGAGGGATAGCTTGAGCCGGGTGTGGATTCTGGATGTTAGGGCTTGGCGGGGCAGGCCTGCCACGTGCACAACTCCTGGTTAGGACAGAAAAGCCCTGGAGCTGCATCGTGGACAGTGTGGCTCCCTTCCCTGTGGTGGCTGAAAGGAGGGTTCTGGAGGTTGCTCCATGCCACATAGCCACATCTCGTTATGAAATAAGTTAGACTTTAAGAAATAAGTTCAAAAGGAGGGGCCAGAACAAGCCTGTCTTCAACGACATTGCCACTTGTTGGTTGTGTCAGAATATGTGCTTGGAGTCCCGGATTCCTGCATGGTACTCAAAAGTGGGTCCTTTTCCATCCCAAACAGAATTCCAAGTGGAACTCCGAGCTCTTGGTGAGCTGGTGGTGAGATGTCTTAGCGTATGGACAGCCTATCTTTTTTCTCTTACTGATTTTTCCAACACTCTGGAAATCCAGGGGTTGGTTGGTTGGTTGGGTTTTTTTGTCTTGGATTCCATGAATATCTCTTGCTCTTCTCCATATGGGCATATTGAAGCACACATGTATTTTTTTTTTTTAATGTTGTCCTGATTTTTAAATGTTGGGCCAAAAAATGATACATCTGTGGTAGGCTTCATGATTTGGGCTGTGGGGTTGCTGTGGGGTACAAGCAGGTCACTGGTCCTCCCAGCAGGATCTGGGACCCAGCCCCAGGGCTTGAGAGAATGACCGGGCCACTTGGAGTGGGTGCTCAAAGAAAGGGATGTCTTCAGGGGCTTCTCAGTTTCTGTAAAGCAGTACGGGCCCTGTGGGAGGCCCTTCCTCATCTCACCCTTGTCATCCTGCCATCAGCTGCGTTTATCCGGGTCGTGGGCTCAGAGTTTGTACAGAAGTACCTGGGCGAGGGCCCCCGCATGGTCCGGGACGTGTTCCGCCTGGCCAAGGAGAACGCACCTGCCATCATCTTCATAGATGAGATCGATGCCATTGCCACCAAGAGATTTGATGCCCAGACGGGGGGTGAGTGATGTCTCAACAGAGCCTGGGGTCTTGGGCAGGCTTGTACAGATGCCTTGGAATGACCATGTTGCGCTCTCCAGCTGACAGGGAGGTTCAGAGAATCCTGCTGGAGCTGCTGAACCAAATGGATGGATTTGACCAGAACGTTAACGTCAAGGTTCGGGTTTCTGACTGGGGAAGGGGGTGTGTGGTGTGGGAATCAGGGAAAGGTGGAGGCTGGCGTGTGTGAGGGCAGGTATTGTGACAGGAAAGAGGGTGTAGGGGGGACAGAGGTCTGAGCTGTCCTGTCCCCAATCAATGCCAGGTGATCATGGCCACGAACAGAGCAGACACTCTGGATCCTGCCCTGCTGCGGCCAGGACGCCTCGACCGCAAAATCGAATTTCCACTCCCTGACCGCCGCCAGAAGAGATTGATTTTCTCCACTATCACCAGCAAGATGAATCTCTCTGAGGAGGTTGACTTGGAAGATTGTATCCTGCTCTGGAAGTGAGGGGAGGGTCCCGGTTGGGAATGGGGACTGGATCTTCATTGCCACCTCTGCCTTCACTGTGACCCAGCTTGTATAGGGCAGGAGACCAATGTCCAGGGATGGGGGTGGTGACAAAGACAGCTCAAGGATGACTTCTGGTTCTAGGCATTTACCTGGTCATCCTTAACTCACCTGCCACAGATGTGGCCCGACCAGATAAGATTTCAGGAGCTGATATCAATTCCATCTGTCAGGAGGTGAGTGAGGGTTTCTCTCTGGATCTGGGCGGGGGGTGTATGAAGACCCTTTGTGTTTGAGACCACTCTGCCACAATCCTCATGTCCCACATTGCCTCCCTGGGGCTTGGGGCCCGGTATCTTTTTCCACCATCACTAGGGCTGGGAAATAGATTTTAACTCTCATCCCTCAACAGAGTGGAATGTTGGCCGTACGTGAGAACCGCTACATTGTTCTGGCAAAGGACTTCGAGAAAGCGTACAAGACAGTCATCAAGAAGGACGAGCAGGAGCATGAGTTTTATAAGTGACCCAGCCCCTGTGGGGGGAGGGGAGAGAAGGGGAATGGAGAGGACTTTTCTCCCCTCCCCAACCTCTGTCCCAAAACCTAGTGTTCTTTTTTCTTTACCCAGGATTGGTTTACTCAATAAATACACGAGATTGAATCTGTTCAATTTCTTCCTAAAAGTTTCACTCCTTTGGAGAAAACTGGGTTGTGAATAGGATGTTCTGTCCCCTGCTCTCCTGACAGATGAGTGGATGAGGTACAGGCCTGGGTTACAATTGAGAGAGAGGCAAATAATTCAAATCAAATGACTTTAGAAATTCGAGGGAAAAGAACAGAAATCAAACCTCAGACTGTGGCCCTTGACCACAAAATAAAGCCCCCACACATTTCCCCACCCACACTTCCACAAGTTGGTAGAAGACCATTTGAATCTTTGTTGATTCCTGCCTTCCTCACACTCAGAGGAAGTATCAAGGACAAGGAGGTGGCCCCGCAGAGTCCCCAAGAGTAGGGATGAGGGTTGTGGGGAGGAGGTGGGATGGCAGGGTTTTGTGACTTCTCCCTATGGTCTTGTTGGGGCACAAATGTGTTTGGTTGGACAAATTCCCATTCTCTCTTGAGGTCTCCATTGAGACACCTCTCCCTCTGGCAGCCTTCCCTGATGCCCCAAGTTGGGAAGGAGCCCTTCTGTGCTCCACTGGCACCGTGTACGTGCTCTGCTTGGCACTTAGGCCCCCTTAGACTTTTTCTCATGTGCTTGCCTATCCCACCTCCGAACTGGAACCTATAGTCAAAGGATTGTGGCCTGATTACAGTTCAAGTCCCAGTGCCTACACATGGTAGACATTCACTTAATATTTCTTGAACAAATACATGAATGTCACTGTATGTTTGGAGGTGAGGTAGGAAGAAAATATAAGGAAAAACAATAGTCACAGGTCCTTGAGGAGATGGGGGTGATTCCTCTGTAGAGGAGCGGAGAAGTTACCCTATTCTCCCTGGAACCTCGCTAAAACAAGAGAGCAAGATGGACATTCACAAGGACACAGGAGGAGAGAGGACACGGTAGCAACACAGTTTAGGGGAGAGGCAGATAACTACTAGTCAACCCAACCGAGCCTGAACTAAAGGGGAGCCCAGAACAGATTCACACTCAGAGATCACAGATGCTACGTTCTGAAGGGGAGAGCTGGAAACGCGGACTTCCTGAAAGGCTACACAACCGAATTCATACACCAAGTGGGACTCGAACCTGGCTGGCAGTGGAGGAACAAGCTGTTGTTGTTCCAGGCCCCACGCCCCTTCTCCTGGCTGGTGGGAGATTTACTCCAGGAGTCTCTGGGCTGGCAGGCCTGAAGCAGGGATGAAAGAGAGCATGCATGCAGAAGACAGGGTTAAGTGACAGCCCCGGGCAGGCAACTGAAGGATTTCTTGTGAGGAAAACAAGCAGCACGAGAGAAAAGAGGAGAATGGGTTGTTCAGACAACTTAAGCCCTCATCTTTCACACTCAGTAGCAGCTAATACCTAAAACTGATGAATTAACAAAAGCATAGACTTTAGAAATATGGAAGTGAATTTCAAAACAAACAAGGACAGGAAGTAGTTGACTCTTGGAAGTAGACAGAGAAATACGGGTGAGGGTCCCATGGGAATGCTTTTATTTTGACAGTGTTGAATGGAAGGACCTTGTTTCTGACCTTAGGGAAAAAGCATTCAATTTTTTATTAAGTGTAAGTTAGCTGTTCATTTTCATACATAACCCTTATAAAACTGGGAAAAGTTTTGTTTTACTTGTAGCTTATCGAGGGTCATCATGAATGGTATTGAGTTTTGTCAAATACATAAAAAGCAACTATTGACACGATCTTTTGGTTTCTTTCTTTCTTAAGATGGTGAATTACTTTGATTAATTTTAGAATGTCATACCAGCCTTCCATTCCTAGGTTAGGTCCCACCTGGTCATGATGTATTATCCTTATATATGTTGCTGAATTCAGTTTGCTAATTGTGGGTTTGTGGGGTTTTTTGTTTTTGTTTTTGCTTTTTGGACATTTTTGTGTGTATACTTTTTTTTTTTAAAGATCTTATTTATTTATTTGACAGAGATAGAGACAGCCAGTGAGAGAGGGAACACAAGCAGGGGGAGTGGGAGAGGGAGAAGCAGGCTCCCAGTGGAGGAGCCTGATGTGGGGCTGGATCCCACAATGCCGGGATCACGCCCTGAGCCGAAGGCAGACGCTTAACGACTGAGCCACCCAGGCGCCCCTTGTGTGTATACTTATTACTGATCTTGGTGTACGATTTTTTCCCCTCATGATATCTTTCTCAGGTTTTAGTATCAGTGTTAAGTTGAGATGGAAATGTTCCTTCTTTCTCTATTTTCTGAAAGAGAGATTTGTTTCGTATTATTCCTTTCTTAAATCTTGGGTCCAGTTGACAATACAGCCATCTGAACCTTGAGTTTTCTTTGTGGGAAAGAGTTATAGTTTCAAGGATGATATACGTCCCCAATTTGAATTTTTATGTTACAGCAGAGAAATGAAAATGAAATTTGAAAGAGAAAAGTTTCATTTTTAGAGAACATAAAATACTTAGGAATAAATTTAACAAAACACATACCTGAAAATTACACAATTTTTCTGGGAGAAGCTAGAGAATACCTAACTAGATGGAAAGATGTGCCGTAATCATGGCTGAGAAGACTAAAAATTGCTTAGAAGTCCATTTTCCTCAAATTGAGCTATACACTCAATGGAAGTGACTTAAAATCCCAACAGGCACTTCTGCAGATATTGTTCAGTTGATTGTAAACATGTGGAAATGCAAAGGACTTAGAATATTTTAGGGTATTTTAAAAGAAGAACAAAACTGGGGAATTTACACTACCTGAACTCAAGCTTTACTATGAAGCTAAAATCAAGGCAATGTGGTGTTGGTATAATGATAAATTGTTAATTGGAACAAAATAGAGGATCGAGAAATAGACCTATACTCATACAGTCATTTGATTGTCCTAAAAAAATCCAAGGCAGTTAAGGCAGGAAAGGACAGTTCTTTCAAAAAAAAAAAAAAATGGTGCTGAAACAATGGATAAACTTGGGAAAATTAACCTCAACCTATATCTAACACCATACCCCCAAATTAAATCATGGTGGATCAGAGATATAAAAAACCATGAAGTTTCTAGAATAAAATATGGTAGAATATCATCATGACTTTCAAATAAGCAAAAAGCCCTAACCTTAAAAAAAAAAGATAAATTGAGCTTAAATAAAACTAAAAGTTTCTCATCAAAAGATACTATTAGGACGATGAAAATGAAGTTATGGACTGACATGAAATATTTATAATACGTATATCGAAAAAGGGCTTCTCTCTTAGCATCTCTAAAGAACTCCTATAACTTAATAGGATGAAAATCAAAAACAAAAAATGGGGAAAGATGTGAACAGACGCTTCACAAAAGATAGACAAATGGCCAAAAAACAAACAAGCCCAAAACCAAGTCCACAGCATGACTGTTTTAACCATATTACTTTGGGTAAGGTATGGTGATGCAGATCAAGAGAAAGTGGAGAATTTTACAATTTATTATACTCACAGTTCCCAGGGGAGAATACAGCATGCCATGTGGTGTTGCTCCGGGGAAGTGCCAGGGTCATACGGAAGGCCACAGGAGAGAAGAGAACTGTGGGCAAGCACCTGTATTGCTGTTTCTGTGCGAAGGAACGAAGGAGGCAAGGTAAGCAGGCTTAGGACAGCTACTTTGAATAATTTCAGCAGGCTCTGGGGAAGAGGGGCTGTCCCTGGTTGTCTGGTACCTGGTCCTGGGGCAATTAGGGCAGGTGTATAGTGTCCTGGAGTGTGAGTGCCCAATGAGAGAGGTAGTTAGGGTGTGCACTTAACCAGCAGCTCAAGAAGGGCAACTGATTGGCCTCTAGCCAGGGTATAAAAACATTGGAGATCATACATTTGTAAAAGCGGTATTATGAGTACTCAAATCACCAAGAAAAACACAAAGCAATCACAATATGAAGTACAACATATCTACTAGAATGGTTAAAATGTGAAAGACAGACAATGTCAAACGTTAACAAGGCTGTGGAGAAACTGCAACTGTCATGTATTGCTTATGAGAGTATAAGCTGGCACAACTAGTATGAAAAGCAATTTGGCATTTCTTGTAAAATTAAACATAAATCTACACTATGATCTAGTAATTTCACCCCTGGGTATTTGTACAAGAGAACAAGAAATATATACCTAAAGGAAACTTGTTCAGGAATGTTTACAGCAATTTTACAGATAAGCACTACTCAATGTAAAAAGACCACTCCCCACCCCGTCCTTGAAGCCACAAGCAACCACTAATCTACTTTCATCTCTGGAGTTCCCTATTCTGGAATTTCATCTGAACGTCATCATATAATGTGCAGTCTTTTGTGACTGGGTTATATTTTTTTTCACTTGGCAGAATGTTTTTCAAGGTTCATCCCAGTTATAGTGTATATCACTACTTCATTCCTTTTTATGGCTGCATGATAGCCCATTGTGTGGCTATGCCACTGTATTTGTTTGCAAGGGCTGCTGTGACAAAGTACCACAGAGTGGTGGCTTCAACAACAGAAATGTACTTTCTCATAGTCGTACAGGCTCAGTGTCCAGCATGAATTGTCAGGAGGGTTGTTTCTTCTCCCTGCATCTTCACGTGGTCTTCCTTCTGTATGGGCAAGTCTGTGTCCTAATCTCTTTTTATAAAGACACTAGTCATTGTGTCAGGACCCACCTTCATGACCTCACCAAACCTTAATTACCTCTTTCAAGACCCAATCTCCAAATACCACCACCTTCTGAGGTGCTAGGTGCTAGGACTTCAATATATGAATTTTGGGGAGAAAAATTCATCCCACAATGGCCACATTTTGTTTATCCACCTTTTGATGGACATTAAGTTATTTTCCCATTTTGGCTATTGTGGATAATGCTGTTATAAAAATCCATTTACAAATTTTATTATCTTTTTTTTTTTTTGACAATGCAAACTCTAGTTTGATTGGTCTGTCTCGTTCACAGGTAAGCCTCCTGCTCAGAGAACCAAAGGGCCAGCTAATGGTGAGGGAAGGCAGTGTCTCCAGGCTTCCAGAGTCATGGGTCTGCAGGGCTCCCCCTGCCCAATACAGTTCTCTGCCCTTGCACCTAGGAGTAAAGAAAGGAAGAGGCTCTTTGGGTGGTTGAGTGGGAGGCAGCTATGGGGAAATTTTAGTGCAGATCCCAGGGTCTGTTCTTCACAGCAGGAGGTAGTAATCACATAAAGTTATTACAAACTTATAATAAATGAGAGAATTATATATTATCTCACTTGTTTGGGTTTTTTTCCTTAAATTTTTTTTTCCAAAAAAAAAAAAAAAAAAAAAAAAGCAGGAAAGAAAAATACAGAAGGCAAATGAGCCAGATACCTGGGTTCAGATCAGAAGGGACCAGGGAGATGAGAACCAAGCTGTTACTGCCGGAACAGTAACACTGTGGCTAGCCCCAGGGCTCTCTCCAGGCATCTTTGGAGAAAGGCAAGAAGCCCTAGAAGGAGAGACAAAGGTGAGAAGATGGCTGTCCCCAGACCAGCGGCAGTATCAGTCCTCTGGTGGCTACCCTGGGCAGTCAACTGAGTTAAAAATATTTGAGGTTCCCATGTTGGGGGTCAGACAAAGGGAGAAAGTGGAAAGGGATGGCACAGAGGGCTGTGAGTTCCATCAGAGTCCTTCCCTGGGACCATGGGGATCCATGTAGGCAAAGGGAATCTGGACTCTTCCCTGTTTGTCAGCTAATTGGCTTCTTCAGGAAGCCTTCCAGCTGGTCCCTGATACCTACAAACTTGCCCACCATGTCCCGTTCTTGATGGCCAACACATTGGGGAACAGCTGACATCTCATACTCATAATGTGTGGTCATTAATACCCACCCTGGTCATTACCACCTTTCCATGCTGTTTGGCCACCATCTTCTCTAGCCTTGGCCCCAGAGAAAAAACTGCAGGGGCCACACCACTGTGCATGGAAATCCACAAGCACTGGTGTCTCACTATTGACAACTCAGTCTTGAAAGTCAGGTCCACTCCGGATGTTAAGGGTTAGTGTAGAGACTCTGGTGGTGTATATTGATCAGGCTGGACCAGGTGTTCCTGTCAGGCCGCTAGGACTGTACTGTGGGGTCTGCAGAGCCCTGGAGGTAAGGGGTGCTCACCTCTTCAGGAGAAATTTCTGAGCCATCTTCCTACAGTGTGAGTGGAGAGTTGCACAGGTTGGCCCTCCCCACCCATCAAAGGTACTCCACTATTTACAATTTTTTGTGTGGATATGGTTTATATTTCTCTTGGGTATATACCCAGAAGTGGAATTACTAGGTTATGATATGGGCACACTATGTTTAATCATTTAAGGAACTGCTAGCCTGTTATCCCAAGTAACTGCACCATTTTACACTCCCACCAGCAGTGTACCAGAATCCCAGTTTCTCTATATCTTCACCAACATTATCTTTTTTTTTTTTTATTCTAGTCACCCTAATGGGTATGAAATGGTAGCTCAGTGTGATTTTGATTTGCATTTCCCTGCTGGCTAATGATGTTGACCATCTTTTCATGTGCTTGCTGACCATTTGTATATTGTCCTTGGTGTAATGGTCATTTCGAATCTTTGCCAATTTTTAAACTGGGTTATTTATATTTTGATTTTTGAATTATAAGCATTTTTTCTATATTCTAGATACAAATTCTTTATCAGATATATGATTTGCAAATATTTTCTCCCATTCTGTAAGTTGTCCTTCACTTGTTTCCAAGTTTTGGGGATTATGAATAGAGCTTCTATGAACATTACTGTACAGGTTTTGGTGTGAACATAAGTTTTCATTTCTCTAGGGTAAATACCTTGGAGTGGAATTTCTAAGTCATACGGAGTACATTTAACCCTATAAGAAACTGCCAAGAAGGGACTTCTGGAATGGTGCAGTAAGGATCTCAGTAAATCTTCCCCCTTCACAGATTTAAAAAAAAAAAAAAAAAGCAAAAAAAGTTACCTTTTATTTTTTTTAAAAGATTTTTTTAAATTATTTATTTATTTGACAGAGATAGAGACAGCCAGCGAGAGAGGGAACACAAGCAGGGGGAGTGGGAGAGGAAGAAGCAGGCTCATAGCGGAGGAGCCTGATGTGGGGCTCGATCCCATAACGCCGGGATCACGCCCTGAGCCGAAGGCAGACGCTTAACCGCTGTGCCACCCAGGTGCCCCAAAAGTTACCATTTTAGAACACTATAAATTAACTGAACTTATATGACAAACTAAAAGGCATTTATTGAAGAAACACTACTGAACTTCAAAAAGAACAGTGGTATGTGCTACCTTGGGTCACTCATTCCTTCTGAACCAACACTAAAAACTGCAGAAACTGTGAAGTCTGGCAGCCATCAGAGGGGACTCACCTGATTTGAAACTCTGGAAAAGGTCTATCCTCAGGGCATTTGAAAACAATAGCAAGAGGTGTCACTCTCTGAAGGTCAGCATCACATCTGCCTAGGACTGTGAAACCGGCTGGGAGAACTGGAAAATAAGACAGCGACAGGGGACTTTGAAAAGTTCTGACAGGGACACCTGGATGGTGGAGTAGGGGTTGGGCCACCAACCTTTGGTTTCATCTCAGGGTTGTGAGATCAAGCCCTGATGCCAGGCTGCATCCTGGATTGGTTGTTTGTGTTTTTGTTTTATCTCAAGATATTTTCTAATTTCCCTTGTGATTTCTTCTTTAATTCATTAGTGAAGAGTGTATTGATTAATTTCCACATATTTGTTGATTTTCCGGTTTTCCTTATGCTACTGAATTCTAGTTTCAATCTTTTAAATTTTATTTATACTTGTTCTGTGGCTTAACATATGGTCTATCCTGAAGAATATTCCATGTGCATTTGACAAAAATGTATTCTATTGTTGGGTGGAGTGTTCTGTATATCTGTCAGGCCTAACTGGTCTACAGTATTGGTCAAGTCCTCTATTTTGTTATTGATCGTCTGTCTTGTTGTTCTATATATTCTTGAAAGTAGGGTACTGAAGTCTCTCCCTTCAATTCTGTTAATATTTGCTTCATGTATTTCAGAGCTCTGATGTTTGCCACACCTATGTTTGTAATTGATGTATCTTCTTGGTATATTGACCTCATTATCGTTATATTATATAATGTCCTTCTTTGTCTCTTGAGACAGTTTTTAATTTAGTCTATTTTGTGTATTAGCATAGCCATTCCTGCTCTATCTTGGTAATTATTTGCAATATCTTTCCCAATCATTTCATTTTCAACCTATGTGTCTTAGATCTAAAGTGAGTCTCTTGTAGACAGCATATAGTTGGATTCTGTTTTGTTTTATATCCCTTCTGCCAATCTATGTCTTTTGGTTGGGAAGTTTGATCCCTTTAAATTTAAAGCAATTACTGATAATGACTTACTTTTGCTATCTTGTTGTTTACTATATCTTATAACTTTATTAGTCTTTCATTTTCTCCATATTGCCTTCTTTTGTATTTGATTTTTTTATAGTGACACATTTTTATTCTCTTCTCATTCACTATATATTTTTTCAAGTTTTTATTTAAATTCCAGTTAACATACATTATAATATTAGTTTCAAGTGTAGAATTTAGTGATTCATCACTTACATACAATACCTCATGCTCATCACAAGTGCCCTATTAACCCATCACCCATTTAATCCAGCCCCCCCCCCGACCTTCCCTCCAGTAACCCTCAGTTTGTCCTCTATAGTTAAAAAAAATACGGAATGCTTCATGAATTTGTGTGTCATCCTTGCACAGGGGCCATGCTAATCTTCTCTGTATTTTTCCAATTTTAGAATATGTGCTGCCAAAGCAAGCATTCATTCACTATTTTTACATTTATTTTCTTAACAGATTCTCTAAAGCATACCATATATATCTTTTTTTAAAGATTTTTATTTATCTGAAAAAGAAAGAGAGCAAGAGAGCAAGCACGAGTTGGGGTGGGCAGCAGAGGCAGAAAGCGAAGCAGACTCCCTGCTGAGCAGGAAGCCTGATTCAGGGCTTGATCCCAGGACCCTGAGATCATGACCTGAGCTGAAGGCAGACACTTAACCGACTGAGCCACCCAGGTGCCCTGCATACCATATACATCTTAATGTAGAATTGACTTCAGAGTTATAGCAACTTAATTCTATTGACTTATATAAATGTTATTCCTTTATAGTTCCATTCCATCCTCCCACTTTCTGTGCTTTTATTGTTATACATATCTATGTATGCTACAAATCCTGAGATCAAAACACACCTCAAAGTCTGACCTTAAAAACTAGCCCTTTCAGAATTAAATTGGATCAGACTACTGAGCAATTTATGCCTCCAAGAAATTGTTGGAAACAGCAGAGCAATCAGCAGGAAATCAGTGGAGCCTAATGAGCTGGAAATAATACTGAATGAGGCAGATTGCTTCACAGAGAGATCAGGGGAAAAGACAGAGACTCCTGTCATCCCAGGTGACTGAGAACACACCGAAGCACAACACTAAATGCTTCACACCACAAAGGCAAATGGACTTCACTAAAATAGCCATCACTAAACAAAATAGCCTTCACTAAAACAAATAAGCAAAAAACAACAAAAGCAAGTTTGGGGGTGGGAAGAAGGATTGGTATTCAGAATTGCTACAATATGGTACCTAGTATATCCAGTTTTCAGCAAGAAAAAGGGACAAGAACAAAGGAAGATACGAAGACAATGTTTCATCAAGTAGAGAATATCAATACAGAGACAGAAATAATAAAAAGAACCAAATGGCAATTCTGGAGTTGAAGAATGCCATAACTAACGTTAAAAAAAAAATCACAAGAGCTAACCAGTAGATCTGAATTGGTAGAAAAATCAGAAAACTTGAAGATAGATAGATATTATACAATCTGAAAAACAGAGAAAATAGAATGAAGTAAAATGGACAGAGACTCAGCTGAATTTGGGACATCTTTAGATGCAACAACATACATTTAATGAGAAAACCATACATTTAATGAGAGAAAAAAGAAAGGAGGAAAATATTTAAAGAAATAATGGCTAAAACCATCCCCAATTAAAAAAAATTATTTATTTATGAGACAGAGGGAAAGAGAGGAGGGACAAGCAGACTCTGCACTGAGTATGCAGCCCAACATAGGGGCTTGATCTCAGGACTCTGAGATCATGACCCGAACCAAAACCAAGAGTTGGACACTTAACCAACTGGGCCACTCAGGCACCCCAAATCATCCCCAATTTTTTGACAAGCATTGATCTATACATACCAGAAGCTCAAGAAACTCCCAGGAGGATGCGAGCAGACACCCACAGATACATCATGGTAAAAATGCTGAAAGTCAAAGACAAGGAGAATATCTTGAAAGCAGCAAGAGGAAATCAATGTTATCACTCACAGGGGTACCCCAATAAGATTAAGAGCATGCTTCTCATCAGAAACAATGGAGGACATAAGGCAGTGGGATAACATATTCAAATTGCCCAAAAGGAAAAACCCTACCAACCAATCTTATAACCAGCAAAATTGTCTTTCAAAAATGATGGTAGGGGCAACTGGGTGGCTCAGTTGGTTAAGCATCTGACTCTTGATTTTGGCTCAGGTCATAATCTTGGGGTTGTGAGATCGAGCCCTGTGTTGGGCTCTATGCTGGGTGTGGAGTCTGCTTAAGATTTTCTCCCCCTCTGTCTCTCCTTCTGCCCCTCCCCTAACCCCCTCCCTCTCAAAAAAATGATGGCAAAATAGATATTCCCAGGAAATAAAAACAGAAAATTCATTCCTACCTGGCTTACCTTAAAAGAAATACTGAAGAATATTCTTCAAGTTGAAACAAAGTAATTTTGGACAGAAATTCAAAACCAAATAAAACAAAGAGTAGCAAAAGTAATTATTACACAATATAGCTTCATACTTCTTCCTAGGAGATTTAAAAAGTTGTATGGAAAAATCTTTATGTAATTGTACCATTGGCCTTAAATATATAGAAACTAGCTCATTCCCCAGGTGTGTATGATGAAATAGCTATCCTATGGTTTTGGTTATTATTTTTAATCAAGAGGAGTTATTTGCTTTAACATTGCCCTCAGCCTTGAATTTTCCCATACTGTCAAATTTAATCAGTTCCTTTGGAGAGAACTTCAGAGTTCTTTTCTTACAGACTGCTACACCCTCTGGGCAAAAATCTCTGAACCACTCTTCTGGGCATTGTGCTTGGTGGTATCCTCTATTCTCATCCTGCCTCTGTTGGTGTGGAATCTGTCCTAAATGTGAGCTGAGGACAATCAGGGTCCCAGTATTCTGGGCTCACTCTGCCTAAGTAGAGTATCCCATCTATGTAGGGTAGGGGCTGGTGGAGGAAGTCCCAAACTACTCAACTCATCATTTGGCCTCTTCAACTGAGTTGGTAAGGATGAGAAACACTTGCAGCCTCCCCCTCCCTTTGAGATATGGTAACCCTTGACTGAAAGCTGGAGGGAGAGGGAACTCCATCTTCTTGGTCACACCTACCTACAGTGAAGCTTCTATGAAGGGGAGCTGCAGAGTGGAGGAGAGAACAGGTCATATTTTAAATGCCAAACTCTCACTGCTCTTTCCAAGTTTCAGTAAAAAATTTTTGATAAATATTTCACTTGCTGTATGCCCTTAGGATATGTTTCAGACTTTAAATATTTAGTTGTTGTGAGATTTTAAATATTTATTTTCCAGCTTTACTTCTTTTACTTGGGAATGGGTCTACAGAGATGATCTGGAAGTGGAACATAAGATCTTAGATCTTTTCTTATCTAAGACCTATAAACTTCAGACTTATTCTTGGCATACAGATGGCCTACAATAAAAAACCAATGCCAAAACCAAAACCAAAAACCAAAACCTAAAAATAAACAAATAACCTCCAAAACAAAACAACAAATCCTGGGAAAGGGAAAGAATCTGATTTCCAGAGTTACCACATTTATTAGAGTCCAATGGTCAGTTTAAACAACAATATCAAAATCAAAAGGCATACAAAGAAATAGGAAAGTGTGAAGCATTCAAAGAAAATACAAATTAATCAACAGAAACTGTCCCTGAAAAAGAACTAATGGCAGATATACTAGACAAAGACTTTAAAACAAGTGCCTTAAAGATGCTCAAAGAACTAAAGGAAAATGTGGAGAAAGTCAAGAAAATAATGTGTGAACAAAATGGAAATATCAATAAAGAGATGGAAATCTAAAAAAGACAAAAGAAATTCTGGAGCCTAAAAGTACTGAGATGAAAAATTCACTAGAGTGATCCAAAGGCAGACTTGAGCAAGCAGAAGAAAGCCTCAGGGAACTTGAATATAGAACAATGAAAAGCATTGGGTATGAGGAACAGAAAGAAAAAATATTAAGGAAAAGCAAACAGCCTAAAGGACCTCTGGGATACACCATCAAGGGAGTCCAAGAAGGAGAAAAGGGAGGGAGGGAAGGCAGGAGAAATTTGAAGAAATTATTTGAAGAAATAATGTTGAAAACACCCCAAATTTGATTAAAGACATAAACATACACATCCAAGAAACACAACAAACTCCATATAAAATGAAGTCAAAGAGATTCATACTTGTGTCAACTATACTTCAATTTAAAAAATAATTGATAAAAAGAGATCCACAAGACACATTACAAACTTTCAAAAGACAGTCTTGAAAGTGACGAGAGAAGTGAATCATTACATACAAGGGATACTCGACAAGACTATCAGATTTCTCAGCAGAAATTTTGGAGGCTAGAAGACAGTGGGTCAATATATGCAAAATGCCAAAGAGAACAATCCTTATCCAGCAAAACTGCCCTTCAAAATTAAGAGAAATTAAGACATTCCCAGATCAACAAAAGTCAAAGGAGTTGGTGCTCACAAACCCAGCCTGCAAGAAATGTTCAAGGGAGTCTTGCAAGGTGACATGAAGCATACATGAGCAATTAGCAAACTAGTAAACAATGGTTTGTAATTGTATTTTTTGTTTTTTATGTGATTTAAAAGCTTAATGCATTTAAAGAAAAAACAATTCGTGTAAAAGCTAGCATAGTCATAAGTGCTGACATTAAGTTTTTTGTTAATAGATAGTATAAGTACCTGACATTAATCTTTTGGTCACTGAGGCATCCATTTCAAAAGACATCCATCTTGAATAGACATATTGCCGGCTGTTTGACACAACTACTAGCAAAACAACCAAAAAAGGAATTAGGCCACCCTTACTCATGAAGCTCCTTCCTTCAGAAAGCCCTGGGTAATCTAGATAATTGACCACTTACGTAACCTTGCTTCTCCCTTCCGGTACCTTAATTCCCACTCAGGATTTTAATTAGCCAATAAGGAGTGAAACTGTGAAACCCCAGACACCCCACCCTCAGTTCCTAATAAAGGCAGAGCCCCAGGTCTGCACACTCTCTCCCTATACCTGCAACCTGTGTGGCCCTTGGATGTGCCATGTATCTTCTGGGACTTTAATAATGCCTGTTCTTCGAAGTTCTCTGATGGTCATTGCTGAGGTATATCTTGAAATCATAAGAACCACTGGGGCTGGTCCAGCCACAACTTTGGTCCCAGTGGAGGAAATGTCTGTGAGGGCTTGCTACAAGGACTATGGGCTTGAGCAAGTGCCTCAGGCCTTCCTTTTTTCCCCCTGAGAGAGAGAGAGCGAGCGAGAGAGAGCAGGGAGGGGCAGAGGGAGAGAGAGAATCTTAAGCAGGCTCTATGCCTAGTGCAGAGCCTGATCCAGGGCTCGATCTCAGATCTCACAACCCTGAGATCATGACCTGAGCCGAAATCAAGAGTTGGACACCCAACCGACTGAGCCACCCAGGTGCCCTGTGCCTCAGGCATTCTTAGCCAAAACCATCATTATCAATAGGCTGGGAATAACTGGACATCTAATATTACTGTAACTTTTGTTTGTTACTCTAAATCTTATTTTCTATATTAAGAAACAAATCAGTCTCTTTTAGAGACTAATACATTTTAAAAGATTATTAGCTCATGTTTTGGGGCACAAAATGTATGAAGACATAATTATGTGACATTAACAACCAAAAGAGGTGGATACAGAGCTGTAAAGGTGCAGTTTTTGTATCTTATTGAAATTAAGCTGGTATAAATTCAAATTAGGATGTTAAATATAATCCCCATGGTAACTACAGAGAAAATATACACAAAGGAAAATGAGAAAAAAAAATTTAAACATTCCCGTGCCAACACAAACAAACAAAAAAACCTAAACACAAAAGACAGTAATGCAGGAAGTGAGGAATAACAACAACAAATCCATAAAGCATATAGAAAGCAAATAACACAATGATAGAAGTAAGACCCTCCTTATCAGTAGTTACTTTAAGTGTAAATGGATTAAACTCTTCCAATCAAAAGACAGTAATTGGCAGGATGGATAAAAATACATAATCCATCTATATAAGATCGAAAGGCACAAACAGGTTGAAAGTATCAGAAAAAAATATTCCATGCAAAAAGTACCAAAAGAGAGCAAGTGTGACTATACTAATATCAGACAAAATAGACTTTAAACCAAAAGGCCTGGAAGAGCCAAAGTCATCCTGATAAAGAAGAACAAGGCCAGAGACATACCATTTCCCCATTTCAAACTATATTACAAAGCTCTAGTAATCAAAGCAGTATGGTATCACCATAAAACCAGACACATAGATCAATGGGACAGAATTAAGAGCCCAGAAATAAACCTATACATTCATGGTCAATTAATATTTGATAAGAGAGCGAAGAATACTCCACAAAGACAGTCTCTTCAATAAATGGTGCGGGGAAGCTGGATATTCACATGCAAAAGAATGAAACTATACTCCTCTCTTATACTACTCACAACAATTAGCGCAAAATGGAAGAAAGACTTAAATAAATGTAAGACATGAAAACATAAAACTCCCAGAAGAAAACATAGGCAAAAAGTTCTGGCAATGGTTTTTTTTGCATATGACACATAGAGCACAAGGAACAAAAGAAAAAATTAATAAATGGGACTATATCAAACTAAAAACTTTGGCACAGTTAAATAAACGAGATAAAAAAAAAAAAAGAAAAGGCAACCTATGGAGGGAGAAAACATTTGCAAGCCACATACTGGATAAGAGGTTGTTAGGAACTCATACGACTCCATAGCAAAACAAACAAACCAACAAACCCCAGATAATCTAATTTAAAAATGCGTGAAGAACCTGAAGACATTTTCCCACAGATACTCAAATGGCCAACAGGTACAAGAAAAGGTGCTCAATATCACTAGTTATCAGGGAAATGCATATTGAAACCACAGTGAGATATCACCTCACACTTATATTAGAATGGCTGTAATAAAAAAGACAAGAAATAAGAGCTGGTAAGGATGTAGAGAAAAGGGTACCCTTGTACACAATTGGTGGGAATATAAATTAGTGTAGCTAGTATGGAAAACAGTATGGAGATTCTTCAAAAAATTAAAAATAGCACTACCATATAATCCAGCAATCCCACTTTTGTGTAGACATCCAAAAAATAAAAAAAATGAAATCACTATCTTAAAGAGGCATCAGCACCCTCATGTGCATTGCAGCATTATTTACAACAGCCAAGAAATGGAAGTAATTGAAGCATCCATCAACAGATGAAAGAATAAGGAAAATGTGGTATGTATTTTATATTGGAATATTTATATGGAATATTATATATTACATGCAATATTATTCAGCCATAAAAAATCAGATGAAAGGCTAGTATCCAAAATCTATAAAGAAGTTATCAAACTCAGGGGTGCCTGGGTGGTTCGGCTGGTTAAGCACCTGCCTTCAGCTCAGGTCATGATCCCAGGGTCCTGGGATTGAGCCCAGCATTGGGCTCCCTGTTAAGTGGGCAGCCTGCTTCTCCCTCTGCCTCTCCCCCTGCCTCTTCCCCTGCTTGTGCTTGGCACTCAATCTCTCTGTCAAATAAATAAATTAAATATTAACAATAAACAAAAAAGAAGTCAAACTCAACACCCAAAAAGCAAAAAGCCAGTCAAGAAATGGGCAGAAGACACGAACAGACAATTCTCCAAAGAAGACATACAAATGGCCAACAGACACATGAAAAAATGCTCAACATCACTCAGCATCAAAGAAATTACAAATTAATCCTCATTCTTACTGTCCTGATCCCTTATATTAGCTTAAGGTTTATTCTGTTTGGTTTTATAGCTTCTTGACCAGAAGGCCCTAAGGTTTATCAATTTCTCCTGTGCCAGACACAATAAAGGTGCTCGGGACAAAATGCTGAGCAACAAAAGAAGGTTCTGGTCAAAACAATTTTGGTTTCTTGTATACACTGAAGGATAATTATTTTGTACAGAGTTTAGCTTCAGCCACATTCCACAAGTTCAATCATGTTTGCATTTTAATGCAATTCATTCCTGAAGTCTATTTTTTAATTTTTTGATTCAAGATTTAAATACACATGATTATAAATTTTCAAAGAGGTGACAGTCTCTCTACAGAGCTTTACAGTGGAGATCTGGTATCACCTTATCCAAATGATCAAACTTAGTTTTACTAACAAAGCAATGACCTGTCCTTAAATGCTTTCTAACCTGTTGTAATACGATATACATACATAACCTACAAAGTATTCTCCCCTTAAAACATGTAATCTGAACCCAATGAAGCCTCTAGACCCAATTTCTTTTGTGTGTGTGTGTTTTAAGATTTTATTTATTTATTTGACGCAGACAGAGCACAAGCAGGGGGAGCAGCAGGCAGAGGGAGAGGGAGAAGCAGGCTCCCTGCTGATCAAGGAGCCTGATGTGGGGCTCGATCCCAGGACCCTGAGATCATGGCCTGAGCCAAAGGCAGACGCTTAACCGACTGAGCTACCCAGGTGCCCCCTCCCCCCAATCTCCTTTGTACAGAAAATACAAACAAGGGAGCTAAATGACACTATAGAAACAAAAAATCTAAACAAATGGCAGACAATTTTCCTGGACTTCTCAAAAAGTCAACATTATTTAAGAATTTTTGAAAAAGGATGGGGTGCCTGGGTGGCTCAGTCGTTAAGCATCTGCCTTCGGTTCAGGGCGTGATCCCAGTGTTCTTTTTTTTTTTTTTTTAAAGATTTTATTTATTTATTTGACAGAGAGAGACAGCCCAGCGAGAGAGGGAACACAAGCAGGGGGAGTGGAAGAGGAAGAAGCAGGCTCCCAGTGGAAGACCCTGATGTGGGGCTCGATCCCAGAACTCCAGGATCATGCCCTGAGCCGAAGGCAGACGCTTAACGACTGAGCCACCCAGGCGCCCCAATAAATAAAATCTTAAAAAAAAAAAAAGAATTTTTGAAAAAGGAGAAATGTTCTAGATCCGTGGCTCTCCATAGTGCATACCAAAATCCCCTGGAGAGCTAAGAAAAAACACAGAGGTCCAGTGGTCCTGGACATTTGTATTTTTACTAAGATCCACAGATGATTCTGATATCCAAGAAAATTTGAGTCACTGTTGTAGACTAAAAAAAGAATAAAGAGCGCTAACAACCAAATACAGTATGGAATCTGGAATGCATTCTACTTAGAAGATGAACCCCTGTAAATGGCATCTTAGAGGCCAATGAAGAAAATGATAAGATAGATATTGTGGAATTACAGAGAATTTCCTTAAGGGTAATTATGGTACTATGGCTGTATGAGATTTTCTTTATGTTTGGGAGATACATACTGATGTAATAAGGGGGAAAGTATCATGATGTCTAAAACATATTCTCATGGTGCAACACAAAATATACAGAAAAATTAATGTCAAATTGTTAACAACTTTGAATCTACGTAGGGGTATATGGTGTTTATTCTTCCAACTTTTTCATATGTGCAATTTTCATGATAAAGTTGAAAAATTTATAAATGGATAGCTTTTATTTTTCTTTCACCAATATTTATCTTCACTTCCGGACAGAGAAATAAATTATACATTTTCTTCCTGTTGACATTTTTATAGACAAATCACTTAAAAACCTCTCCCTGATTCTTCAACACCTGGTTTTTCAACATCTCTTCACTCCCTAAATCCATAGGGTTTCTTTCCAAAATTAACTTTTTGATGTAACTTAAGGAATGAACTCTTAATGAAAATCCTCTCGTAGTCTTTACTTTCCACGAAATTTTATACAGAACTTATTTAAAATTTAATAATGAAGGAATGGATGAGATTTTTCTAAATTATTCACAATAATACAGTTTTCCTGTCATCAACAATAATGCTAATGAAACATAAAAGCTATTCTTTATGAGCACAAGCATGTGCCAAATACTCTTGTAAGGATAACACATTTATTCCCATAATTGCTCTAGTATATACTCACTATATACTATATATACTATATATAGTATATAGTATATATATATATAGTATATATATATATACTATATACTAGTATATATTGTTGCCATTTACAAATGATGCACAAAATGGATAGGCACCTAATGTCACACAGGTTGTGAAGTGGCAATGGTGATAAAGCACCTGCCTCAGGTAGTTGTTAGCTTACATTTGTTCCAACAACAGTTTTCCTCCAGCTTGAATTTGAAGGCTTTTCTAAGTGTATGAAATTAACATACCTAGGAAAATATCCTTCACGATTAGTAAATTGTGAACATGAAGGCTACCCTACATTTCTTTACATTCAAAGACTTTCTCACCAAAATGTCCTCTCAACACTAAGGTGTTTGCTTTAACTATAATTCTTTCCATGTTACTCAGACCCAAAGTTTCTCACCAGTAGGAATACTGTGCTGTTGAGCAAATCTCAGTCCATGATGAAAGGTCTTCCCACATGTTTTTATATTCATAGGATTTCTTGCCACTATGAACTCTCTGATGTTGAGTAAGTTGTTCATATCCAGTGAAGGTTTTCCCACATTTGTTATATTCATAGGACTTCTGACGATTATGAATTTTCTGATGTCGAGTAAGCTGACCATTCACAGTAAAGGCTTTCCCACATTCTTTACATTCATAGGGCTTCAGACCTGTATGAATTCTTTGATGGGCAATAAAAACTGACCTAAGTCTAAAAGCCTTCCCACATTCCTTACATTCATAAGGTTTCTCACCAGTATGAATCCTCTCATGTTGAATAAGGTTTGAGCTACAACTAAAGGTCTTTCCACATTTTTTACATTCATAGGGTTTCGTACCTGTATGAATTCTCTGATGGGCAGTAAAGACTGAACTAAGTCTAAAAGTTTTCCCACATTCCTTACATTCATAAGGTTTCTCACCAGTATGAATTCTCTGATGTACAGTAAGTTCATAATTATTGCTAAAGGCCTTTTCACATTCCTTACATTCATAGGGCTTCTCACCAGTATGAATTTTAACATGTTGAATAAGGTTTGAGCTACGACTAAAGGCCTTCCCACACTCCTTACATTGATATGGTTTCTCACCAGTATGAATCCTCTGATGTACTCTAAGTTCACTACCACAAGTAAAGCATTTCCCACATTCCTTACATTCATAGGGGTTCTCACCAGTATGAATTCTGTAATGTCCAAGAAATTGGTAATGATGTCGAAAGGCCTTCCCACATTCCTTACATTCAAAGGGTTTCTCACCAGTGTGAATTCTCTGATGTACTCTGAGGTCTGTACCACGACTAAAGCTCTTTCCACATTCCTTACATTCATAGGGTTTCACACCTGTATGAATTCGCTGATGCTCAGTAAGTTGGTACTGATGTCTGAAGGCTGTCCCACATTCCTTACATTCAAAGTGTTTCTCACCAGTATGGGTTTTCTGATGTCGAGAAAGCTGTAGATGAAGTCTAAAAGCCTTTCCACATTCTTTACATCCATAGGGTTTCTCACCAGTGTGAATACTCTGATGTTGAACGAGATTCGAGCCACGACTAAAGGCCTTGCCACATTCCTTACATTTAAATGGTTTCTCACCAGTATGAATGTTCTGATGTCGAGTAAGCTGTGTCAGAAGAGTAAAGGCCTTCCCACATTCTTTACATTCAAAGGGTTTCTCCCCAGTATGCATTCTATGATGTTCGGTAAGTCGGTAATGATACCTAAAGGCCTTCCCGCATTCCTTACATTCAAAGGGCTTCTCACTAGAATGAATTTTCTGATGCTGAGTAAGATTTGAACCACGATTAAAGCCTTTACCACACTCTTTACATTCATATGGCTTCACGCCAGCATGAATACTCTGATGTTGAATAAGGTTTGAGACACGATTAAAGGACTTCCCACATTCGTTACATTCAAATGGCTTCTCACCTGTATGAATATTTTCATGGCGATTAAGCTGAGTGAGAAGACTAAAGGCTTTTCCACATTTCTTACATTCAAAAGGCTTCTCACCAGTATGAAATTTCTGATGTCGAATAAGCTGTATATGGAGTCTAAAGGCCTTTCCACATTCCTTACATTCAAAAGGTTTCTTTCCAGTATGAACACTCCGATGCTGAATAAGGTTTGAACCACGACGAAACAATTTCCCACATTCCTTACATTCATAGGGTTTCACACCTGTATGAATTCGCTGATGCTCAAAAAGTTGGTACTGATATTGGAAGGCTGTCCCACATTCCTTACATTCAAAGGGTTTCTCACCAGTATGGGTTTTCTGATGTCGAGCAAGCTGTAGGTGAAGTCTAAAAGCCTTTCCACATTCCTTACACCCATATGGTTTCTCACCAGTATGAATGCTCTGATGTTGAATAAGATTCGAGCCACGACTGAAGGCCTTGCCACATTGCTTACATTTAAATGGTTTCTCACCAGTATGAATGTTCTGATGTCGTGCAAGCTCTATTAGAAGACTAAAGGCCTTCCCACATTCTTTACATTCAAAAGGTTTCTCACCAGTATGAATTCGACAATGTTCAATAAGTTGGTAATGATATTTGAAGGCCTTCCCACATTCCTTACATTCAAAGGGTTTCTCACTAGAATGAATTTTCTGATGTTGAACAAGATTTGAACCACGATTAAAACCTTTCCCACACTCTTTACATCCATATGGTTTTGCACCCGTATGGATACTCTGATGTTGAACAAGGTTTGAGCTACGATTAAAGGACTTCCCACATTCCTTACACTCAAATGGTCTCTCACCTGTATGAATATTCTCATGGCGATTAAGCTGGGTGGGAAGAGTAAAAGCTTTCCCGCATTCCTTACATTTAAAGGGTTTCTCACCAGTATGAAGTTTCTGATGTCGAGTAAGTTGAACAAGAAGTCTAAAGGCCTTCCCACATTCCTTACATTCATAGGGCTTCTCTCCAGTATGAATACTCTGATGCTGAATAAGATTTGAACCACGACTAAAGTACTTCCCACATTCCTTACATTCATATGGCTTATCTGTAGTGTAAATAAGAGAAGTACCATGAGTAGAAGTATGCATTTTTTCATAGCTTATTATCTTTTGACCAATACACCCCTCTTGATGTCCCTGTTGTCCCCTAAATCTATTTCTGCATTTTGAGTCATTTCTAAAATTGGAGGCCTTGAGGCCAAGAGTTTTACTTATTTGGTTTATACTCTGTTTAGGCAAATTTATTTCATGAATATAATTTTCTGGAGATAATTTCTCGGCTCCATAACTTGACTCCAAATCTGAAAGAAAAGGAGAAAGCAAACACATTTTATCTTCCTGTACACACAATACAAAATCTATTAAAGAATATATAACTCTAAAAATATATATACATATAGAAAAAAATTTGAATATATATTGAAATAGATATAATACACTTATAGATAATTTGAAAAAGGGTAAGAAGAGCTCCAAAAAAAAGGAAAATTTATGTTAGATGGTGATGCTCATAATAGGGGAAGAGATTAACTTTGTGAAATTTAGGTGTTAATCAAAATCCTTTTTGATTAAAAGCTTCCAAAAGGAAGCTTTTATAAATACTGATATTCAAGCAACTCAGTGCACAGAAACAGAATTTTTAGGAATAAGTCCTAAGATGCTGTATTTTTAACATCTCTATCAGATAATTCTGATGCAGATCAAAGTTCAAAGATCCATACTTAAAACTGTTTTGAATGGTTTGTCTTTACTCTTATAATAAAATCCAAAACCCTTACTATGGATAACAAGACCACCTCTGAAGCCACTGTCATCCTTTGGACCCTATCTCTACCACACTGCCTTCTTTTAGCACTTCAAACATGATATAACATTTCTTCAATATCTTCATGCTTTGTTCAGACTATTTCATCACACAAGAATGCTGTGGCCTGAGCTGCTCGTAGGAGACAACACTCTCATTTTTAAGTTCCAAAAGAAATGTCTTCCTCAGAACAGCTATACCTGCTGGGCCCGTCTAATTATATCCCTCTCCTTTATTCTCTATTAAAGAGTCCCATTCCTTGCCTTCACAATTCTGTTTTAATTATATGTTCATTCATTCATTAGCTCATTTCTCATTCTGTGTATTTTCTTATTCCTAAATATGCCTAAGGAGTAGACACAATCCTGATAGCATTCACCACTGAATAATAAGCCCATAGCACACAATAGGTGTTAAGTAATTGGAAAAGTACTCATAAAAGAAGTAAGGCTGAGAATAAAGGTATATAATGCAAAAATGAGCCACTGGGGAAGGCTTATCATAGAAACCACTCATTCAAAACTACTAAAATTGATAAACAGAACCATTCTCATATTACTTATTTCAAATGGGAACAAATGCACATCAGAGCCCAACTGGTCATGTATATGTCATAATGGGAAAAACTACAGAAAACAAGTAGAAACTTGAAGCTTGAACCTATATCACAATGTTAAAGAAAATCAACAGATGCCAACACTGAGATGACATGTTTGAATTACCTAACAAAGCCTTTAAAACCATAATTATGCAAATGTTCCAAAAAGCAGTCATAAATACTCTTGAAACAAATGGAAAAACAGAAAGTCTCAACAAAAATATAGAGGATGGGAGTGCCTGGGTGGCACAGTGGTTAAGCGTCTGCCTTCGGCTCAGGGCGTGATCCTGGGGTTATGGGATCGAGCCCCACATCAGGCTCCTCTGCTATGAGCCTGCTTCTTCCTCTCCCACTCCCCCTGCTGTGTTCCCTCTCTCGCTGTCTCTATCTCTGTCAAATAAATAAATAAAATCTTAAAAAAATATATAGAGGATGTAGGAAGAGTTCTGCAAAGATGGTGGGGCAGAAGGATCCTGGGCTCCCACAGACACACCAAGATAACAGCCACATCAGTGTAAGTATGAGAATGATCTAAGGATGGCAGAACAGACTTTCCACAGGTAATCACAGAGAGGAGACCACATCAAAAAGGGTAGAAGGGGCGGAGATGCAGTTGGCAACCAAACCCCCAGTAAGAATAACCACAAACAGGAGGGACACCACAAACACAAAGAAGCAAGAGGATCAGATTCCACACCAGGCACCCCAAGTATGGGGGATGCACACTGGGAAGATGAGTCCCATTACATTTGGTTTTGGAAACCAGTGGGGCTTCACTTCACAAGTTTTTACACTCAGTGCAGCTTAACTCTGAGTACTTTAAAAATCAGCAGACTTAGTTCTGGGAGAGCCAGAGGGTGATAGGAAACTTGAGTCCCTATCCTTAAAGAGCCAGCAAAACAAACAACTTGCTGAGATACAGCATAAAAGCAGCAGTTTTTGAAAAGTGCCTCGGGTATACGTGAAGAATATTTATTTACTAATCTCAAAATGTGTGCTGGAGGGACAGGGATCTTCAGGAAACTTCCCCAAGAACAAAAGACCTGGTGGAAACCATTCCCTGCCCACTACCAACCACTGCCTAGATAGCTGGAAGCATTAGGGAACCAGCGCAAACACACACCACCTACCTTGCTAGCGCTGCATGCCCCACCTTCATTCTCCTGAGAATCTGCCCCATCCAACCCACCCCACTCCGAAGGGGCTCCAGCCCCAACACACCCTGCAAGCAGCCCCAGTCAGGACCAGTGCCACTCCAAAGGGACTCTTGCTTTGTGGAGTGGGGAAGGATAATCACATACACCAGTGTGCCCACAGCTCCAGCAACCAAACCTTACAGCTAGCAGTACAGAGAGTACCCTGCTGATCAGTGTGACTTCAGCCCTGGCAGATGGCCTAGGAACAGGCAGTTTGATTGCCAGCCCTGCCTACCAGTGAACAAGGGGATTTGCCTCCTCTCAGAGGACAAGGCAGGGAGAGTGCCTCACAAGTTGGTGCAACTACAGCCCCAGCAGACAAGCTGAGAGCAGGCTTCTAGTCTGACTGCTGACACCACCGAAATGCAAGTCCCCAGTGGCCCCCAACAAATCCCTTAACAGCACAGAGACCAAACCTTGCCCAGAACAGGCAAAGTGAGCCATTGCAGTCAATGGACTGAAGGCAAAAGAGGCTCTGCCACAACAACAGAGCACAGGCAACCCACACAAGGAGACACCCCGGAAGCGTCTGGTTCTGGTGAACAACAGACACTTCACCCCACAGCACCACAGGACCTTCATCAGGTCACTACTTTCAATATCAAGAGCTGTAACTGCTTTCTTAATACACAGAAACAAACACAGAGTTATATAAAACGAGAAGACAGAGGAAAATGTCCCAAACGAAAGTGCAGGACAAAATCACAGCAAAAGGGCTAAATGAAACAGAGATAAGCAATGTACCTGCTAAAGAACTCAAAGTAATAGTCATAAAGATTCTCACTGGACTTGAGAAAACAGTGGATGATCTTAGTGAAACCTTTGAAAACAAACAGTAAATATTTAAAAGAACCAATCAGAGATGAAGAACTCAACGACAAATAAAAAATACACCAGAGGGAATCGATAGCAGATTAGAGGAAGCAGAAGAATGGATCAGCGACCTTGAAAGTAGGGTAATAAAAAGCAATCATGTTGAACAGCAAAAATAAAAATAATAATAAAAAATGAGAATAGATTAAGAAAACCCAGTAACATCAAGTATAATAACGTTTGAATTATAGGGATCCCAAAAGAAGAGAAAGAAAAGGGGGCAGAACATTTATTTGAAGAAATAATAACTGAGGGACGCCTGGGTGGCTCAGTTGGTTAAGCATCTCCTTTGACTCAGGTCATGATAACAGGGTCCTGGACTTAAGCCCTGCATCAGGCTCTTTGCTCAGCGGGGAGCCTGCTTCTCCTTCTCCCTCTGTCTGCCACTCTGCCTACTTGTGCTGTCTGTCAAATAAATAAATAAAATCTTAAAAAAAAAAAAAAAGAAGAAGAAGGAAAGAATAGCTGAAAACTTCCCTATCTGGAGAAGGAAACAGACATCTAGCTCCAGGAAGCACAGAGAGCCCCCAATAAAATTAACCCAACAAGGTCCACACCAAGATATGGTAATTAAAATGGCAAAAAGTAATAGTAGAGAATTTTAAAAACAGCAAGAGGAAAGAAAAGTTACATACAAGAGACACTCCATAAGGCTATTCTGTTGATTTTTCAGCAGAAACATGACAGGCCAGAATGGAGCGGCATGATACGTTCAAAGTATTGGAAGGAAAACTTGCAACCAAGAATACTCTACCCAGCAAGGTTATCATTCAGAATAGGAGAGATTGTCTCTCATACAAACAGAGGTTAAAGGAGTTCATCACCACTTAAACCAGCCTTATAGGAAACGTTAAAGGGAATTCTTTGAATGGAAAGGAAAGGCCATAATCAGGAGTAAGAAAATTATGACAGAAAATTGCAAACACATAATAAAAGTAGTAGATTAATCACTTATAAAACCAATATGGAGCTTAAAGCACAAAAGTAAAAATCAATTTTATCTATAAAAAAAATCAGCTAAGGGATTCACAAAATAAAACGATGTAAAGTATGATATCATATACATAAAGTGGAATGGGGGAGTAAAAATTTAGTTTTTTTAGAATGGATTCAAATTTTAGCAACCACGACCTTAATATAAACTGCTAGATATATAAGATGTTATATATGAACCTAACAGTAACCACAAATCAAAAACCTGTAATAGATACACAAAAAAAATAAAGAGAAAGAAATTCAAGCATAACACTAAAGAAAGCCATCAAACCACAAGGGAAGAAGCAAGAGAAGAAAGGAACAGGGAACTACAAAAACAGCCATAAAGGGGCGCCTGGGTAGCGCAGTCGTTAAGCGTCTGCCTTCGGCTCAGGGCGTGATCCCAGCGTTATGGGATCGAGCCCCACATCAGGCTCCTCCGCTGTGAGCCTGCTTCTTCCTCTCCCACTCCCCTGCTGTGTTCCCTCTCTCGCTGGCTGTCTCTCTGTCACATAAATAAATAAAATCTTAAAAAAAAAAAAACAGCCATAAAACAAGTAACAAGATGGCAACAGGTACATATCTATCAATAATTACTTTAAATGTAAATGGCCTAAATGCTCCCATCAGAAGACTATGATGACTGAATGGATAAAAAAGCAAGACCCATCTATATGCTGCCTACAAGAAACTCACATCAGGCATAAAGACACATGCAGACTGAAAGTGAAGGGATGGAAAAACATCTACCATGCAAACAGAAGCGAAAAGAAAGTTGTGGTAGCAACACTTACATTGGACAAAGTATACTTTAACATAAAGATCGTAACAAGAAACAAAGAATGACATTATATAATGATAAAGGGAAGAATTCAACAACAGGATATAACAACTGTAAATATTTATGCACCCAACATGGGAGCATCTAAATACATAAAGCCACTATTAACAGACTTAAAGGAGAAACTGACAGTAATAAAATAATAGTAGGGGACTTTAACACCCTATTTATATCAACGGATAGATCACTGAGGCAGAAAATCAACAAGGAAACAGTGGCTTTGAATGACACATTGGACCAGACGGGCCTAAAAGATATATTCGGAACATTCCATCCAAAAACAGCAGAATACATTTTCTTTTCAAGTGCACACGGAACACTCTACAGACAGATCACATGTTAGGCTACACAATAAGTCTCAATACAAAAAAAACTGAAATCATATCATGCATCTTTTCTGACTGCAATGGTATGAGACTGGAAATCAAGTGCAAGAAAAAATCCGGGAAGAACATAAACACACAGAGGCTAAGTAAATGCTACCAAACAATGAATGGGTCAACCAAGAAATCAAAGAGGAAATAAAAAATACACGGAGAGAAATGAAAATGAAACACAACGGGCCAAAATCTTTGGGATGCAGCAAAAGCTGTTCTAAGAGGCAAGATTATAGCAATACAGGCCTACCTCAAGAAATAAGAAAAATCTCAAATAAACAACCTAACCTTAAACCTAAAGGAGCTAGAAAAAGAAGAACCAACAAAACCCAAAGCAAGTAGAAAGAAGGAAATAATAAAGATTAAAACAGAAATAAATGAAATGGAAACTAAAAAACAATAGGACAGATCAATGAAACCAGGAGCTGGTTCTTTGAAACAAAACTGATAAGACTTTTGCCAGACTCGTCCAGGAAAAAAAGAGACAGGGATCCAATAATAAAAATCAGAAATAAAGGAGGAGACGTAATACCCAACACTACAGAAGTATAAAGGATTATAAAAGAATACTATGGGGGCGCCTGGGTGGCACAGCTGTTAAGCGTCTGCCTTCGGCTCAGGGCGTGATCCCGGCGTTATGGGATCGAGCCCCACATCAGGCTCTTCTGCTGTGAGCCTGCTTCTTCCTCTCCCACTCCCCCTGCTTGTGTTCCCCCTCTCGCTGGCTGTCTCTATCTCTGTTGAATAAATAAATAAAATCTTTAAAAAAAATTT